>NW_027362761.1:18372694-18742694 GCF_046119375.1 Phyllobates terribilis | reverse complement strand
GGAGGAGGACGAAAGGAGGAGGACGACAGGAGGAGGACGACAGGAGGAGGGGGAGGACGACAGGAGGAGGAGGAGGACGACAGGAGGAGGACGACAGGAGGAGGAGGGGGACGACAGGAGGAGGAGGGGGAGGACGACAGGAGGAGGAGGGGGAGGACGACAGGAGGAGGAGGGGGAGGACGACAGGAGGAGGAGGGGGAGGACGACAGGAGGAGGAGGGGGAGGACGACAGGAGGAGGAGGGGGAGGACGACAGGAGGGGGAGGACGACAGGAGGGGGAGGACGACAGGAGGGGGAGGACGACAGGAGGGGGAGGACGACAGGAGGAGGAGGAGGAGGACGACAGGAGGAGGAGGAGGAGGACGACAGGAGGACGAGGAGGACGACAGGAGGACGAGGACGACAGGAGGAGGAGGACGACAGGAGGAGGAGGAGGAGGAGGACGAGAGGAGGGGGAGGAGGAGGAGGAGGACGACGACAGGAGGGGGAGGAGGGGGAGGAGGAGGACGACGACAGGAGGGGGAGGAGGAGGACGACAGGAGGGGGAGGAGGAGGACGACAGGAGGGGGAGGAGGAGGAGGAGGGGGAGGAGGACGACAGGAGGAGGACGAGGACGACAGGAGGAGGAGGACGACAGGAGGAGGAGGACGACAGGAGGAGGAGGAGGACGACAGGAGGAGGAGGAGGACGACAGGAGGAGGAGGAGGACGACAGGAGGAGGAGGAGGACGACAGGAGGAGGAGGAGGACGACAGGAGGGGGAGGAGGAGGACGAGGACGAGGAGGAGGACGACGACGACAGGAGGAGGAGGAGGAGGAGGAGGACGACGACGACGACAGGAGGAGGACGACAGGAGGAGGAGGAGGACGACGACAGGAGGGGGAGGAGGAGGACGAAAGGAGGAGGACGACAGGAGGAGGACGACAGGAGGAGGGGGAGGACGACAGGAGGGGGAGGAGGAGGACGACAGGAGGAGGAGGAGGACGACAGGAGGAGGAGGAGGACGACAGGAGGAGGAGGGGGACGACAGGAGGAGGAGGGGGAGGACGACAGGAGGAGGAGGGGGAGGACGACAGGAGGAGGAGGGGGAGGACGACAGGAGGAGGAGGGGGAGGACGACAGGAGGAGGAGGGGGAGGACGACAGGAGGAGGAGGGGGAGGACGACAGGAGGGGGAGGACGACAGGAGGGGGAGGACGACAGGAGGGGGAGGACGACAGGAGGGGGAGGACGACAGGAGGAGGAGGAGGAGGACGACAGGAGGAGGAGGAGGAGGACGACAGGAGGAGGAGGAGGAGGACGACAGGAGGACGAGGAGGACGACAGGAGGACGAGGACGACAGGAGGAGGAGGACGACAGGAGGAGGAGGAGGAGGAGGACGAGAGGAGGGGGAGGAGGAGGAGGAGGACGACGACAGGAGGGGGAGGAGGGGGAGGAGGAGGACGACGACAGGAGGGGGAGGAGGAGGACGACAGGAGGGGGAGGAGGAGGACGACAGGAGGGGGAGGAGGAGGAGGAGGGGGAGGAGGACGACAGGAGGAGGACGAGGACGACAGGAGGAGGAGGACGACAGGAGGAGGAGGACGACAGGAGGAGGAGGACGACAGGAGGAGGAGGAGGACGACAGGAGGAGGAGGAGGACGACAGGAGGAGGAGGAGGACGACAGGAGGAGGAGGACGACAGGAGGAGGAGGAGGACGACAGGAGGAGGAGGAGGACGACAGGAGGAGGAGGAGGACGACAGGAGGAGGAGGACGACAGGAGGAGGACGACAGGAGGAGGAGGACGACAGGAGGAGGAGGACGACAGGAGGAGGAGGACGACAGGAGGAGGAGGACGACAGGAGGAGGAGGACGACAGGAGGAGGAGGACGACAGGAGGAGGAGGACGACAGGAGGAGGAGGACGACAGGAGGAGGAGGACGACAGGAGGAGGACGAGGAGGAGGACGAGGAGGAGGACGAGGAGGAGGAGGAGGACGAGAGGAGGGGGAGGAGGAGGACGACGAGAGGAGGGGGAGGAGGAGGAGGAGGACGACGACAGGAGGGGGAGGAGGAGGACGACGACAAGAGGGGGAGGAGGAGGACGACGACAAGAGGGGGAGGAGGAGGACGACGACAAGAGGGGGAGGAGGAGGACGACGACAAGAGGGGGAGGAGGAGGACGACGACAAGAGGGGGAGGAGGAGGAGGACGACAGGAGGGGGAGGAGGAGGACGACAGGAGGGGGAGGAGGGGGAGGAGGACGACGACAAGAGGGGGAGGAGGAGGAGGACGACAGGAGGGGGAGGAGGGGAGGAGGACGACGACAGGAGGGGGAGGAGGGGGAGGAGGAGGACGACGACAAGAGGGGGAGGAGGAGGACGAAAGGAGGAGGACGACAGGAGGGGGAGGAGGAGGACGACAGGAGGGGGGAGGAGGAGGACGACAGGAGGGGGAGGAGGAGGACGACAGGAGGGGGAGGAGGAGGACGACAGGAGGGGGAGGAGGAGGACGACAGGAGGGGGAGGAGGAGGACGACAGGAGGGGGAGGAGGAGGACGACAGGAGGGGGAGGAGGAGGAGGACAGGAGGGGGAGGAGGAGGACGACAGGAGGGGGGGGAGGAGGACGACAGGAGGGGGAGGAGGAGGACGACAGGAGGGGGGGAGGAGGACGACAGGAGGGGGAGGAGGAGGACGACAGGAGGGGGAGGAGGAGGACGACAGGAGGGGGAGGAGGAGGACGACAGGAGGGGGAGGAGGAGGACGACAGGAGGGGGAGGAGGAGGACGACAGGAGGGGGAGGAGGAGGACGACAGGAGGGGGAGGAGGAGGACACAGGAGGGGGAGGAGGAGGACGACAGGAGGGGGAGGAGGGAGGACGACAGGAGGGGGAGGAGGAGGACGACAGGAGGGGGAGGAGGAGGACGACAGGAGGGGGAGGAGGAGGACGAGGAGGAGGAGGACGACAGGAGGAGGAGGAGGGGGACGAGGAGGAGGAGGACGACAGGAGGAGGACGAGGAGGAGGAGGAGGAGGACGACAGGAGGAGGAGGAGGAGGACGACAGGAGGAGGAGGAGGACGACAGGAGGAGGAGGAGGACGACAGGAGGAGGAGGAGGACGACAGGAGGAGGAGGAGGACGACAGGAGGAGGAGGAGGACGACAGGAGGAGGAGGAGGACGACAGGAGGAGGAGGAGGACGACAGGAGGAGGAGGAGGACGACAGGAGGAGGAGGAGGACGACAGGAGGGGGAGGAGGAGGAGGGCGACGACAGGAGGGGGAGGAGGACGACGACAAGAGGGGGAGGAGGAGGACGACGACAAGAGGGGGAGGAGGAGGACGACGACGACAAGAGGGGGAGGAGGAGGACGACGACAAGAGGGGGAGGAGGAGGACGACGACAAGAGGGGGAGGAGGAGGAGGACGACAGGAGGGGGAGGAGGAGGACGACAGGAGGGGGAGGAGGAGGACGACAGGAGGGGGAGGAGGAGGACGACAGGAGGGGGAGGAGGACGACAGGAGGGGGAGGAGGAGGACGAGGAGGACGACGACAGGAGGAGGAGGAGGAGGGGGAGGACGAGGACGACAGGAGGAGGAGGAGGACGACGACAGGAGGAGGAGGAGGAGGACGACAGGAGGAGGAGGAGGAGGACGACAGGAGGGGGAGGAGGAGGACGACAGGAGGGGGAGGAGGACGACGACAGGAGGGGGAGGAGGACGACGACGACAAGAGGGGGAGGAGGAGGAGGACGACAGGAGGGGGAGGAGGAGGAGGACGACAGGAGGGGGAGGAGGAGGAGGACGACAGGAGGGGGAGGAGGAGGAGGAGGACGACAGGAGGAGGAGGACGACAGGAGGAGGAGGACGACAGGAGGAGGAGGACGACGACAGGAGGAGGAGGACGACAGGAGGAGGAGGAGGAGGAGGACAGGAGGAGGAGGAGGAGGACAGGAGGGGGAGGAGGAGGAGGAGGACAGGAGGGGGAGGAGGAGGAGGAGGACAGGAGGGGGAGGAGGAGGAGGAGGACAGGAGGGGGAGGAGGAGGAGGAGGACAGGAGGGGAGGAGGAGGAGGAGGACGACAGGAGGAGGAGGAGGAGGACGACAGGAGGAGGAGGAGGAGGACGACAGGAGGAGGACGACAGGAGGAGGAGGAGGAAGACGACAGGAGGGGGAGGAGGAGGAGGAGGACGAGGACGACAGGAGGAGGAGGACGACGACAGGAGGAGGAGGAGGAGGAGGAGGAGGAGGAGGAGGAGGAGGAGGAGGAGGAGGAGGAGGAGGAGGAGGAGGAGGAGGAGGAGGACGACAGGAGGAGGAGGAGGACGACAGGAGGAGGAGGAGGAGGACGACAGGAGGAGGAGGACGACGACAGGAGGAGGAGGAGGAGGAGGACGACGACAGGAGGAGGAGGAGGACGACGACAGGAGGAGGACGACAGGAGGAGGAGGAGGACGACGACAGGAGGGGGAGGAGGAGGACGAGGGGAGGACGACAGGAGGAGGAGGAGGACGACGACAGGAGGGGGAGGAGGAGGACGAGGACGACAGGAGGAGGAGGACGACGACAGGAGGAGGAGGAGTATGAGGAGGGAGGAGGACGACAGGAGGAGGAGGAGGAGGAGGAGGACGACAGGAGGGGAGGAGGAGGAGGAGGACGACAGGAGGAGGAGGAGGAGGAAGACGACGACAGGAGGAGGAGGAGGAGGAGGAGGAGGAGGAGGAGGACGACAGGAGGAGGAGGAGGAGGAGGAGGAGGACGGACAGGAGGAGGAGGAGGAGGAGGAGGAGACGACAGGAGGACGACGACGACAGGAGGAGGAGGAGGAGGAGGAGGAGGACGACAGGAGGAGGAGGAGGAGGAGGAGGAGGAGGAGGAGGACGACGACAGGAGGAGGAGGAGGAGGAGGAGGACGACAGGAGGAGGAGGAGGAGGAGGAGGAGGAGGACGACAGGAGGAGGAGGAGGAGGAGGAGGAGGAGGACAGGAGGAGGAGGAGGAGGAGAGGAGGAGGAGGACAGGAGGAGGAGGACAGGAGGAGGAGGAGGAGGAGGAGGACGACAGGAGGAGGAGGAGGAGGAGGAGGAGAGGAGGACGACAGGAGGAGGAGGAGGACGAGGAGGACGACAGGAGGAGGAGGAGGAGGAGGAGGAGGAGGACAGGAGGACGACGACAGGAGGAGGACGACAGGAGGAGGAGGAGGACGACAGGAGGGGGAGGAGGAGGACGACAGGAGGAGGAGGAGGAGGAGGAGGACGACGACAGGAGGAGGACGACAGGAGGAGGACGACAGGAGGAGGACGACAGGAGGGGGAGGAGGAGGACGACAGGAGGGGAGGAGGAGGACGACAGGAGGGGAGGAGGAGGACGACAGGAGGGGGAGGAGGAGGACGACAGGAGGGGGAGGGAGGAGGACGACAGGAGGGGGAGGAGGAGGACGACAGGAGGGGGAGGAGGAGGACGACAGGAGGGGGAGGAGGAGGACGACAGGAGGGGGAGGAGGAGGACGACAGGAGGGGGAGGAGGAGGACGACAGGAGGGGGAGGAGGAGGAGGACGACAGGAGGAGGAGGAGGACGAGGAGGACGACAGGAGGAGGAGGAGGAGGAGGAGGAGGACGACGACAGGAGGGGACGACAGGAGGGGGAGGAGGAGGACGACAGGAGGGGGAGGAGGAGGACGACAGGAGGGGGAGGAGGAGGACGACAGGAGGGGGAGGAGGAGGACGACAGGAGGGGGAGGAGGAGGACGACAGGAGGGGGAGGAGGAGGACGACAGGAGGGGGAGGAGGAGGACGACAGGAGGGGGAGGAGGAGGACGACAGGAGGGGGAGGAGGAGGACGACAGGAGGGGAGGAGGAGGACGACAGGAGGGGGAGGAGGAGGACGACAGGAGGGGGAGGAGGAGGACGACAGGAGGGGGAGGAGGAGGACGACAGGAGGGGGAGGAGGAGGACGACAGGAGGGGGAGGAGGAGGACGACAGGAGGGGGAGGAGGAGGACGACAGGAGGGGGAGGAGGAGGACGACAAGGAGGGGGAGGAGGAGGACGACAGGAGGGGGAGGAGGAGGACGACAGGAGGGGGAGGAGGAGGACGACAGGAAGGGGAGGAGGAGGACGACAGGAAGGGGAGGAGGAGGACGACAGGAGGGGGAGGAGGAGGACGACAGGAGGGGGAGGAGGAGGACGACAGGAGGGGGAGGAGGGGGAGGACAGGAGGGGGAGGAGGGGAGGAGGACGACAGGAGGGGGAGGAGGGGGAGGAGGACGACAGGAGGGGGAGGAGGGGGAGGAGGACGACAGGAGGGGGAGGAGGAGGACGACAGGAGGGGGAGGAGGAGGACGACAGGAGGGGGAGGAGGAGGACGACAGGAGGGGGAGGAGGAGGACGACAGGAGGGGGAGGAGGAGGACGACAGGAGGGGGAGGAGGAGGACGACAGGAGGGGAGGAGGAGGACGACAGGAGGGGGAGGAGGAGGACGACAGGAGGGGGAGGAGGAGGACGACAGGAGGGGAGAGGAGGACGACAGGAGGGGGAGGAGGAGGACGACAGGAGGGGGAGGAGGAGGACGACAGGAGGGGGAGGAGGAGGACGACAGGAGGGGGAGGAGGAGGACGACAGGAGGGGGAGGAGGAGGACGACAGGAGGGGGAGGAGGAGGACGACAGGAGGGGGAGGAGGAGGACGACAGGAGGGGGAGGAGGACGACAGGAGGGGGAGGAGGAGGACGACAGGAGGGGGGAGGAGGAGGACGACAGGAGGGGGAGGAGGACGACGACAGGAGGGGAGGAGGACGACGACGACAGGAGGAGGAGGACGACAGGAGGAGGAGGACGAGGAGGAGGAGGACGAGGAGGAGGACGAGAGGAGGAGGAGGAGGACGACGACGACAGGAGGAGGAGGAGGAGGAGGAGGGGGAGGACGACAGGAGAGGGAGGGAGGAGGAGGACGACAGGAGGGGGAGGAGGGGGAGGAGGACGACGACAGGAGGGGGAGGAGGGGGAGGAGAACGACGACAGGAGGGGGAGGAGGAGGAGGACGACAGGAGGAGGAGGAGGACGACAGGAGGAGGAGGAGGACGACAGGAGGGAGGACGACAGGAGGAGGAGGAGGACGACAGGAGGGGGAGGAGGAGGAGGAGGAGGACGACAGGAGGAGGTGGAGGACGACAGGAGGAGGAGGAGGACGACAGGAGGAGGAGGAGGACGACAGGAGGAGGAGGAGGACGACAGGAGGAGGAGGAGGACGACAGGAGGAGGAGGAGGACGACAGGAGGAGGAGGACGACAGGAGGAGGGGGAGGAGGAGGACGACAGGAGGAGGGGGAGGAGGAGGAGGAGGACGACGAGGAGGGGGAGGAGGAGGAGGAGGAGGGCGACGAAGGAGGGGAGGAGGAGGACGACAGGAGGGGGAGGAGGAGGACGACAGGAGGGGGAGGAGGAGGACGACAGGAGGGGGAGGAGGAGGACGACAGGAGGGGGAGGAGGAGGACGACAGGAGGGGGAGGAGGAGGACGACAGGAGGGGGAGGAGGAGGACGACAGGAGGGGGAGGAGGAGGACGACAGGAGGGGGAGGAGGAGGACGACAGGAGGGGGAGGAGGAGGACGACAGGAGGGGGAGGAGGAGGACGACAGGAGGGGAGGAGGAGGAGGACGACAGGAGGAGGAGGAGGAGGAGGGGGAGGACGACAGGAGGAGGAGGAGGAGGACGACGACAGGAGGGGGAGGAGGACGACGACAGGAGGGGGAGGAGGACGACGACAGGAGGGGGAGGAGGACGACAGGAGGAGGAGGAGGAGGAGGGGAGGACGACAGGAGGAGGAGGAGGAGGACGACAGGAGGGGGAGGAGGACGACAGGAGGAGGAGGAGGAGGAGGAGGAGGACGACAGGAGGAGGAGGAGGAGGACGACAGGAGGAGGAGGAGGAGGACGACAGGAGGAGGAGGAGGAGGACGACAGGAGGAGGAGGAGGAGGACGACAGGAGGAGGAGGAGGAGGACGACAGGAGGAGGAGGAGGAGGACGACAGGAGGAGGAGGAGGAGGACGACAGGAGGAGGAGGAGGAGGACGACAGGAGGAGGAGGAGGACGACAGGAGGAGGAGGAGGACGACGACAGGAGGAGGAGGAGGACGACGACAGGAGGAGGAGGAGGACGACGACAGGAGGAGGAGGAGGAGGAGGAGGAGGACGACGACAGGAGGAGGAGGACGACGACAGGAGGAGGAGGAGGAGGAGGACGACAGGAGGAGGACAGGAGGAGGAGGACGACGACAGGAGGGGGAGGAAGGGGGAGGAGGAGGACGACAGGAGGAGGAGGAGGAGGACGACAGGAGGAGGAGGAGGAGGACGAGGACGACAGGAGGAGGAGGAGGACGAGGACGACAGGAGGGGGAGGAGGACGAGGACGACAGGAGGGGGAGGAGGAGGAGGACGAGGACGACAGGAGGGGGAGGAGGAGGAGGACGAGGACGACAGGAGGGGAGGAGGAGGAGGACGAGGGACGACAGGAGGGGGAGGAGGAGGACGAGGACGACAGGAGGGGGAGGAGGAGGACGAGGACGACAGGAGGGGAGGAGGACGAGGACGACAGGAGGGGGAGGAGGACGAGGACGACAGGAGGGGGGAGGAGGAGGAGGACGAGGACGACAGGAGGGGGAGGAGGAGGAGGAGGACGACAGGAGGGGGAGGAGGAGGAGGACGAGGACGACAGGAGGGGAGGAGGAGAGGAGACGAGGACGACAGGAAGGGGAGGAGGAGGACGACAGGAGGGGGAGGAGGAGGACGACAGGAGGGGGAGGAGGAGGAGGAGGACGACAGGAGGAGGAGGAGGAGGACGACAGGAGGAGGAGGAGCAGGACGACAGGAGGAGGAGGAGGAGGACGACAGGAGGAGGAGGAGGAGGAGACGAGGAGAGGAGGGACGACAGGAGGAGGAGGAGGAGGACGACAGGAGGAGGAGGAGGACGACAGGAGGAGGAGGAGGAGGACGACAGGAGGAGGAGGAGGACGACAGGAGGAGGAGGAGGACGACAGGAGGAGGAGGAGGACGACGACGACGACAGGAGGAGGAGGAGGAGGAGGAGGACGACGACAGGAGGAGGAGGACGAGGACGACAGGAGGAGGAGGACGACGACAGGAGGAGGAGGACGAGGACGACAGGAGGGGGAGGAGGACGAGGACGAGGACGACAGGAGGGGGAGGAGGACGAGGACGACAGGAGGGGGAGGAGGAGGAGGACGAGGACGACAGGAGGGGGAGGAGGAGGACGAGGACGACAGGAGGGGGAGGAGGAGGAGGACGAGGACGACAGGAGGGGGAGGAGGAGGAGGACGACAGGAGGGGGAGGAGGAGGAGGACGAGGACGACAGGAGGGGGAGGAGGAGGAGGACGAGGACGACAGGAGGGGGAGGAGGAGGACGAGGACGACAGGAGGGGGAGGAGGAGGACGAGGACGACAGGAGGGGGAGGAGGACGAGGACGACAGGAGGGGGAGGAGGACGAGGACGACAGGAGGGGGAGGGGGAGGAGGAGGACGAGGACGACAGGAGGGGGAGGAGGAGGAGGAGGACGAGGACGACAGGAGGGGGAGGAGGAGGAGGACGAGGACGACAGGAGGGGGAGGAGGAGGAGGAGGAGGACGACAGGAGGGGGAGGAGGAGGAGGACGAGGACGACAGGAGGGGGAGGAGGAGGAGGACGAGGACGACAGGAGGGGGAGGAGGAGGAGGACGAGGACGACAGGAGGGGGAGGAGGAGGACGAGGACGACAGGAGGGGGAGGAGGAGGAGGACGAGGACGACAGGAGGGGGAGGAGGAGGAGGACGAGGACGACAGGAGGGGGAGGAGGAGGAGGACGAGGACGACAGGAGGGGGAGGAGGAGGACGAGGACGACAGGAGGGGGAGGAGGGGGAGGAGGACGACGACAGGAGTTGGAGGACGAGGACGACAGGAGGAGGAGGAGGAGGACGACGACAGGAGGAGGAGGACGAGGACGACAGGAGGGGGAGGAGGACGAGGACGACAGGAGGGGGAGGAGGACGAGGACGACAGGAGGGGGAGGAGGACGAGGACGACAGGAGGGGGAGGAGGACGAGGACGACAGGAGGGGGAGGAGGAGGACGAGGACGACAGGAGGGGGAGGAGGAGGAGGACGAGGACGACAGGAGGGGGAGGAGGAGGAGGACGACAGGAGGGGGAGGAGGAGGAGGACGACAGGAGGGGGAGGAGGAGGAGGACGACAGGAGGGGGAGGAGGAGGAGGACGAGGACGACAGGAGGGGGAGGAGGAGGAGGACGAGGACGACAGGAGGGGGAGGAGGAGGACGACGACGACAGGAGGGGGAGGAGGAGGACGAGGACGACAGGAGGGGGAGGAGGACGAGGACGACAGGAGGGGGAGGGGGAGGAGGAGGACGAGGACGACAGGAGGGGGAGGAGGAGGAGGAGGACGAGGACGACAGGAGGGGGAGGAGGAGGAGGACGAGGACGACAGGAGGGGGAGGAGGAGGAGGACGAGGACGACAGGAGGGGGAGGAGGAGGAGGACGAGGACGACAGGAGGGGGAGGAGGAGGAGGACGAGGACGACAGGAGGGGGAGGAGGAGGACGAGGACGACAGGAGGGGGAGGAGGAGGAGGACGAGGACGACAGGAGGGGGAGGAGGAGGACGAGGACGACAGGAGGGGGAGGAGGAGGAGGACGAGGACGACAGGAGGGGGAGGAGGAGGAGGACAAGGACGACAGGAGGGGGAGGAGGAGGACGAGGACGACAGGAGGGGGAGGAGGGGGAGGAGGACGACGACAGGAGTTGGAGGAGGAGGAGGAGGAGGAGGAGGGGGTGGACGACAGGAGGGGGAGGAGGAGGACGACGACAGGAGGGGGAGGAGGACGACAGGAGGAGGAGGAGGAGGACGACAGGAGGAGGAGGAGGAGGACGACAGGAGGAGGAGGAGGAGGACGACAGAAGGAGGAGGACGACAGGAGGAGGAGGAGGACGACAGGAGGAGGAGGAGGACGACAGGAGGAGGAGGACGACAGGAGGAGGAGGACGACAGGAGGAGGAGGACGACAGGAGGAGGAGGACGACAGGAGGAGGAGGACGACAGGAGGAGGAGGACGACAGGAGGAGGAGGACGACAGGAGGAGGAGGACGACAGGAGGAGGAGGAGGAGGACGACAGGAGGAGGAGGAGGAGGACGACAGGAGGAGGAGGAGGAGGACGACAGGAGGAGGAGGAGGAGGACGACAGGAGGAGGAGGAGGACGACAGGAGGAGGAGGACGACGACAGGAGGAGGAGGACGACGACAGGAGGAGGAGGAGGACGAGGACGACAGGAGGAGGAGGAGGAGGAGGAGGACGACGACAGGAGGAGGAGGAGGAGGACGACGACAGGAGGAGGAGGAGGACGACGACAGGAGGAGGACGACAGGAGGAGGAGGACGACAGGAGGAGGACGACAGGAGGAGGAGGAGGAGGACGACAGGAGGAGGAGGACGACAGGAGGAGGAGGACGACAGGAGGAGAAGGAGGAGGACGACAGGAGGAGGAGGACGACAGGAGGAGGAGGAGGAGGACGACGACGACAGGAGGGGGAGGAGGACGAGGACGACGACAGGAGGGGGAGGAGGACGAGGACGACGACAGGAGGGGGAGGAGGACGACGACAGGAGGGGGAGGAGGACGACGACAGGAGGGGGAGGAGGACGACGACAGGAGGGGGAGGAGGACGACGACAGGAGGGGGAGGAGGACGACGACAGGAGGGGGAGGAGGACGACGACAGGAGGGGGAGGAGGAGGACGACAGGAGGAGGAGGAGGACGACAGGAGGAGGAGGAGGAGGACGACGACAGGAGGGGGAGGAGGACGACGACAGGAGGGGGAGGAGGACGACGACAGGAGGGGGAGGAGGACGACGACAGGAGGGGGAGGAGGACGACGACAGGAGGGGGAGGAGGACGACGACAGGAGGGGGAGGAGGACGACGACAGGAGGGGGAGGAGGACGACAGGAGGAGGAGGAGGAGGAGGAGGAGGACGACGACAGGAGGAGGACGACGAGGACGAGGAGGAGGAGGAGGAAGAACAGGAGCTGCTATCATGCATTGTAGACGGTAGTACCTGTACAAGTGTCATACCGACGGTTCAGCGTGGGTGGCCGGAGGAGGAGGAACAGGAGCTGCTATCATGCATTGTAGACGGTAGTACCTGTACAAGTGTCATACCGTCAGTGGAGGAGGAGGAGGAGGAGGGCGGCATTGTCAGTCGTCATCTTGGTGAGGACACGGAAATCTTGCCCGTTACCAGTCTGGCACGCATGGCTGACTTTATGTTACGCTGCCATAACCGTGACCCTCGCGTTGTCAAAATGTTGGGTGACAGTCATTACTGGTTGGTGACACTTGTAGACCCCCGCTACAAGGAGAACTTTCAGTCTCTTATTCCTGAGGTGGAGAGGTCTACAAAAATGGGGCAATACCAGAAGGCCCTTGCTGCAGAACTCTTAAAAAAATTCCCATCTGAACACGCTAGCGGCAGAGGTCACAGTTCGTTGCCCAACCAAGGCGTACAGGCGAGAGAGATGCAACTCCAATCCAGCAGAGGCAGGGGAACACTGTCAACGTTCTGGGACAGTTTTCTGACACCCGCCCAGCTTACAGGCCCTGAGGCGCGGGGTACTCTCACAAGGAGTGGAAAGTTTCAAAAGATGGTGAGGGAGTACCTTGCCGATCGTACCAGCGTCCTCCGTGATTCCTCTGTGCCTTTTAATTATTGGGTATCCAAGCTGGACACTTGGAATGAACTCGCTCTGTACGCCTTGGAGGTCCTGGCCTGCCCTGCCGCTAGCGTGTTATCGGAGCGTGTTTTTAGTGCCACTGGGGGAATTATAACTGATAAGCGCACTCGCCTGTCAACTGACAATGCTGACAAGCTGACCCTTATCAAAATCCACAAGGGCTGGATTGGGCCAGACTTACCACCAAATGACAGCAGAGTAACAAAGTCAAATCCACTGTGTTATTTCGGGAGGTGTATTCACATGCACCGCTTCACACCCACACATGGGTATACGCTTCCTCGTTTCGGCTGTTTAATCATCTTCTCCTTATCCTCAGCCTCCACCACCACTATACCACCAGGGTGCCAGCATTGCAAGTTCCTCCGTCCTAATTTTTGGCAGCTTTTGCTGGGAAAGCATAAGCAAATACCATGGGACACCCACTCCCCAATAATGGGACTTATGTTTGTAATATGCTGTACTGCATGTGACGCGCCCCCTGGTCCGTGTGTACACGTGTGTGGGATACCCGGTGCTGGGTCTCTGGGGTCTGTAGTCTCCGTGGCGGTGACCCATTCCCGTGGCTCAGGCTGGTCAAACTAGTGGCAGTCTTTCTTAGCTTTTGAGGTTAATTGTCCGACTGCGCCACCCGTGGATTGCGGTCAGGGAGTACCACCGCTGCGAGGCAGACAGCTGAGGCTGGTGTTGTGTGCGCAGCATAGAATGGGATATCTCCCCTCGGGAGGAGTATAGCCTCAGGGCAGTGAGTGTGGATGATGGGGGTGATGGTGCACGAGCGCAGCAGGAACGACTCAGTCTTTGCAGTGCAGTTCAGGGTCTTTACTGATGATTATAAGGTAGACCCTCCCGGGAGTACTGGCTAGCATAAGAGGCCTGGTCAGTCTGTGAGCAAGCAGGAGTTCCCCTGGCCAGGTGGAGTTGTAGGCCTCCCCGTCTGTCTGCACTCTTCCTGGCTACCTTGCTGTAAGCGGGTAGAAGTAGCCCACGTCCCTGAGTGTACCGTGTAGTGCTCACCCGTATGGCTGGTGACTTGGGGCCTTCTGTTAGCCTCCGCTCCACGACGGCGGTGCTGGTCCCTTGCTTGTGACTGAGCCTCCGGGCTTCTATGGCCAGAGGACCTGAAATCCCCTGCCGGCTGGTTTCTGCTGCTGGATATACAAGTCCTCACAGCTTCGGACTCCTGTGTCCGGTTCCTATTGTCTTCTGCCAGGGCGAGCTCTGCTCAGCTTCCAGCCCCTGGTCTTTAGCTCCTAGCTCCTACAGAGCTCCTTGCTGTTACTTTCCCTTGCTCTCACTCTGACTCTGACTGTTCTCTGACTCACTCAACCCCACCCCAGATCCAGTTTATTAGGGCAGAATTCTCCCCTCCCAGGACTGGGGCAGGAGGATGTTGCATGTTTAAGGGATCCTGACCAGGAAACCTCCCACTTGCTCTCCGACGTAATCTCTATTACTGTGGCGACCAGACCCCTGGGGTGCCACACATGGCTCTTGTAAGGGGCATTGCAGTACCTCATAATTTTTGGAAAGCCTTCCATTCACTGCTTAGGCCAACAGTGCACGGGAGACCCAGTTGCTATAAATGGAAAAAAAGGTTTAGTTAACGCCCTCTGACCTCCATGTCATTTCCAAGGGGCATTGGAGTGCCTCGAAATTTTTGGTAGGCATTGCACTCACTGTATGCCCTATAACTGTGTAGCCGAAAAGCTCCTTTTGTTACAGAAACATATCCTACAAGACATATCTGGTTGACTGGCCTGATATTGATGTGAATGGTCCCTGTTCCTCCTGCCACTACCTCATCCATCATTCATCACCTGAAGCTTTGTTTTAACGGGAGTCATAGAACTTGGATAGTAGCAGGAAAACATCCAGCAATCCTCGGAGGAGGTAGGATATGCGCCAAAACGCTGACCTCCTCAGGCCTAGCCGCTACTACATACATGCGCTTGCATTACAACAAAACAAAGCAGATGCTAACTTCTATCATCCTCATCATGCTCCTCACCTTGGCACTCTCAACTCCCCTGATGGAGAAGCCAGGGCCCACCGGAGGAGTCTGATAGTCCGGTGGGCTCGGCCAATGCTGCCCTAAAGCAGGTCAGGCTAAGAAAAGTGTGGGAAAGGTTACCGGTACAAATAGGGGTGGCTGGGGACCGAGTATGGACACCCAGCCACCCCCTGGAGGCTGGGGAGCAAGCGGGGACACCCGGCCACCAGGCGGCTGGGGACTGAGTATGGATACCAGGCCGCCGACACAGCCATGGCGTGGTGGCCAGATTCCGCCTCCACGTGCCTAAAAGGCCCAATTTAAAGTGCAAGCAAGCAAGCAGTATGGTATTGCAGCCTGGGGGTGGGTGGGTGGGTGGCAGGCTGCATACTTGCGCTTGCATTGCAAGGAATGGGAGAGGTACAATTGAACACTGCCCTGGGACAAGGACTTGAATGGGGATAGTTGCAAGTCTGCAACGACAGGTGCAAGGTGGGAGGCATCTTCGCATGTACCATGAACAGGGGTTTGGCATGCACACACTACAGCGGAATAGGCTCTCCTTCCCACTAAATGCACTGGGGAGGGCACAGGTAATGTTTTGGTATACGCGCTTAATCTTATGTATAAGGCACACCAGGACAAATAGGGGCGGCTGGGGACTGAGTATGGATACCTCACTGCCGAAGCAGCCATGAGGTAGTGGCCAGCTTCGGCCTCCTCCAAACTAAAAGGCCCCATTTCAAGTGCAAGCTAGCAGTATGGAATTGCAGTCTGGGGGTGGGTGGGTGGCAGGCTGCAGACTTACACTTGCATTAAAAGAAAACATAGCAGATGCTAACTTCTGTCATCATCATCATGCTCCTCACCTTGGCACTCTCAACTCCACCGATGGAGAAGTCAGGGCCCATCGGAGGAGTCTGGTTCTCTGGTGGGCTCGTCCAATGCTGCCTAAAGCAGGCCGAGCTAAGAAAAGTGTGTGGGGGGATGTTCCAAGGAGAAATGGGGGCGGCTGGGGACCGTTTATGGACACCCGACTGCCCCCAGGCGGCTGGGGACCGTGTGGACACTCGGCCGCGGGGCGGCTGGGGACTGAGTATGGACACCCGGCCGCCGGGCGGTTGGGGACTGAGTATGGATTCCAGGCCGCCAACACAGCCATGACGTGGTGGCCAGATTCCGCCTCCACATGCCTAAAAGGCCCAATTTCAAGTTCAAGCAAGCAAGCAGTATGGTATTGCAGCCTGGGGGTGGGTGGGTGGCAGGCTGCATACTTGCGCTTGTATTGCAAGGAATGGAGGGAGGTACAATTGAACACTGCCCTGGGACTAGAACTTGCATGGGGATAGTTGCAAGTCTGCATCTTCTGATGCGGCAAGGATCACTTATGATGGGCACACTTTTAGGCAGTGACCTGGGAGTCAGAGATGCTTCCAGGGGTCTTCCCCATGCTGTTCCCATGTCTTTTCAGCACTTTATGCATGTGTCACACAGCACATGGCCAGATAAGGTTGTAAAATGTTAAAATGACATTTCCCGGTGAATGCATTTGTCACGGTTGAAAGCAATACAAACGTGCAAAAACGCATAAAAAATGCTACTTGTGAACATAGCCGAAGGTGTGGAGGAGTATTTTTGTTTTTGGTCATTTATTTTAACTTATACACAAGTCTTTTCCCTGGAAAGGATGTTCCTTAACATATTTCACAGGAAAAAAGTTTCACTTTCGTTTTATTGTGAGCCTGTAAAAGTGGCTTAATACCTCTGACCACGTTGTTGACAGCTGTGACCTGGGGGTCAGAAATGCTTCCTGGGGCGATGTCCATGCTGTCCCCATGTCATTTGAGCACTGTCACTATCGTTTTGGGCACTTGTTAGGCTTTTAAAAGACTGCCCGGGGTGCCACCGCAAAAATGCTCGAGTCTCCCATAGACTAATATTGGGCTCGTTGCTCGGGTCGAGCACCCAAGTATCACGGCGAGCTCGGCCCGAGCTTCGAGCACCCGAGCATTTTAGTGCTCGCTCAACACTATTACAGACCTCTCCATTCTTTGAAAGTGGGAAAACTTGCAAAATCGGCAGTGTATCAAATACTTATTTTCCCCACTGTATGTAAATACACCAAGCTGAAAAAGTTGGTAAGAACCATGTATGTGCAAATACCCCACGATGTACCTATATAGTCTGAAAAGGTTTAGAGAAAGCCAATACTAAACTGCTGTAGGCAGCCTCTTCATTAGACCCTGTACTTGTCATCAAAGGTGATCACGTAAGTAACTAGTGAGCTATAAAAAAAAAAAAAAAAAAAAAAGAGAAATCTTATCGACCTCACATCTGATCCAGCTTTGTAAAAATGTAAGCACAAATCTCTAGTCTCCCAGGAGCTTGGCAGGATGACAAGAGCTCAGCCTTGGTGAGTAGGATGTGTATATGCCATTCGGCACACACCCTTTTTAGAACCACCAACACTGCCACGTTTACTTAAAAATTGCTGGTTTTAAAATGAGCAGTTTCATAGAAAAGCAGACGTCTCATTGAAAAGTTCCTCCCAGTAAAAGAGCCTGCTGTATTTATAAAAGATAGATGGAAAAGGATTTCAGATGTCAGGATACAACATATTTTAGGAAAATCTTAATGGGAATTACGCGAGATAGAAACAGTTTTCATATAGCACTATACAACATGAAATCTACGGTTAATATCCAAGATGTAGTGGTGCCAAAGAAAAAAAAAATTGTACTAGATCTAGAAATTTTTGCTAGCAAGAAATTAATTCATATGTAACATTTCATTAACTGGTTGCCTTTCTAGGAGTGCAGGGGCATTGTAGCAAGTAGAGCCTATTGTAGATGCTCTCCTAAACTACTATTTACACTAAACAATTTTGTGGCGTCAAATGACCTCTGATCAGTAAGTATTTATCAATCGGCAGTATTTTAGTAGCCAGTCCCAGCTTCAGAAGCACACTGAACGATCTGTAATTAGTGTTGAGCATTCCGATACTTTTGCAATATCGTATACCGGAATCGGAAGTTCCCATAATGCAATGAGCCAGTTTCATTTTATTCAGCCAATGAGGATCCTAAGAAGTGTGGGCACATCCTGTTAGGCATGTAGGCATGTTAACTAATGGCATGGCTGTGATTGGCTGCTAAAATGATGTCATGATGCACTATAAAAGCCGCCGCCGCCATTTTGAGCTCACTCTGCTGTGAATTCAGTTAGGGATAGGACGCTGTTGTTCTGAGGGACAGTTTTAGCTACCTATTTGCTCTATTCTGCTTTACCCAAGCTACTTTATAAATCGCTGTGCCTTGCAGCGCTAGTGCTGTTCACGCCTGTCTGCAAGGTCTGTGTGTGTGCTTCAGCCACATCTGGTTGGTTGTAGTGCGCTCAGCGTGCGTCACTGCCTCATACATTGTCCTTTTTTGCTAATTGATAATTTTTCCTGATTTCTCCTATTAGTGTGGTGGTTCCATCCGTATTCAGCTACATTGGTTCCAAACACGCTATATAGGAGTAGTTAGAGGAGCCTTTCTGCAGCATTGGGCCCTGCAGCCCAAGCCGGATTGGTATTAGCCTATTTTTTGCAGCCTCATCTATTGCATTGTAGGTTACCTTCCTACATTGTAATAGCTACAAAAAGTTTGTGATACTATCGTTATTACATCTTTGGGCACATCCAGTGTCTTTTTGAGACAAAAAAAAAACCTAAATAAAGTTCGCCAAACACTCCACTTTACAGTTGTGTTGGCCACATTAGCTCATATTAACCCCTTAAGCCCCGGAGCATTTTCCGTTTTTGCTCCCCTTGTTCCCAGAGCCATAGCGTTTTTATTTTTTGGTCAATATGGCCATGTGAGGGCTTATTTTTTGCGGGACGAGTTGTACTTTTCAACGCCATTACTAGTTTTACCATATCCTGTATGGGAAAAAGGGAAAAAAATTCCAAGTGCGGTAAAATTGCAAAAAAAGTGCAATACCACAGTTGTTTTTTATTTTTATTTTTTACCACGTTCACTGAATGCTAAAACTGACCTGCCCTTCTTATTCTACAGGTCATTACGAGTTCATAGACACCAAACATGTATAGGTTCTTTTATATTTAAGTGGTGAAAAAAAATTCCAAAATTTGTTAAAAAAAATAGCGCCATTTTCTAAGACCCGTAGCGTCTCCATTTTTCGTGATCTGGGGCTGGTTGATGGCTTATTTTTTGCGCACCGGGCTGACATTTTTATTGATAACATTTGGGGTAGATCCGATGTTTTGATCGCCCGTTATTGCATTTTATTGCAATTTTGCGGCGACCAAAAAACGTAATTCTGGCGTTTAGAATTTTTTTCTCGTTACGCCGTTTACCGATCGGATTAATTCTTTTTTTATATTGATAGATCGGGCGATTCTTAACGCGGCGATACCAAATATGTGTATGTGGGGTTTATTTTTTAGTATTTTATTTTGAATGGGGCAAAAGGGGGGTGATTTAAACTTTTATTTTTTTATTTTTTTTTATATTTTTAAAAACTTTTTTTTTTTTTTTTACTTTTTGCTTGCTTCAATAGTCTCCATAGGAGACTAGAAGCAGCTACTGTCCGATCGCCTCTGCTACATACAGGGGACGAGCAGGTCCCCTGCATGCAGCAGAAATGGTCCTGTGCTATGAGCGCCGACCACTAGGTGGCACTCATAGCGACAAGATCATGACAACCACAGGCGTCTGCTGCAGACCCTGGGTTGTCATGCACGCCCATCGGTGACCCGCGATCAGGTGACGGGGTCGCCGGTGGGCGGGGCTTATGACGCGCTACCCGGAAGCGCGCGTTAAATGCTGCTGTCAGAGATTGACAGCGGCATTTAACATGTTAACAGCCGCGGGTGGATCGCGATTCCACCCGCGGCTGTTGCGGGCACATGTCAGCTGTAAGAATCAGCTGACATGTGCTCCGTTCAGTGAGGGCTCAGCGCAGCAGCCCTCACTGAACGGGCACTACGCAAATATGCGTACTAATACGTCCCCGGTAATTAAGGGGGTTAAAGTCTAGTCCACACTTTATAAAATTAGTGTTTCTTATACCTGTTAGCAGCTGTTCAGGAATAAGCACACTAAGCCCTTAGTACTTTTCTGCCTATCTTTATCAGTCTACCAAGATGAAGAAGGCAGGGAGTAAGGCATGAGGTCGAGGTCGTGGTCATGGAGTTTCTGCAGGGAGAGGACGTGAGGATTCTGTGCCTGCAGGGAGAGGACGTGGGGATTCTGTGCCTGCTGCGGGCACCAGTGACTCAGCATCCCCCAGTTTTACCAGGGAACAGTCCTTTATGCGCAGCTTTGTAGGAGCTAGCCGTACCCCACTGCTGCGGGAGGACCAAATTGAAGCAGTTGTCGGATGGATGGCAGCTAACGCATCGACTTCAATTGGTTCCAGATCCTCTCAGGTCCTGAGCACTGAAGAGCACCCATCTGTCTCTTCACCACCTGCATAATTGCCCAGGCAGTCAGAGAGCCCTGGACAGGAGCCATCTCTACTTCTGTTCTCTGAATCTCTTGGCTTGGAAAGAGGGGGCCATCCAAGCAGAATTCGAGAATTTGAAGAAGAGGTAGTATACAGTGATGCACAACCGTTTTGTCTCTCTGAATCTGAAGAGGCGGGTGGGCCAGTGCCTATGGTCAGCAGCACACCTCAGTACGCATCTGATGATGAGACTCAGGTGCCACTTTCTGGTGCATACTGTGCTGTCGAGACTACCCAGGAGAAGCAGTTGTTTGAAGAGGGTGGTGTAGATGATGAGGTCCTTGACCCATCATGGCGTGAGGGACAGGAAGGTGGTGGGAGCAGCTCTGAGGAAGAGATTGCCCGAACAGCCCAAAAAGGAGGGAGAGGGAGGGGGCAGACTTGGTTGCCTGTAGCCTCCACTTCGGCACCCATTAGGAGCATGGCTCTTCCAAAATCCAAAGTGGGCGCTCCCAAGACTTGCAGTGCCTGGTCCTTTTTTGACACAGTTGCAGATGACATTTGCTTTGTCAAATGCAAGCTGTGTAATCAGAAGGTGAAAAGAGGGAAAAGTGTCAGCAACCTCAATACCACAAATATGTGGAAACATGTGCGGACCAAGCACGTGGTGGAGTTACAAAAACACACTGAAGACCTAGGCCAACCAACAGCGCCACCTACCACCTCTTCAGCTCGTGTTGTAGCCTCTTCCTCTAGCTCACACACAGCTGGTTCGGCTTCCTCACAGGATCGCCATGGAAGAACCTCTGGCACTGTTGTACAGAGAGACACAGTGTAATTCCACCCACAGCACCATTTTCCCTGTCATCCTCACACTCCCAGGCCAGTCTACAGCCATCGTTAGCACAGGCATGGGAGAAAAGGCACCCATACTCGGCAAACCACCCCCGAGCACAGGCTCGGAATGCTGGCATTGCTAAACTACTGGCCCTTGAAATGCTATCGTTCAGGCTGGAGGAGACTGACACCTTCCGTAACTTGATGGCATTGGCAGTCCCACAATACAACGTGCCCAGCCGCTTTTATTTCAGCAGGCAAACCGTCCCTGCCCTGCAACAGCATGTGGAGGGAAAAATTAAACATGCGCTACAAAACGCCGTCAGTAGCAAGGTCCACCTGACCACCGATGCGTGGACCAGTAAGCATGGACAGGGACAATACCTTTCCCTCACTGCCCATTGGGTAAATGTTGTGGAGCCGGGTACAGATCTTGAGAGTGGCGCTGTACGTGTTATGCCAACTCCAAGGATTGCAGGAATCCAGTCTGTACACTGACTCCCCCTCATACTCCAGTTCCTCTGAATCAGCGCTGCAGGGGCCGTCAAGGTCTACCTCCACATCGACCCGTGAACGGTTACCTGTTACGACCGATCTGAGCACAGCCGTGGCCAAACGTCAACAGGCCGTATTTAAATTAATTTCTTTGGGGAATCGAAGCCACACAGTGCAGGAGCTCTGGAATGCCATCAAGCATTGTGCCAGCGAATCACCAGCCAGGCATGGTAGTGTGTGACAATGGCCGAAATCTGGAGGCAGCTCTGGGCCTAGGCAACCTCACTCACATCCCATGTCTGGCACATGTGCTCAACTTGGTCATGCAGAGTTTTTTGAGGGACTATCCGGATCTTGATGCACTGCTTCACAAGGTCCGCATAGAGTGCGCTCACTTGAGGCGTTCCAACAACGCAAGATCACGCATTGCAGCGCCGATTATGTCTTCCGGAACATCGCATCATATGTTACCTACCCACCAGGTGGAATTCAACGTTACATATGTTGGAGAGGTTGTGTGAGCAGCAGGCAGCAGTAATGGAGTACCAGCTGCAGCAGGCGCAAACAAGTCGCACTGCGCGCCGTTCACACTTCACCACCACTGAGTGGGCCTCTATGAAGGACATTTGCCACGTTTTGCGTGCCTTCGATTATTCCACGCGGAAGGCGAGTGCAGATGATGCACTAGTCAGCATGACTATCCCCCTTATCTGCCTGCTTGAAAAAACACTGCAAGCACTAAGGGAGGAGGTTTTAGAAGAGGTGGAGGATGAGGAGTCACAAATGCCATCTGCTTCTGTACAGTCTGCACAACGTGGTTCCTCACAAAGGCCTAGGCAGGGGACACTTTGAGAGGAGGATGAGGAGGAGTAAATGGAGGAGGAAGACATCTGTCCAGAGGAGGGAGGTACACAATGCTCTAGTAGTCAGTATCTAGAGCGAGGGTGGGGTGATGCAGAGCAGGCAGAGATCACGCCTCAAGCAGGGGACAGCGTTTCTTGGCCAGTTGGCAGTCTGCAGCACATGGTTGATTTCATGCTGCAGTGCCTGAGAAACGACCGCTGCATCGCCCACATTCTCAACACGGCTGATTATTGGGTGTCCACCCTCCTAGATCCTCGCTACCAGGACAACTTACAAAGCCTCATAACACCATTGAACCGGGAGCGTAAAATGCGGGAGTACCAAGACGCACTGGTGCATTCCATCATGTTCTCCATTCCAACCAAGAGCAGTGCTGCTAGTGCTTTACAAAGCAGCTCAGTGCGTCGAGGCAGTGGAGGAAGCTCTGCACAAAGAGGGAGCAGAAGCAGCGTCTCAGCACAAGGCAAGACCAGTATGGCCGAAATGTGGCAAAGTTTTGTGTCCCCGCCGCCACAAATGTCTACACCATCACAGACGGCTCCAGTCAGCAGGAGGCAACGTTTCCGTCAACTGGCAACAGACTACATGTCTTGCCCTCTCAGTGTACTCCCAGACGGCTCTTCCCCCTTCAAGTTTTGGGTCTCTAAGCTGGATACATGGCCAGAGCTTAGCCAGTATGCATTGGAGGTGCTGGCTTGCCCTGCTGCTAGTGTATTATCGGAACGCGTCTTTAGTGCCGCAGGTGGTGTACTAACAGACCGTCGCATGCGCCTAATCCTCCGATAACGTTGATCGGCTTACTTTTCTGAAAATGAACAAGGCCTGGATCTCGCATGAATTTGCCAGTCCTCTTCCAGAATAAATAATTGGTTGGCAACAGTATCCAGGTCTCCTGTTGTGTTCATGTTTCTACCACCTGAACTGTAATCCCTGAGCTCCAACACCGCCAGTTGCTGCTCAGAAGTGCCGTCTGCACAGTCAATGCTTGCTGCCGTGTTATTGGGGTTCAGTAACGTCAGCTGATCCCCAGCTGTGTGTCCGGCAAATTCTCCTGCTCTGTCCACATCCACTGTACTACTAATTTAAAACTTGCTCCAATTAGACCTCTAGCTCCTCTGTTTTTAGTATTTACCCTGGGTTCCAGCACCGCCAGCTGTTTCCCAGCAGTGTCTTTGGCACGGGTACTCCCTCCTGCCCAGCCTGGTTCCAGCACGCCAGCTGTTTCCGGGTAGTGTCAACGTCACTTTGCCTCCAATGCGTTGTCCTGTCGTGTTGCGGCCTGGTTAGCCAACTATGGTGCCTGCAGTTTAGGCGACTCCTATGTGGGCTGGGGGATCTGGCAATGAAGGCTGGTTCCATAGTGCCAATAAGACAAGCACCCCCTGTAGGACTGTGGGTTTCGGTAACTGCGGCCGGCTCACAGCCTTGCAACTTTTTTTTTCATGGGTACCTTCTGCTACCCATCCGGGTTCCAGTACCGTCAGCTGGTCCTCGGTAGTTCCATTTGCTCTTGTACCTTCTGCTACCCATCCGGGTTCCAGTACCGTCAGCCGGTCCTCGATAGTTCCATTTGCTCTTGTACCTTCTGCTCCCCATCCGGGTTCCAGTACCATCAGCTGGTTCTCGGCAGTTCCTCAGCCTTCTTGTACCTTTTGCTACATTTCCAAGTTCAAGCTTTTTGAAATGGTTCTTGGTAATCACTCTGGATCTCCCTGACGAGGACCCCGAAGACGACGACCCCGAAGACGACCAAGAAGATGACCCTGAAGAAGATGACCAAGAGCACAAAGAACAAGAAGACAACCACCAAGATACAGAAGAACAAGAGACAGAAAACCAAGAAGCAGAAGTACAAGAACAAAAAGCAGAAGAACATTAAGCATAAGACTAAAAATCAGAGCAAAAGATATTATCTAAATTATAAGCAGAAGATGACTAAGCAGTGTATGGGGGTGAGTCCGTTCCTCCTCGTGGTGCCCCTGGAAAAGACCTGCTGCTGCAGGCCAAACTGAACGCGGACAAATCCTGTTGTAATTCTTTTGTGACAGGCAGAACGAAAGGTGTAATGTCCAACCTTTTATAGATAACTACAGGAATGCCTGTCACAAATAAGAATATGATGAAGAAGAAGAATATGAAGATGAAGAAGTAGAATATGAAGAATATGAAGAATGTAAAAAAAAAGTATAATACGAAGAAGGTGAAGAAGATGATGAAGAAGGTGAAGAAGTTGTTGATGAAAAAGATGCTGATGCTGAGCATGATGAAGGAGAAAGTGTGGGAGAAGTAAAAAAGAAGGTGAAGAGCATGGAAGTAGTGAAACAAATATCTGACAAAATATAAAAATACTTAACATAGTCAATATTTCCTTAACTCCGAACGTCTTAAAAAAAATATTAATTCCTGCTATTCCATTTGATTGGGCTAAACCTCTATGCCTTTATTGTATCCCCCACCTCCCCCAATACATTCAACATTATTCTTAGTTGTTTTCCTTCATTTAGAATTAACCTCCAAGGAAAGAAAGGGTTTATTTTTATTCCGATATTTGTGTCCCATTGACTTGCATTGGGTTCCGGTATCTGAATCGGCGATATCCAATACTTTTTGGGTATCGGTCCGATCCAATATTTCCTGATATCGGAAGGTATTGCTCAACACTATCTGTAATACATTAGTCAGTGGACATAGGCTGCCATTGTTCTTGGCAGTGTAGGTCCTGTTTACATAGGACAATGAGCTGCCAAGTATGATGTTCTTTTGTTCATATTTTGCTCGTTCATCAGGTCATCAGGAGCCTGTTCCTAGAAAAGCTTGTTCACGATAATCTAGCAGTGTAACTGGACCTTTAAGGGGTCCAAATGGATAAGCCTGCAGTCACTCTGTGTGACTGCAGGCTTACGAATCCCCCCAGTGCACGTACTGTGCGCTGCGGAGATTCGCTGGTTTTTGAGCCCGTACACTTGTATGAAGCGAGGCTGGGTCCTCTAGGCGGCTGTGCCCACTGGACGGCAGCGTCACTAATCAGGCTCAGGCCGGGAGCATGTATAAAAAAAAAACAATCTCTGGTCCTGGCTCATAAACTGGCAAATCCTCACAGTGCTCAGTGTGTGCGCTGGGCTGATTCATAAGTCTGCCGTGAAACAAAGTGACTGCAGACTTATCGATTTGGACCAGACAACCACTTTGAATTGGTTATTCGGCATTAGGCTACAAGTCTACAGTCACTCTGAATTCTCACATTGCGCGCACTTTGCGCCAATTAGATTTTCCGGTTCTGGGAGGTCATGTGACTGCATGTATGATTTGCATACTTCCAGGCACATTCCAACTAGAATGTGTCAAACATTGCTCAAGACACTAGCATTGAGGAAGGCCGAGCCCATCTAGTCGGCATTTGACTGCTTGTATGAAAATCACATACTTGCGGTCTGACACCTGCTGCCGGCACCGGAGAATCTGCACAGCGGGCAGTGCTCGCAATATGAGGATTCATAAAGTGACTGCAGACTTGTACCCTAAGACCGGACAATCACTTTAAAGAGGAACTATCGTTAGGTCAAAATTGAGCAGTTTTTATGCTCACTTTACGCCCACTGCTCTCCTGAGTATTCAGGTTTGGTTTTGTTTGTTTTTCTAAATAGATTCCAGGGACATGGATTTAGTTTGGAACTTATTTTCATGATCTTTAAAAAGGTAGCACTGCTTACAGGATTCTCTGGAGGTGTATCGTTATACGTCTCTACACTATTACCCTGTGAGCCATGCCCCCTTATAAAAACCCTAAAAATTAGCACTAAATAAATACGTGCAAAAACTGGCTGCTTTTGACCTGGTAACAGGGCGGCCAAGCACATTAGATGGTCTTCTCTACTGCACCCACTTCCATACAGAGGAATGCTCAGCCGAGCGCTCCTGTGTGCTCTATGTAGAAGATGCTGTCATACTCCTCTGGAAGCAGCTTATCTACCCATTGAGCAAAAGGATTGGCCGTTGATGTTACAATGGCTGGATTCTTCCATCTCCTCACACCATCTATTTGGATGAAGAGTTGGGAGGCCATCATGCAAATTACATGGTTGGCAACTCCTTATACTTACCATGTCTTTAAAAGGTAAAGGTGCAGATTTGTATGCAGAAAAACCTGCAGTGTAAGGCTATGTGCCCACGATGCAGAAATGCTCCGGATTTTTCCTGAGCGTTTCTGCATCTCCCTGACAGAAAAAACGCATGAGGATTGTACATGCATATTGTACATGTGGATTGTACATGCCTTTTTCCTGCCAGGGACATGCGGAAGTGAAGCGTTTTTATGATGAGATTTCGCATGAGGGTTATCAAGCGCTTTACAAGCGATTTTAGCATCACTTGGAAAGTGCTCGACAACTTGGTCACACTATATAAATCCATGCAACAGGCATGGATTTATATAGTGTGACCGTAAAAGAATGGTAAAAAAATATACATTATACTCACCTTCCGATGGCCCCTGGTCTTCTTATCCGATGCGTCCGATCTTCCCGGTGTCTCGCGGTTGTGTAAAAGGACCTGCCATGATGTCGGGTGATCTGTCACATGACTAAATGACGTCATGGCAGGTCCTTAAACACCACCGCGAGCTGCTGGGAAGCCAGGATGCATCGCTATGGAGACCGGGGGCCATCGGAAGGTAAGTATAATGTATGTTATTTTTTTATTTTTTTTTTTTTTTCGGTTCTATGGTACCCGGGTCTGCAGGAGATTCTCCTCTTCTCCAGACCCGGGTACCATCTGCACATTGAATCGCTTAATGTCCTCATGTGCACATGTAGTCATGCAGATATTAAGCGATTCAATGCAAGTCAATGGCAGCGAAAACGCCGCGATTCCGCAAAATAATTGGTAGTGCTGCGTTTTTTTCCGCAATGATAATCCGCAGCGGAAATTTCCGCAGCATGTGCACAACACATGCGGATTATCATTGGGGAATATGGCAGGCCTTGTACCATGCGTTTAAGCAATTCTGCAGCGGAATTGCCGCTGTGGAAAAGCTTAAAAAACGCATAGTGGGCACACAGCCTAACCGTAATACTAACTACCATAAGTAAAAGATGTTAGAAATCTCATCTACACACGGAGGATATTTCCTGTGAGGAAATTGTTTAGCGGTGTGGATTTTCTAATCCTTTCTGCAAAAATTAACTGCAGATTCACTCTTTGCAATATTTAGGGTGAAATCCATAATACAACCCATGACAAAACCCATGACAAAACCCACATGTAGCACATGCTGAAATTTCTGCTGAAACCCTACAGAAAATTTGCACCAAATTCACTGTTAAAATATTCTTAGGGTTTGAGGAGCCAATCCAACTTGTGGAGAGGTTTCAGGGAGAATGGGGGTGAAATTTCTCAAGATTACCTCAGCAAATTAACAGCTAGAATGCCAAAGGTCTGCAATGCTGGAATTGCTGCAAAGGGAGCATTCTTTGACGAAAGCAAAGTGTGAAGGAGAAAATTATTCTAATAAAAATCATTATTTCTAACCTTGTCAATGTCTGGACTATATTTTCTATTCATTTTGCAACTCATTTGATAAATAAAAGTATGAGTTTTCATGGAAGACACAATTGGTCTGGGTAACCCCAAACTTTTGAACGGTAGTATATGTAATAATATTATATATATATATTTTTTTATTTTATCTCCAGACATGGTAATGGTGCCTCCTAATGTATGTATGCTACAGACCAAAAGTTTGGACACACCTTCTCATTTAAAGAATTTTCTGTATTTTCATGACTATGAAAATTGTACATTCACACTGAAGGCATCAAAACTATGAATTAACACATGTGGAATTATATACTTAACAAAAAACTGTGAAACAACTGAAAATATGTCTTATATTCTAGGTTCTTCAAAGTAGCCACCTTTTGCTTTGATGACTGCTTTGCACACTCTTGGCATTCTCTTGATGAGCTTCAAGAGGTAGTCACCGGAAATGGTCTTCCAACAATCTTGAAGGAGTTCCCAGAGATGCTTAGCACCTGTTAGCCCTTTTTCCTTCACTCTGCGGTCCAGCTCACCCCAAACCATCTCGATTGGGTTCAGGACTGGTGACTGTGGAGGCCAGGTCATCTGGCGTAGCACCCCATCACTCTCCTTCTTGGTCAAATAGCCCTCACACAGCCTGGAGGTGTGTTTGGGGTCATTGTCCTGTTGAAAAATAAATGATGGTCCAACTAAACGCAAACCGGATGGAATAGCATGCCGCTGCAAGATGCTGTGGTAGCCATGCTGGCTCAGTATGCCTTCAATTTTGAATATATCCCCAACAGTGTCACCAGCAAAGCACCCCCACACCATCACACCTCCTCCTCCATGCTTCACGGTGGGAACCAGGCATGTAGAGTCCATTCGTTCACCTTTTCTGCGTCGCCCAAAGACACTGTGGTTGGAACCAAAGATCTCAAATTTGGACTCCTCAGACCAAAGCAGATTTCCACTGGTCTAATGTCCATTCCTTGTGTTCTTTAGCCCAAACAAGTCTCTTCTGCTTGTTGCCTGTCCTTAGCAGTGGTTTCCTAGCAGCTATTTTACCATGAAGGCCTGCTGCACAAAGTCTCCTCTTAACAGTTGTTGTAGAGATGTGTCTACTGCTAGAACTCTGTGTGGCATTGACCTGGTCTGTAATCTGAGCTGCTGTTAACCTGCGATTTCTGAGGCTGGTGACTCGGATAAACTTATCCTCAGAAGCAGAGGTGACTCTTGGTCTTCCTTTCCTGGGGCGGTCCTCATGTGAGCCAGTTTCTTTGTAGCGCTTGATGGTTTTTGCAACTTCACTTGGGGACACTATCAAAGTTTTCCCAATTTTTCGCACTGGCTGACCTTCATTTCTTAAAGTAATGATGACCACTCATTTTTCTTTACTTAGAATTTGCATTATGGCAAGAAAAAAAAGCAGTCCTACTGAATAGACTGTTAGCTATCAGCTGTGTTTCCACCAGACTTCTGCACAACACAACTGATGGTCCCAACCCCATTTATAAGGCAATAAATCCCACTTATTAAACCTAACAGGGCACACCTGTGAAGTGAAAACCATTTCCGGTGACTACCTCTTGAAGCTCATCAAGAGAATGCCAAGAGTGTGCAAAGCAGTCCTCAAAGCAAAAGGTGGCTACTTTGAAGAACCTAGAATATAAGACATTTTCAGTTGTTTCACAGTTTTTTGTTAAGTATATAATTCCACATGTGTTAATTCATAGTTTTGATGCCTTCAGTGTGAATGTACAATTTTCATATTCATGAAAATGCAGAAAAATCTTTAAATGAGAAGGTGTGTCCAAACTTTTGGTCTGTACTGTATAGATAGATAGAGATTTTTTTTTATATTCACCAGCCACAGTCTTCAGAAAAACAACCTGGCACTCAGAAGACCCATGGGTTCGTTTAGTGATTTTTAATAGAGTAATGTAGTAAATAACAAATAAACAGACGTTTCCGTCACAATAGACCTTCATCGGTGTACTACAAAAGCAAAAAAATATAATAGTGAGTACCACATAGAAATATGCAATTCATATAACATAGGTTTGACAGAATGAGATCAAAATTCAATTGGTCATGGATAATGTACATACAGAAAATACAACATCGGGAAAAAAAGTAGAGGATCTGGGGAAAGGGGATGGGAAGGAGGACTAGGTTAGGAGGGAAAGGGAAAAATAAAAATAAAAAGTGACATACCGGTTTTATTAAAGGCGTGATGCATTTGGGCCGCTGTCTGTAGAAATTTGTAAACTAAGGGAACACATAAAAATTTTTTTTTAAAATAAAGAGGTCTAGAACAATGTAAGATGTGTGATGACACTTAGTGTAATCGGTGGCTATGAGGTAAGAAATACCCCGATAGGTGCTGTGGGATGAGGAACAATGAAGAGCCCATAATGTGTGAGGGCAGAGGATAAAAAACGTACCCGTTGCTTGCGGTAGGTACTTAAAGGTAATGGCCTGGTCGGTGCCGTAAGCTGTATAGAGAATGGAGTAATTAATATAATATCTATGAGATATAGGGGCATTAAGTATAGTAGGAGCCAAAAAAGGAAAACATACCCGTAGAAGAAAATAAATAACCAGAGGTAGTAGCCCAGTAGGAAGTTGTATGCGAAGGGAAAAAAATGGCACATTAAATGAAGCCCCAATAAGTATTAAGGATAAGGGGACCAGGGTAGGAGGCGTACCTGTATTTTAAAGGACGCAGGACGCGGTATCCACCGTTTGTCAAAGAGCATGTGGCAGGATAAGGCACCAGGGGTCTTTAAATAGGGGGTAGGAGGGGTGAAAGGTTGTAATAGGAGCCAATCATTGGTGGTAGTGGTGTGGGAACGCGCTTTATTAGATTCTGGGATAGGACCTGAAAACCGGAAGTAGCGTCAAATGACGCTATTCAGGTCCTGTAAGGAAAAACCGGTCACGTGACCGGAAGTGACATGTGTATGCGTTCCACACAGTGTTCTATGCGTTCCACTGAGCAAGGGGAGCGCTGTAATACTTGTAACAGCGCTGTAGAGCAGAGAAGACCCACTAATAGATGTGTGGTTGCGTTCCACGCAGGTACCATGCGTTCCACAGAACGGTCGGAACGCTGTATTACTTGTGACGGCATAGTAGAACAAGAGAAAGCCAGGATGGGAGTCCAGGAAGGATGGGGATCAGGAGGAGGGATGCCATATTAGGATGGGATCTGGAGAAACAGATAATGATAGCATAAGTTATTAAGGCAGAAAACACTGTGTATACCATAAAAACCACAATAAAGTGTAGTCATATCATCACGACCCCCTAAGCAACAAATAAAAGAGGTTCCAACAAATAATATACCTGTGGTCTTGGTAGTGAATACATGTATATATGCAATCCGTGTTGTGTGGTAAGAATCAGTCGAAGTGGAAGAACTTAATTGGTTACGAGGCACACACACATACACACACATATATATCTATATACACACATACACACCCATTCCGAGATGGCTATAGTCGTTCAGGTAAAGGAGTTGAGATCGTATTCCTTATTTAAGCCCCTTGGGGATAACGATTGTAACTCGTGGATCCAAAAAGCCTCTCTATATTTAAGAAGGCGAATACGGTCGCCTCCCCGTCTGGGAGGGGGTACGTGTTCAATCACTTGAAATTTTAGCTGCGCCACTGAATGGCCAGCTGACGCAAAATGTGATGGAACCGGTAGAAGAAGGTTTTTACAACGTATGGTCGATTTGTGTTTTGAGATCCTATCTTTAACACACTGGGTGGTTTCCCCCACATAAATGAGACCACAAGGACATTTAAGGATGTAAACAACATAGGAAGAGTTACAGGTAAAGTAGTCCTTAATTTTGTACTGTTTCCCCGAGTGTGGGTTGTAAAAAGTGTCGCCTCGGATGATATTATTGCATTGGTAGCATTGAAGACATGGGAATGTCCCGTTTTTGGGTGTGGACAGAAATCTTTGTCGAGGTTTAGTGATGGGGGTGCCTACGTCGGAATGGACGAGGCGGACACATCCTTCTACCTGGGTGAGATCCAGAGACAACTGAATGACAGCTCAGTTTATCAGAAGCTCTCACATGACCCAACTTTCACAATCAGGGGGGCCATTTCCGAAACATTGAAACACCATTCCCTAAACGGGACGATAGATATCAAAACCTGTGAATTTTTAACTAACAAATTCCCAATTACTCCAGTGTTTTATATACTACCCAAAATACACAAGAACATGGAGAATCCCCCGGGACGTCCCATCGTCGCCGCCACTGATTCTATTCTTTCACCTTTGGCCATTTTTCTGGAGAAAATTCTGACCCCTCTGGTTAAACAAACTGCATCCTTTATTCTAGATACAGGAGCTTTTCTTACCATTATTAGAGAAATCAAACAGGTCCACCCAGACTCCCTACTGGTCACTTTAGATGTAAACAACTTATATACCTCGATCCCACATGAAAAGGGTATCATTTGCGTCAAAAATCTATTGGAGTTGTCCCAAACACCACCTGAAATTAGTCACCTCTGTCTAGACCTTTTACATTTGGTCCTGTCCAGAAACTTCTTCCTCTTCCAGGATTCCTTCTACTTACAGAAACCGGGCACCGCCATGGGATCCAATGTAGCCCCACCGTATGCAAACTGCTTCATGTCAGCGTTTGAAGAAGAGGTGGTATATACGAACCCACTCTTCCAAACCTATTCCAGGATGTGGAAACGCTATATTGACGACATTTTTTGCATCTGGGCGGGACCCATAGAAACCCTATCACTATTCTTTGAGACCCTTAACTCATCCTGGGAGGGCCTACGGTTCACCATTTCCTCTAGCAAGGAATCCATAAACTTCCTCGACACTACCATTTTACATCCTTCTTCTACCGGTTCCATCACATTTTGCGTCAGCTGGCCATTCAGTGGCGCAGCTAAAATTTCAAGTGATTGAACACGTACCCCCTCCCAGACGGGGAGGCGACCATATTCGCCTTCTTAAATATAGAGAGGCTTTTTGGATCCACGGGTTACAATCGTTATCCCCAAGGGGCTTAAATAAGGAATACGATCTCAGCTCCTTTACCTGAACGACTATAGCCATCTCGGAATGGGTGTGTATGTGTGTATATAGATATATATAAATATATATGTGTGTGTATGTGTGTGTGCCTCGTAACCAATTAAGTTCTTCCACTTCGACTGATTCTTACCACACAACACGGATTGCATATATACATGTATTCACTACCAAGACCACAGGTATATTATTTGTTGGAACCTCTTTTATTTGTTGCTTAGGGGGTCGTGATGACATGACTACACTTTATTGTGGTTTTTATGGTATACACAGTGTTTTCTGCCTTAATAACTTATGCTATCATTATCTGTTTCTCCAGATCCCATCCTAATATGGCATCCCTCCTCCTGATCCCCATCCTTCTTGGACTCCCATCCTGGCTTTCCCTTGTTCTACTATGCCGTCACAAGTAATACAGCGTTCCCACCGTTCTGTGGAACGCATGGTACCTGCGTGGAACGCAACCACACATCTATTAGTGGGTCTCCTCTGCTCTACAGCGCTGTTACAAGTATTACAGCGCTCCCCTTGCTCAGTGGAACGCATAGAACACTGTGTGGAACGCATACACATGTCACTTCCGGTCACGTGATCGGTTTTTCCTTACAGGACCTGAATAGCGTCATTTGACGCTACTTCCGGTTTTCAGGTCCTATCCCAGAATCTAATAAAGCGCATTCCCACACCACTACCACCAATGATTGGCTCCTATTACAACCTTTCACCCCTCCTACCCCCTATTTAAAGACCCCTGGTGTTAGAACCTTGCTCTTAGGTTTTTTCCTTTGCTGGTCACATGACCTTGTTGGCCTATTTAATCCTGCTCCGCCCTTCTGGCTTTGCTGGACTTCATTGTATTTCTACTCTTTAGCTAGCCTGTGCTCTGTATCTAACTCTGTTAGTTTGCTTGGTCTACGGACCTCAGTGTTCTATATATTTTGTTTGTCTGTCTGTCTGCTACTATTTCTGTTAGGAGGTGTCCCATTTTCCTCCCAGTCCTTAGTACTTGTAGGGATTCCTTCCCCACATCTATAGGTCTCCGTACAGACTAGCTTAGGACTTTAGCAGGTCTGATCGCAGGATCAGGTCCCCTGTTACATCGTAGGGATAAAGCTGAGTTCTATCGTAGGGACAGATCTCCTCTCTTTCCTTAGCTCTGGTAGCAGAACATAACACCTGGTGCCTTATCCTGCCACATGCTCTTGGACAAACGGTGGATACCGCGTCCTGCGTCCTTTAAAATACAGGTACGCCTCCTACCCTGGTCCCCTTATCCTTAATACTTATTGGGGCTTCATTTAATGTGCCATTTTTTTCCCTTAGCATACAACTTCCTACCGGGCTACTGCCTCTGGTTATTTATTTTCTTCTACGGGTATGTTTTCCTTTTTTGGCTCCTACTATACTTAATGCCCCTATATCTCATAGATATTATATTAATTACTCCATTCTCTATACAGCTTACGGCACCGACCAGGCCATTACCTTTAAGTACCTACCGCAAGCAACGGGTACGTTTTTTATCCTCTGCCCTCACACATTATGGGCTCTTCATTGTTCCTCATCCCACAGCACCTATCGGGGTATTTCTTACCTCATAGCCACCGATTACACTAAGTGTCATCACACATCTTACATTGTTCTAGACCTCTTTATTTAAAAAAAAAAAATTATATATGCGTTCCCTTAGTTTACAAATTTCTACAGACAGCGGCCCAAATGCATCACGCCTTTAATAAAACCGGTATGTCACTTTTTATTTTTATTTTTCCCTTTCCCTCCTAACCTAGTCCTCCTTCCCATCCCCTTTCCCCAGATCCTCTACTTTTTTTCCCGATGTTGTATTTTCTGTATGTACATTATCCATGACCAATTGAATTTTGATCTCATTCTGTCAAACCTATGTTATATGAATTGCATATTTCTATGTGGTACTCACTATTATATTTTTTTGCTTTTGTAGTACACCGATGAAGGTCTATTGTGACGGAAACGTCTGTTTGTTATTTACTACATTACTCTATTAAAAATCACTAAAAGAACCCATGAGTCTTCTGAGTGCCAGGTTGTTTTTCTGTATCTATACGGGCTTGTAACCCTACCTGGGCACCACCACCACTCCAGGAGTGCGGTAGTTTTTATTTTATACAGCCACAGTCTTCATCATTTATCAGTGTCGCTCTGGTCAGTCTCCAGCAGTTTGTGACCTGGGAATCGATCGCTCCAATGTTTGCTATATAAATGTTATACTCAGGGAACTTAAATTAGTAGCACCACTCCAAAGCTGAAATTTAAAAAAAAAAAATAGGTGGTGCAAATCTTTAAGGAGGATTAAAAAGTCCAAATGCACGTTGATGTGGCTACAATGGACACAAAGGCACTCCACTTGCAGAACTGAATGCATTACGCCTCATGTCCAGCATGTGGTATCACGCGGTATTTCCTGCAAGTGTCAGGTCCGCCAGTATCTACTGCCTGGAAATTACTCATTGTACAGGGCAGAATATTTTGGATTGTATAGTGGAAGCGTGCAGAGTTAAAAAATGAAGGCCATGCAGAAAAAAGGAACAACATTTGTGGATGCTTCACAAGGAAGCATTTTAATTTACGGAAGTATGTTTTTAAGCCAACGCTATACAATAAAACATATTAAAAGTGACAGTATTGTCAAACTCCAATGACCTAAAGGGAAGCTCTGGAGAGACTGTATGCAGTTTTCTCCGAGAGTAAAGGCCCCGTCACACTTAGCGACGCTGCAATGATCCTGACAACGATACGACCTGTCAGGGATCGTCGCTGGTGAGCTGTCAAACAGGCAGGCTCACCAACGATCAGGGGAGCAGCGACATTGTGGAAAGAATCTTTCCACGATGTCCTGCTCCTGGTTACCAGCCTGCTGAAGCAGGAGCAGGCTGGTAACCATGGTAAACATCGGGTTACTAGGAGCACACGCGCACCTAGTAACCCGTTGTTTATCATGGTTACCACTCTGCTACGGTGAGCGGGAGGTTACCGCTCACTTTAGCAGGCTCATAACCATGATAAACAATGGGTTACTAGGTGCGCGTGCCCCTAGTAACCCGCTGTTTATCATGGTTACCAGCCTGATCGCTGCTCCCGCTGGTCACACAGCGATGTGTGCTGACCAGCGGGAGGGCAACAACCAAAAAAGGTCCAGGACATTCTGCAGCGATCAGCGACCTCACAGCAGGGGCCTGATCGCTGCAAAGTGTCACACACAGCGACATCGCTGGTGAGGTCGCTGTTGCGTCACCAAAATCGTGACACAGCAGCGATCTCGCTATGTGAGACGGGGGGCTTAAGATAAAGTGTTGACCGATACGCTGATCCCAGCGATGTGTCAATATATTAAACTCCTTCCCCACAGTTCTACAATCATGCGGCAAAGGTGACACCCTGCTAGGATCAGCGTCAAATGTACAAACCTCATTAATTTATTATTCACATGGCACTTGTCAGCTCCCTGATATGCTTGTTACAGGGTTTGTCCCTACACAGGCTGACAGTAAAAATGCAGAAGGGTTTTTCTGGCACTGCTCACTTCCACATGGGGAGGTAAGTGTCGATGATGATATCAGGTCTGTAGGTACCGGCAGGGTTGTGTGCTCGAATGATGGGCATCAGGCACGTTTCCTATTCTGATTAAATGAATCGGCAGGTATTGTGCACCTGTGGCGTCCCGCAGATATGTGCAGACAATGTCCTCAGAGTACCTCACCTCCCAATGTGGAAAGCAGCAGCACCAGACCACCCTTTTAACACCCAATTGCTAATGTATTCACATTTTTCCAGGACTAATAGCAGATGCTGCAGATTGGTATGGTCATTGGAAATCTAGTAAATCAGACAGGGCAGGGCAGTGGACAGATAATAGGATTACAGGGGTAAAGAAAAGTCTGAAAATATATTTGGACCCTAGTTAAACAAAATGGAGGGACAGATGAAAGTCACAAATGAGGTCATCTCATTCCAACCACACAACTTGTAGAATACATATAAATAATAGGTATACATTATTTTAAGAGTACAAAAAGAGTAATGTGACCTCTGCAGATAATCAGTGGCAGCCCCCCACCACCCCACTGGAGAGAGAGACAATATGGAGGAGTGGTGGGGGACAAGTGGCCGAGTATAGTCGTTATTTATTTCGCACCACCCAGTTTTTTGTTTTTTTTACCCTTCACGACTTTTGACGTACATGTACATCAAAAGTCACGACCCCAACATTGATACATTGATGCAGGTTCGCATGCAGAACACGAATCTTTCCACACGGGTGGAGAGCAGTTCCTCCATGGCTGTTAACCTGTTAAATGTTGCTGTCAATCTGAGGAAAGAGGGGCGCTTTGTTCTACACTCCCATCGGCACATTGGTGACATGATTGCGGGGCGCCGATGGGTTGTCATGATGCACTGCTACGTATAGCACAAGTGATCAGAGGAACACACCTTCAAGACCCCTAAGGGTCTATTAAATACAGTTAAAAATAAAAAAAGTTTTTAAACTATGAATAAAATAATCCCCACAAAAGTTCAAATCACCTTTTTTGCTCCATTACAAAACAAACAAACCAAACAACAACAAATTTGATATACATTCGTAAAACTCCGATCGATCAAATATAAAGTAAATAAATCCGATCTGTAAACCGCGTAACCAAAAAATAATCAAAACGCCAACCATTACATCCTATCTACCCCAATCTGGTATAAGTAAAAACTTCACCTCAGAGTGCAAAAAAACAAGCCCTCACAGCCACAGATCTCGAAAATTTAAAAATGTTACGGTTTTTAAAAAAAAAAAAAAAAAAAATTTCCGAATTTTTTTTCACCACTTAAAAAAAAACAAAAAAACAAACACTATACATTTTTGGTATGCGAGTACTCGTATTGACCTGGAGAATCATATTGCCAGGTGAGTAGGGATGAGCGGACCCGTGGAAGTCTTCTCTCTATATCGCTCTCGCCTCCCAAACTGTGAAACGGCCTTCATCTCTACAGGTCAGTTTTACCATATAGTGAACATAGTAAATGAAAAACAATTGTAGAATTGCATTTTCTTCTTTTTAATTTAAACGCACTTGGAATTTATTTCCAGCATTCCAGTGCATCACATGATAGAATGAATGGGGTCAATGAAAAGTACAACTTGTCCCGCAAAATAAAAAAAAGTCCTCATACAGTTATGTACACTGACAAAAAAAAAAAAAAAAAAAAAAGTTATGGCTCTTTGAAGAAGAGAAGTCAAAAACCCCCCAAAAATATGGGAAATAAAAAAAATCACCCAGGAGTGAAGGGGTTAAGGACTTTTTTTTTTTTAAAGTAGTGGAAAATCACTAACACTGTATACTATAAAGATTAAATATAGCATTTATCCTCTGTCCATTCTTAACAGTCTGGTACATTCCATTTAAGAATCACATTACCTAGAGAAGTTGTGAGCCTTGTGCACGATGACTAAGAACAGAGCTAGAGGCAAAATGGTGAAGCTCTCAAGTAAATGACCTTAGCCATTATCTATGCTTATTGACCTAACTAATCTCCCCCAGAACCTATAGGCTAATGGAAAAGAATTAAGGCTGTGTGCCCACGTAGCGTTTTTCAAGCGTTTATGCTGCGGATTTTCCGCAGCGGAAACGCTTGTGAAACGCTAGGTAATCCGCACCCCATGGTCCCCAAGGGGATTCCGCATGTTCTATGCACATGCTGCGGATTTTTCCGCAGCGTTTATGCTGCGTACAAAAATCCGCAGCATGTCATTTAATTTTGCGGTAGTGCAGCGGAACTCCCGCCATTGACTTGCATTGAGACGCACAGAAACCGCGACTGTACATTTTTACAAGCGGCTTCTATGCGTCTCTATGTGCGGATGGTACCCGGGTGTAGAGGAGAGGAGACTCTCATCCAGACCTGGGTACCATTGTACCTGTAAAAAAAGAATAAAATAACAAAGTTTATACTCACCTGTCCGGCGTCTTCTCTCTGAATGCCAGCAGCACTGAAGGACCTGCGGTGACGTCACAGTCATGTGACCGCAGGCCCTTCACCGCTCTGTCTCGCGATATGCCGGCAGCCGGGAACCAGCCAGGAAGCAGCGCTGCAGCCACGCCGGGGCCTCGGAGGTAAGTATAGCTTTATTTGTTTTAATTTTTACGGTTCACACTGTATAAATCCATGCTGTTTGCATGGATTTATACAGTGTGACCTAGTTGTCAAGCACTTTCCAAGTGATGCTATCGCCTGGAAAATGCTTGTCAATCTGCATGCGGAAACGCATGTGAACCCGCATGTGAATCCGCATGTATTCTGCAGGAAAAACGCATGCACAATCTGCATGCATTTTTTTCTGCCAGGGAGATGCAGAAATGCTGCAGAAATTTTCTGCTTCATTGCTGCATAGTGGGCACATAGCCTTAGGAAGGAGTATAGCAGACAATGTAGGCTGACCATTACCAAAGCTTCTCAAGGGCAGGCTTTTTGTGAGGATAATAAAGGTAGTACTCAAATTACAGCAGTCTTTTAAAGGAAAAATTGCAAATAAAACGATCATTTTTTCTTTTCAATAGGAGTCTAAATGCTTGTCACTTGGCTTGGAGAAAATACCTGATTATATTAAGGCTTCACTCACACCAGCGTATAACTCGGACGAGTGTCATCTGATGTTTCATCGGATAGCACTTGCTCCAATGTTATACTATCGACCAGTGCCGGCTAGCATTTATTTTCTCATGCCAAGTTAGCATGAGGAAGGGGGAGGGGGTGGGAGAACAAACAATCGCTGCAAGCTGCGATTGGCAGCATATATCGGACGGCACGCAGCCATACAAGTCTATGGGTGCGTGCAAAACACCGGACTGCACTCAGATGTCATCCAAGTGCGGTCCCATATACGCCGACAATGGAGAAATTAAGTTCTCTCTACTTCTCCGTACCTGAGATCAGGTTTTCAAATGAGAGAATCGGATCACAGTTAAAGAACACTTCAATCACGCTCACAGCAGAGTTGAGCCAAGGGTCATGTGCATATAGCATCCGATTCTATCACATGAATCATCGGATGCTATACACCATTGTGAGCGAGCCCTTAGAGTGAGAGCATTCTCACTCCGTATTACTTACCACGCTTCTCTATGTAATGATCTTCCGTTGTGGGTGGGGTGGACCGACTGTAGAACTAGAAAATGGACATGTCACTGCATTTCTGTAAAGGGAACCCGTCATTCCATTTGTGTTGCTCAAACCACAGTTGCATCCAAGCAGGTTTTTCACTGAAACATGACTAGTCCAGGGCCACCCCCCAGTTGCCTTCTCCCTGCACTTCTAATTGATTGACAGGTTTTCTCATGTACGTAGGAAGAGACCTGCCAATCACCTGGAGCGGGGTGCGCAGAAGAAGCCCGTATTATGCATCTCCTTATGGTCCCTGGCCAGCTCTCCAAACGGTGTTCTCTGAAAAGCTGGACTGTTACAGAGGAAAATATAGATGCATTCGTGCTGCCAGGTTCTGATTCGTGCCACCAGGTTCTGATTCATGCTGACTATCGATTGACAGGCTACTTTCAATAAATTAACCCAGACTCACTAAATGCACTGTGGCATCGCTATGCGCAAAAGGTCTTCTCACTCATTGCAACAAATGTCACAGTCCATATCAATTTCCACACCATGTGGCAGCAATGTGTGTGAAAAATCTTTTACTTCATTTACATGCCATACATTTCATGAAAAATGAATACGTTCATTCAGGCATCCTAGAAGTTTTCCCCTATATAAACTTTTCCACAAGGGCACTTTAAAAAGAAAAAAACACAAAAAAAAAAAACAACTCTTTACATTCCCGTGGGTGTGCCCTTGAAACATACAGATGTTAAGGAATTTGACCGACACTTGGGCAAACTACCCTCTATAAAAAGGCATTCTGCGGGAGGATGCATGGTCATTTCACTTTAGATTTCTTGCCATTTTTGCAATACGTTTATGGGCTGTGACATATATCTTGTGCTCAACTGGAAATTCAAAGTTTTTGCCCTGAGTAACATAGACAAAACCAGTATAAGCTCAAGTGGGAAGTTGGAAAGCAGGGAAATCTAATTAGTTTGGAGATCCAATTAAGTATACAAAGATCAAAAAAGAAATTGGGAAAGTTATGTCCCACATATATAAAGCAGTTTGGCAGCATCTGCCATAAGGAGAGAGAGGCACCTGTCTCAGGTGGTAGCCTACAGATTCTCTGGGTGTGTTGTGGAGGAAGGAGAACTTTAGTAGGGTCACCAACATTGCCAGTAAGCCTAGGTCTAGACTGTTTGCAACAGTGTAGGGGCGGATACGTCTTGAGCACAGTCAGGATGGATGCCAAAGCATCTGTCTTCCATTGGGACCCACTGTAATAAAAACATATACCGCATGGCTAGGTGCACATACACAGTGTGCACTTAGCCTAAGAACCCACAATTCTGGAAAGCTGCTGACCCTGCGTGACCCTGACACTGGACAGGAGCTGTGGAAGTTGTGTTCCTCATCCCCAACTTTCATCCTTTCCTCCCAATATTAAGCCTTAAGCTGTGGTGGGAATACAAGACAGCAGGTCACAGCAGTGTAAATGACAAAGTTGCAATGACAGGAAGCGGCACTATGAGAACTAACTAGCAGTGATTTACTGACGGTGATCCTGAAGCTCCATGCTTTGTGGTTGGTGCAGGATCAGTTCTCCCATCCACACACAGCACCGATCAGTGAGCAACGAGCTCCGGGCTCACAGCCCATAAATCACTGCTGGTTAGTTCTCATAGCGCTGCCTCCCATTATTACACGAGTTTTAATTTTCACTGCCATCAGCGCTTATTTTCTAACCTATTACATTGGGCAGACACAATTTAGTGACTGCAGTGTGAACTAATATGAAAGTGCTGAATGAATCTAGGCTACTCTGACCCATGACCATCCTCCTACATATGCTGCACTGATGCCTAAATTATGTTGCATGATTTTATTACCCGCTCATTATACAGATCTGGCTTTAGGGGACATAAATGTTGCTTTAACATTTTTGTACGATAAACCACTAGCATACTGTTATAGTGCTGGGATTTATGGTACCTCTATCAGGAGTGATCTGTTATTGCATTAGGCTTCATATGGAGTTTGTATACAGCACACGCCGTATATAAATTACCCAAGAACAGTGAGGGTATCAGGAGCGACACAGTGTGCAGGCCAGTGCACCTGCCTATGCCCACGCTGGATGCTGCATGATTCTTCTTGGGTAATTTACATCTATGAGCACCATATGCAAACTTATTTTTATATATACTGCTGTAACGGAGTGGTATTTTAAAAGGGGTTTTCCAGACAAACACATTTAAGCAGTCAACGCTATCGCAGATTATTCTGTGGATTCGAGATCATGACCTCCTGTTTACAAGACAGGCATATTAACACAGTAAGCCACTGGAACATCACAGGTTGCAGATTATTGAAGAATCAAAGTGTGCAATATGCACACTGTCACGATTCCCCTATATTTGCAGCAAATGCACATTTTGATTATTTGTCTCATTTCATTTATCAACTCAGGGAGCAGAGAAGCTAGAATCGGTCCTGCATAGAAACGATGGCCATTTTTTGGAGTAATGTATTAATTTATTTCTTAAAAATAATTAGAAATCGTGCAACTCTACTCCTGCTCATATTATGCACCATAGACAATTACAAAATATACAATGGCGGACCAATATTTTAATCACAGACGCCAAAGTCAACTATCTTAAAAGAGATTTTTTTTGTAAAATCAGGATTTCAACACCGATAAATTACGTGCAATATATTTTGCCATAGATGTGGTACAGTACCTCAAGCACAGGTCCAGCCCCCAATATGGTTCTCTCCACTCCACTGGCATAGCCCTTCTGACTCAGAGCAGTCAGACAGTGTATCAGGAAATTGGTACTTTGGGTTTTTCCAGAGCCGCTCTCTCCAGAGATCACTATGCATTGATTAACTCTCTTCTTCAACATTGTATGATAAGACACATCCGCAATAGCAAAAATGTGGGGCTCCAATTTACCCAGCTGGTGGTTGTCATACATTTTGACATACTTGGGGTTATAGATAGGTAGAAATTTGAAAGGATTAATAGCTATCAAAATACTTCCTGCATATGTGTAGATTTTTTGTTTTAGAAAGCGAACTTTCAAGTTTCCTAAAATGGTCGACTCTGTTAAATTGGGCAAGTTACATAAATCATTGTAATCCTCCTGGGGGCGGGGAAGAAACCCCCTTTCCACAAGCCTTCTAGCCGCTTCCTCTTCAGAGACATGAGGGAGATGGGCATATTTAATGGTCCCATCCTGATTCTTCTCTTGGAGCAGGAAATAGTACCCTTCTGCCTGTGAATGCCTACCATGGGCTTTTCGAGGCCACAGACGCACCCTCTGCACTGGAGAGTCATTGGCATCAAGAACCCACTCTTCTCCTCCACACTCTTTCACTTCAGTCAGGACATAGGTTTTAGAAGCTTCCAGACAAAGAGATGCAACCGCGTTTTTGATGACGTCAGAAGCAGATGATTCCTTTGTGGCCGAAACAGCGCAACAGTTGGAGTCTTCATGAGAAAGTTTGGAATAAATGTACAGATTGTACGACGCCTTGTCATCACCGGCGTCATTTTTTAAACTCATTCTGTGCCAGTCCTTGCTTCTGCATGCCGAGTATCAAACAGCGGGATTCAGCATCTGCAAGGCAATAGAGAAAAGGCTTCAGAAGTGTTTGTAGAGGTGCTGGAAATTACAACAGGTAGCTATGAACAGGACAAGCATGTCTGTAATTTCATGCTGGAGAATCTCACTTTGTTTTGTTACACAGTGTGAATACCCATTTACCATGACCGATTTACAATCTAGCCTATCGACGCCTATTTACTGGCCACATACATGGGTCGCCAATGATCATTAATACAATCAATCATTCTTTCCCCATACAACATCCATGTTATGAGCAGCACATCACCCATCTTATACAGGGCGATGTGCTGCAGACAAAAAATTAGTTTTATGCAGGCATAAACAATATAATCCAGCCGATAAATGAGCACTCTGCCCATACGCAGCATGCTTACATTGGTTGGGTCTATGTTCGGCTCGTTCGCTAAGGTTCTGTTCACATCTATAGTGGAGTTTTAATTGCAGATTTCATCAAATTCAATGGAACATTAGGAATGCATGCAGCACTGTAATTACTCAGGTCTATTACAGCTTACCTTCCGTTTTTATATTCTTATGCCTAAATATATTAATTTGTTATTGCTGAATTTACCCCTCAGCAGAGAGCAAGAAAATCTCTGCAGTCTCTGTACGGCCTGATGTACACCTGTGACCCCTAGTTCAGTTTCTACTAACAGCAGAACATAGGAATAAAGAGGAGAGCGGGATCCATCATATGCAGGAAACCAGTGAGTCCAGACAACTCATTTACTATAAAGGCTTCTTCTATCATGGTGTTCAGCATTTTACCCGACCAAACAGTGCACCATGCTGCACTCTCCTACTGCATCTGTGGCAGAATCTTCCGTGGAGACAGACATCAACCTACCCTAACTTTCATTCACAGATAGCAAACACAGTGGCAAATAGTGGACTAATAAGAAGTTTATTTGTAAGGGTCCATTTATACCTGCCGACATTAAACGACTGTCAATCAGCTGCTTGTTTGCTGATCGGTGATGGTTCATACAGGCAGGTATAATGATCTGTAATAATGCTGCCTTTGTTCTTGGCAGTGTAGGTCCTACTTACACAGGACGATGGGCTGCTGACAACAATGCAAACCAAAATCGGCAGCCTGTATGATTATTGTGAACTACTGTTTTTAGGAATGCTCATTCACAAATTGTGCAGTGTAAATGGACCTTAGGCTGCAGAACTCTAATTACATTTAAAATATATTTTATTCCACAAAAACCTGCACACCTTAGGCTATTAATTTAAATGTCACAATATTAATTTCAAATAGGGGTACTTCTATGTATAATACACCGTAATAGAAAACATATGGAGAAATACTACCACTGTAGATTACACTATAGAAAATTCCTCCAAGGGTGAAAAAAAACAACTCATTTTAGGTGCCATCTAGCAGTCCAAAAAATAGTGTTTCGTTTTCTGATTAAAGAGGTTGTCCACTACTTTAGCATTGAAGACCTAACCTTAGTACCCTGCTGCCACCACTACCAGAAGACTGAGCACTTCCGGCCGGCGGCCAACACAGATAACAGCTGATCACAGGGGGTGCAGAGTGTCGGACCCCGGCCGATCATACATTGATGACCAATCCCAAGGATAGGTCATCAATGCTAAAGTAGTGGACAACATCTTTAACGTAGGAATGGGAAAATGTTACCAGTGTAACAAAACATTTTATGCGATTGTACAAAACAAAATTCCAGAGTAGTCTGCACACTGCAACAGCCCCCAATAAATTATTGGAATAGAAAATGCCTAAAAAATAAGTAAGAAAACACAGAAGCAACACAAATACACAATGCAGTAGCAGTATTGTAGTAAAGTCATGGATCACTGTATATGGAATATTGAAAGCTTCAGGGTTTCTGATCAATCAGGTAATGTTCATCAAGAGAAATACCTGCTCTCCGCATGAGAGACAAGTAAACCACTGTTAAACATTTCATTCTCCTGTAATGTACTCTCTTTTTGACCACAAAATGCAATAGAAAAAAAACAAAAAAAACTTACATTTAAAACAGGATGTTAAGTCAAAGTGTGGAGACTTTGTGAAAGCTCTAGTCTTCCTAAAGAAGGAAGGCCAATTCTGCAGTGACTAAGAAGGTCCCCTACTCAAACAGCAGGGTCTGAGGACAATCCAGAGGTGGACATCTGGAGACTTTTTTATATAAGAGGCCATTTTATTTTTCAGGTGAAAGTAATATATGTTTTAGAGCTGAACTTTTTTTTTCAATAGAAAGCAGAATGTTCTATAGCGATTGATTAGAGAACTGGAACATCATTAATGGATGTAATAAGCCACTGGAAAAAATGGCAAATTACCGTACTTTCATGCTACCACATGACTGACATTAGAATCTTAGAAAGCACATTTTCCATAATCATCAGGAAGAGAGTCATAGACATCCTGCCACAATGACTCGCTTCCAGGTCATATAAAAATTATGAATAACCCTCCAAAAGTAGCTAAATTCTGAATAATCCTTCAAACGTAACTAACATGTGAGTAAACCTTACACTCCAGGGGCTACTCCTCTACGACAAGACAATGGCTTCAGAGGCCTAATGTATCAAGCAACACTGATTTTCTAATGTAGGAAAAAAAGTGGTGTATCTGGCATGCTGAGAGTTAAACTAAATATATTACATAGTGAACCCGATTTACATAAATTCAGCACAAATTCTTCCTTTATAAAGTGGTGTTCTTATAATAATATAAATAATGATTCCCTCTGTGTGTTGCAATAAAATACACTTGAGAATACTAAACAAGTAGATGTACAACACGGTAATACAAGAAATACTGGATTGGATACTATACACTGATTGTTAGGCAGAAGCTGACATGCCCGATAGACAAATGAACAAACACTCATTTCAAAACTGGCATCGTACCACGATCAGCATTTTAGAAGTGTATATAGAAGACAAGATGCCTTGGGTTTAAACATCACTAAAATGCCTACACACCAAAAAAGTGACTTAATAGCAAGTCATGGTAATCACAGGGACACAGGAGACAAAACAGTCATCTGGGTTGGCTTTTCTTCCTCTTAAAAGAACTGCTTGGCTACAGTGGCTGTGTGAAATCATGTCAGATTACTGTCAGGAGACACAGCAGTGCCTCTCTGGGAAGTACTAGAAGGACATCTTTTTATTGCTGTAGCTCTTAAGAAGAGGTTATCCAGTAGTGTACAACCCTTTTAATGTTAATGATTGGCCACTCTAGCAGTAATGCTGCAGACAGCGCTTGCTTAGTCAAAGGTGGTAACTAGAGGAAGGCACTGGGCAAAATAGGAAAGTCCAGAAGTTCAACGTCAACTCTTGAGAGTCGGGTGCTCTATATACTGGTAAGGCCAATCACATCACATTTATGAAGAGAGTCTGTGACCCTTTATGACCGCGTGCAGCCTTTCAGACAGGAAAAAAAAAACGCTAGCACAATCAGAGTCCTTTTGAACTGGCTCGGTAACGTTTCTGTAGGAATCCTAGTTTCATTGGATTCAAATGGAACCCCTTTGCAGAGTGAAACACTGTGCACACAGGGCCAAAGAGATTTTTTTTTCCCCCATTTAACTTCGCCATCAACATAAGATTGAGGTTTTCAGCAGCAACTTAACTGCTTTATCACTAGAAAGCCATTCTGGAGAGTGTGTAAAGTTTTAAAAGGAACCGGTCACGTCCTAGCTACTATCTACACTGCCCCCATAGCATTATTAGTGATGCAATGTGCATCACTAACAAGATTTTTACATTAAAATTGGTGGTAGTATAATGATTTTATAACCTTATATATATACACTTTGTCTTACCTGCTCGTATTCAGTCATAGGGGTGTGCTTGTCATATACAGTCACGGGAAGCCCCGCATTCAGTTAGTGCTGGCAGCAAGCACTATTGTTGTGGGGCGCATGCACATTTGTACATGTCCGGCCGCCTGCACAGTGAGGCTGTGATTACCAGCTTCATTGCGCATGCCCTATGTTCCCCGTGCATGCGCAATGAAGCTGGTAATCACACAGCTGTAGGAATTCCTTAAAAATACCACTGACGGAAAATGGAGATAATAGGGGTTGCAGTAAAACAATGAAGAACAGAAAAACAGCAAATGAAAGCAGACATGAGCATTCTGCTTGGAAGTGATATCACAAGGATGGAAGGTCTCCATCACGTTTACATAGACTTAACGGGAACATGTCACTGGAAAAAAAAAACACTATTAACCTGCAGAAATGGGGTTAATCTGCAGGTTAATAGCATTATAATGCTGTGGGAAAGAAATGAACTTTATTCTCCCCAGCAGCGTTCCTGTTATATTCAGGGGGCGGAGTCAGCGCAGGTTCAGTCACTGCTCTGAGAATACAGAATGGTGGCTGTAACCGCTCCCCCGGCCCTGACTGACAGCCGGCCCTAATTCCAGGGGTGTGGTTACAGCCGCCACTCTGTATTCTCAAAGCAGTGACTGAACCCACGCTGGCGCCGCCCTGTGACTGTAACCGCTCCCCCGGCCCTGACTGACAGCCGGCCCCAATTCCAGGAGCGTGGTTACAGCCGCCACTCTGTATTCTCAAAGCAGTGACTGAACCCACGCTGGCGCCGCCCTGTGACTGTAACCGCTCCCCCGGCCCTGACTGACAGCCGGCCCCAATTCCAGGAGCGTGGTTACAGCCGCCACTCTGTATTCTCAAAGCAGTGACTGAACCCACGCCGCCCTGTGACTGTAACTGGGGCCCTGGCCCTGACTGACACTGACTAATATAAATAGATTTCTGCTCATAAAAATTGCCAGGCAACTGTATGCAATTTAATGGTACTCTATTGTCCCATTTCAGCATTGATAATCGGCAGCACCTTCCACTCACACAGTTGTGTACAGCCCACAGCAATGATTTAAAGAGAACCTATCAGGATTTTATAACTCAAACATAGAGATTTACTCAGCACTAAAGGGGTTGTCCAGTCTAAAGCTACAGGTCTGCAGTCACTATGTGACTGCAGACTAGTGAATCCACACATCGCACGTACTGCACTTGGAGGATTCATTCCTCAGTGTCGGCAGCGGCAGTGATGTGACCACAAATATGTGATATACACACTGCCGGCCACATTACGACTAAATGGGCGTAGCTTCGCTTAGAGAAAGTGTATTGAGCGAGACCAGAAACAGTCTAGTTGGAATGTGGCCAGAAGTATGCAAATCACAAACTTACAGTCACATGACCGTAGCATCTTCACAGCGCGCAAGGACTACAGATGTCTAGCTTTGAGACCATATAACCCCTTTAAAAGTGCCTTTACATACATGTCAGCTGAATTTCAACCCTCAAACTATTTATATGCACTAGGCAGTACTGTTCTAGGATGCCTCTACTGTAACAAGTCAGTTGACAAAATTTCTTCTACTAAATATTCCACAATCAACGGAGTGGTGTTATTGAGAAGTGGAAGCATTTAGGAACCACAGCACCTCAGGCAGAGTGGCAGACAACAAAGTTATAGAGCGGGGTCACAGAATGCTTAAGCGCATAGTGCATAAATGTCACCAAAGCTCTGCTGAGTTAATAACTGCAGAGCTCCAAACTTCCCTTAGTAGTAACATCGGCACAAATACTGTGCACCAGGAGCTGCATGGCATGAATTCCCAAGGCCGAGCAGCTGCATTCAAGCCTTAGATCACCAAGCACAATGCCAAGTGTCTAATAAAGTAGACGAATCATGATGTGTTACGCTGTAATGTCTGATACGGTCTGCACATGTTCCCTCTGAACTGTAAAGCTCTGCCGAATATGTAGGCAAGGTTTAAATATTTAACATATTATTAATGATATGGGATAGTTTTCAAGGCTTGGCATAGGCAGCATATTGAGAAATGTTGGACAATTATATGCTGTCAACTTTGAGGGAACACTTTGAAGAAGGCCCTTTTCTGTTACAACATGGCTAGAACAAGTCTCCATTGCCTTTATACGAGGGATTCGGGGAAAGCCATGGAAAGCGCTGGACTACGTCGGACCTGGATGGGACCTTTTTTTCTAATAAATTGGTGAACATATTTGCTGTGTGTTTTTTTTTTTGTTTTTTTTTTAAATTACTGGCTTAGTAATGGGGCTGTCTGATTGCCACCTCTCCATTACTAATACCAGGGCTTGATGCCAGCGGTGGATTTTTGACAAATCACAGCTGACAACGCCAAGCCCCATTACCCCGATTGCCAACGCACCAGCATAAAATCGGGAAGGCAAAGCACCAGAATTTGCGAATCTAATGTGATGCACCACTTTTGGGTGGCAGCTGGCTGGTATTTTTAGGCTGGGAAGGGCCCAATAACCATGGACCATCAGCTCTCAGCTGTCTGCTTTGCCTTGGCAAATTTATTTATTAGGTTAAGCAAGCCACAATCCAAGAAATAAACTCAACATGAAAAGCACTTTAAAGGGTGCAAGTTTTTAATATGTAGAGGGTTTGTGAAATTATATATCTGCAGGATAGCTCTCTTCATATATCAATTATCTAATATCTTTTATTGTTTTATTATTTTTTCCAACTAGCTTTAAGTTTACATAGAGTATTCTAGTATGTAAAAGATGATGTTAACAGATTGCATACACATGATTCAGATGATAGTCGAGAAAAGGATCGCACACTTGCATAGCACTCGCATTACATACGGAATGAGTTACGCATACGCATGACATGTCAGTAGGTCTTTGGAGTGTGGGAGAAACCAGAGAACCTGGAGGAAACCCACACAAACAAGGGGAGAACATACAAACTCCTTGCAGATGTTGTCCTTGGTGGGATTTGAACCCAGGACCACAGCGCTGCAAGGCTGCAGTGCTAACCACTGAGCCACTATGCTGCTTATGTTCTATTTCACAGACTATAATGCTTAAGCGTTTATGTGGCTGTTCACGTGTTGTTTTTTTTCCGCAGATTGTTTGTCTATGAAAACAAAAAAAGAAAAAAAACATTAAGACCTCTCCAATTATTAAAATCATGGATCAAAATTAACTCCTACACAGTTTATGGGTCCATAAAAATCTCAGACAGCACAATGATGCCATCAGTGTGTAATCTGTGTGCGCTTTTAACATTGTAACGGGCCGGAGAAGCTTTGTACAAAAAATTTTTTGCATATGAGAAAATAACTGATGAAATACAGGTTTTAAAAACTGGCCCACTGACCAAATACAAATCACTGGTCAGAAAAATTTATTTTTCTTACTTGATTTAGGTAAGAAAAAACCGTCAGAATTAGTATTAAAGCGCACCTGTCAGAAGGATTGTGCGCAGTAAACCACATACATAGTCAGGTGGGCGTCGTTACACTAATTAAAATGATACCTTGGATGATGAAATCCATCCTGTGGTTCTTTTTTTAATCTTTATTTTCATTCCTGAGATAATGATATGCTCATGCTTCGAGGCGGCTCTATCTGGTGCTCTGCTTCTATATTAATCTGTATGCTCTCAGGACAGCTCACTGTGCCTTCACTTACCTGCCTCCTATTTTATATAATGCATCTAGTAGTGCGGGGCTAGGTAAAATAGGAGGCAGGTAAGTGAAGGCAGTGAGCTGTCATAAGAGCATACAGATGAATATGTAAGTAGAGAACCAGATGTGCTCGTGCTTCGGGGCGGCTCTATCATTATCTGGTGCTCTGCTTACTTATTCATCTATATGCTCTTATGACAGCTCACTGCCTTCACTTACCTGCCTCCTATTTTACATAATGCATCTAGTAGTGCGGGGCTAGGTAAAATAGGAGGCAGGTCAGTGAACAAGCACTAAGCTGTCATAAGAGCATACAGATGAATATAGAAGCAGAGCACCAGATAGCGCCACCACAAGCCGCCCCGAAGCACGAGCATATCATTTACTTTCAGTTTGGAGATCAGATAACACAAGAACCACACGACGGATTTCATCAACCAAGGTATCATGTTAATCAGTGTAATATCGCCCACCTGACCGTGTATGTAGTTTACTGAGCACAATCCTGCTGACAGGTATACTTTAAAAATATTCTGATTTCCACAAAGACCAGTTAAAAAAAAAAAAAAAAAGTTAATGCACACAGGTATTAATCATCATGGGATTAGCTACATAGGGAAATCTCTGATAACATGGTCCCTTTAAAACAGCTCTCTAATATAACAAAAAAAGCTGGTCTTCTGTTTAAAATGGCTGCAGACATGACAGCCCACATCTCCATGTGAAGTCTGCAGTCAATCAAAAGTCTCAAATGCAGACGTCATGTAAAGTATATAAACTGTGACATTAAATTTGCTGAGTCTGCCATACAAATGAGAACGCAGTTGGCCAAACAATGCTTATACACTGTGTGCAGAATTATTAGGCAAATGAATATTTTGATCACAAGATACTTTTTATACATGTTGTCCTACTCCAAGCTGCATAGGCAATTAAGTAAATCTGGTGATGTGCATCTCTGTAATGAGGAGGGGTGTTGACTAATGACATCAACACCCTATATAAGGTGTGCTTAATTATTAGGCAACTTCCTTTCCTTTGGCAAAATGGGTCAGAAGAGAGATTTGACGGGCTCTGAAAAGTCCAAAATTGTGAGATGTCTTGCAGAGGGATGCAGCAGTCTTGAAATTTCCAAACTTTTGAAGCGTGATCACCGAACAATCAAGCATTTCATGGCAAATAGCCAACAGGGTCGCAAGAAGCGCAAAATAACTGCCCATGAATTGAGGAAAATCAAGCGTGAAGCTGCCAAGATGCCATTCGCCACCAGTTTTGCCATATTTCAGAGCTGCAACGTTACTGGAGTATCAAAAAGCACAAGGTGTGCGATACTCAGGGACATGGCCAAGGTAAGGAAGGCTGAAAAACGACCACCTTTGAACAAGAAACATAAGATAAAACGTCAAGAATGGGCGAAGAAATATCTTAAGACTGATTTTTCAAAGGTTTTATGGACTGATGAAATGAGAGGGACTCTTAATGGGCCAGATGGATGGGCCAGAGGCTGGATCTGTAAAGGGCAGAGAGCTCCACTCCGACTCAGACGCCAGCAAGGTGGAGGTGGGGTACTGGTATGGGCTGGTATCAAAGATGAACTTGTGGGACCTTTTCGGGTTGAGGATGGAGTGAAGCTCAACTCCCAGACCTACTGCCAGTTTCTGGAAGACAACTTCTTCAAGCAGTGGTACAGGAAGAAGTCGGTATCGTTCAAGAAAAACATTTTCATGCAGGACAATGCTCCATCACATGCATCCAACTACTCCACAGCGTGGCTGGCCGGTAAAGGTCTAAAAGAAGAAAAAATAATGACATGGCCCCCTTGTTCACCTGATCTGAACCCCATAGAGAACCTGTGGTCCATCATAAAATGTGAGATCTACATGGAGGGAAAACAGTACACCTCTCAGAACAGTGTCTGGGAGGCTGTGGTGGCTGCTGCACGCAATGTTGATCGAAAACAGATCAAGCAACTGACAGAATCTATGGATGGAAGGCTGTTGAGTGTCAAAGAAAGGTGGCTATACAGATCACTAATTCTTTTTGTTTTTTGCATGTCATAAATGTTTATTTCTAAATTTTGTGCACGGATATTGGTTTACCTGGTGAATATAAACAAGTGAGATGGGATTATATTTGGTTTTTATTAAGTTGCCTAATTCTGCACAGTAATAGTTACCTGCACAAACAGATATCCTCCTAAGATAGCCAAATCTCAAAAAATTCCACTTCAACTTCCAAAAATATTAAGCTTGGATATTTATGAGTCTTTTGGGTTGATTGAGAACATAGTTGTTGATCAATAATAAAAATAATCCTCTAAAATACAACTTGCCTAATAATTCTGCACACAGTGTAGAGGAGTGCTCATTCAGCCAAGCGCTCCTTTATTCTGCATGAGAGATCCACCATCAGACATATCTGGTGGCTTATCTCTGGGAGAAGAAAAAAGAACAGAAGCCAAAAATATCAGACATGCCGTATCCTTAAAAGGAGGTTGTCCAGCCTTGATGTACGAGTCTGCAGTCACTCTGTGTCTGCAGACTTGTGATTCGCATACTGTGGGGAAAATAAGTATTTGATACACTGCAGACTTTCAAGTTTTCTCACCTACAAAAGAACAGTCTGTAGTTTTTACCATAGGTACACTTCAACTGTGAGACAGAATTTAAAAAGAAAAACAGAAAAAACACATTGTATGATTTTTACATAATTAATTTGCATTTTATTGCATGAAATAAGTATTTGATACAGTAGAAAAACAGGACTAAATATTTGGTGCAGAAACCTTTGTTTGTAATTACAGAGGTCAGATGTTTCCTGTAGTTCTTGACCAAGTTTGCACACACTGCAGCAGGGATTTTGGCCCACTCTTTTATACAGATCTTCTCCAGATCTTTCAGGTTTCAGGGGTGTCGCTGGGCATCATTGATTTTCAGCTCCCTCCAAAGATTTTCTATTGGATTCAGATCTGGAGACTGGCTAGGCCACTCCAGGACCTGGAAATGCTTCTTACAGAGCTACTCCTTAGTTGCCCTGGCTGTGTGTTTCAGGTCATTGTCATGCTGGAAGACCCATCTTCAATGCGCTTAAAGAGGGAAGGAGGTTGTTGGCCAAAATCTTGAGATACACGACCCCATCCATTCTCCCTTCAATAAGGTGCAGTTGTCCTGAACCCTTTGCAGAAAAGTACCCCCGAACTATGAGGTTTCCCCCACCATGCTTTACGGTTGGGACGGTGTTTTGGGGGTTGTACTCGTCCTTCTTCCTCCCAACATGGCGAGTGGAGTTGATACCAAAAAGTTCTGTTTTGGTCTCATCTAACCATATGACCTTCTCACATGCCATCTCTGGATCATCCAGATGGTCATTGGTGAACTTCAAACGGGCCTGGACATGTGCTGGTATGACAGCGTAGTGTGTTACTAATGGTAATGTTTGAGAAGGCGGTCCCAGCTTTCTTCAGGTCATTGACCAGGTACTCCCAAGTAGTTCTCGGCAGATTTCTGACCTTTGTCAAAATCACCCATAACCCAATAGGCGAGATATTGCATGTAGCCCCAGTCCGAGAAAGATTGACAGTCATCTTGTATTTTTTACATTTTCTAATAATTGCGCCAACAGTTGTTGCCTTCTCACCAAGTAGCTTGCCTTGTCCCTGGTGTCCTTAGACAGCTCTTTGGTCTTGGCCATGGTGGAGAGGTTGCAGTGTGATTGAGTGTGTTGACAAGTGTCTTTTCTACAGGTAAAGAGTTCTAACAGGTGCAATTAATACAGGTAATGATTGCAGAGTAGGAGGGCTTCTTAAAGAAAAACTAACAGATCTGTGAGAACCAGAATTCTTGCTGGTTGGTAGATAATCAAATAAGTATTTCATGCAATAAGATGCAATTTAGTGATGTAAAAATCATACAATGTGATTTTCTGCTTTTTATTTTTAGATTCTGTCTCTCACAGTTAAAGTTTACAGACCTCTCCATTCTTTCTAGGTAAGAAAAACTTGCAAAGTCGGCAATGTATCAAATACTTATTGAGCAAAATCAGACAAGTCTATTCGGAATGTGGCTGGAAGTATGCAAATCCCATACTTGTGGTCACATGAGCGCCTGCTCCCAGCGCCGACACCGGAGAATCATCACAGCGAAAAGTCTGTCGACTTTAGGAGTTTAAGACTGGACAACCCCTTTAACTCTCCCTTAAAGCATTTGTCTAAGGGGTTCAGCGACACGTCGCGGATGACAGAATGGTAGAAGTTCCTCCCAGCCATGGTGAAGCAAAGGGCATATGATCTTGATTTAAAAAAAAAACAAAAACACGTGCTCAATTGGTCATTGTAATGGAGTCAGCCTTACATACAAGATAATTAATTAGTCAGTCATTCACTTTTACTATACACTGATCATCAGACATTTGTAAAACCAATGACCGGTAAAGTTTTCTATGCCCTGAGCATACATGATTCTCTGACAATTACAATATTGATGGGACTATGCGATGATTTTTCAGCAGACCTATGGCATAACAGGACCGGAAAGAAGAGCTTACAATCACGCTACATCTCCACAATCATACATACTTTTTTTTTTTAAACTTTGTGTAGTTGTACTTTTTCTGCATTAGCCCACAATGTAAGAATCCTTTAAAAAGTGTAGAAGTAACTTGCATCTTGGGGAACAGGAAATTACTGTTATTCATATCGATCCTCTATTTTAACGGAAGCATCCTCTGTGACATTGAACAAAAGAAGAATGAGAATAGAACACAGTAAATGCAAATAAAGGATAGTTTTGAATAGGATAGTATTTTCTAAGGTACTGTTGGAAAACGTCCTGACCATGGAAACCTCCAAGTAAAACAATAACGGAGATAAAGACTTATAGTGAGGTTTGCAAATCGGGCAGTCAGAAGTATGCACCTTGATATAAAGTGGAGGCAGCAGTACAAGCAAGGGGAGCAACGTGATGATATATCACAGTTGTTAAAGTAGCTTAAAAAAAAAATACTCACTAAACTATTCCCAGTTTGCACTTTTCACTTTCCAACTCTAGTGAATTTAGGCTCAGGATTTTAACACAAGGCACAGTCTGGCGACAGTCTAGACTGCAGAGTTCCGTGCTAAGACACAAAGGCTTGCAAGACACGAGATTGCAGCCCCATAGCTCCTCCCCAACTTCCTATTTGCAATATGAATAGAGGAAGCGTAACTTTAGGTAGCAGGCAGTGAGAGGGGAAAAAAAAAAAAAAAAAAAAAAAAAAAAACAACAACAAGCAGTATGGACACTATAGCACATCGTGTCACAAAGGATTCTTGGGAGCTACATAAAAAAAAATACGCAATAGGACAAAGGAAGACTAAACATGGAAAAAAAAATGGAAAAACTAATACAGAAATGCTAGCCTCATCATGGTAGATTTACTTTCTTGATTCTAATTGATCCCATACTTAAATCCAAATGGTGGAGAAAAAAAAAAAACCCTTTCTGAGTCGGTGTCCCCCAAGGTTCAGTCTTAGGGCCCCTGCTCTTCTCCATCTACACCTTCGGCCTGGGACAGCTCATAGAGTCTCACGGCTTTCAGTATCACCTCTATGCTGATGACACACAGATCTACCTCTCTGGACCTGATATCTCCTCCCTACTAACCAAAATCCCACAATGTCTATCCGCCATCTAATCCTTCTTCTCTGACAGATTTCTAAAACTTAACATGGATAAAACTGAATTCATCATCTTACTCAACCCCCCCAACTGACCTATCCAAAGTCGATGGCTGTCCACTCTTCCCAGTCCCTCAAGCTCGCTGCCTCAGGGGTAACCCTGGACTCTGATCTCTCCTTTAAACCACATATCCAAGCCATTTCCACTACCTTCCGACTCCAACTCAAAAATATTTCCCGGATCCGAACAAAACTCAACCATGAATCTGCAAAAACCCTAGTGCATGCCCTCATCTCAAGCCTCGACTACTGCAACCTCCTGCTCTGTGGCCTCCCTTCTACCACTCTCACACCCCTGCAATCTATCCTAAACTCTGCTGCCAGAATAATCCACTTATCCCTCTGCTCTGTCAATCCCTTCACTGGCTCCCCATTGCCCAGAGACTCCAGTTCAAAACCCTAACCATGGCATAAAAAGCCATCCACAACCTGTCTTCTCCATATATCTCTGACCTAGTCTCCAGGTACATACCGGCACGCAACCTCCGATCCTCACAAGATCTCCTTCTCTACTCCCCTCGTATCTCCTCTTCCCACAATGACATTTAAACATTTCTCCCGTGCATCCCCCCCCTACTCTGGAACCCTCTACCCCAACACATCAGACTCTTGCCTACCATGGAAACCTTCAAAAAGGAACCTGAAGACCCACCTCTTCCGACAAGCCTACAACTTGCAGTAACCCTCGCTCCACCATACTGCTGCACGACCAGCTCTACCCTCACCTACTGTATCCTTACATATCCCTTGTAGATTTTGAGCCCTCACGGGCAGGGTCCTCTCTTTTCCTGTACCAGTCGCTGACTTGTATTGTTCAAATTTATTACAATTGTTTGTGCTATGTATATCCCTTTCACATGTAAAGCGCCAAGGAAAGAATGGCGCTATAATAAATCATGATAATTCAGAAATCTTCTACTTTCATAGCATAGCAATGTGAGGCATGAGTCAAGTGTGGGAAATACAGGGCACTAGGAAATGTACCACCAGTTAACATTTTAGGTTTCAACAATGGCTTGCAAAAAATTGTAAGAACGGTATAGTAGAGCATGGCTTCCTTACTTTCCAAGTTTAGTGCCTAGGCAATGCAACTTCAGGACCAGAACACTAGCAGTAAGGCCATGTGCACACGTTGCATTTTTTATTTTCCACGCGAATTTGTTAACAAAACCTGATGCCAGTGAAGTGAATGAGAAACCTGAAGTGTCATGCACATGTTGTGCTTTTCTGACTTGCAGATTTGGTGCAGAAAACAATCTGCAGCATGTCAATCCAATGTGCATTTTTGCAGGCGGTTTTCACCCATTAAATTCAATGAAAAAATGCAGGAAAAACGCACGTTTTTTGAGGCTGCATTTTCCGGCTAAGAGATGCAGAAAGGGTGCAGAAATTTCTGCACATTATGGTAGATCGGCTCACACGGAGGTAGATTCAGGAACACTGTCTCTTTAATTATTTTGTTGGGTTTACTAAAAAGTGATATAAACTAACAAAGTTCATCAAAATCAAACACTCCCTTTCTGGCAGAACGGCAAAACAAAAACTGTACAGCATAGTCCATACATCTGCAGAAATCCAGCCACTCAGGCACAACACCCGTTTCAGGCAGGGCTGTGGAGTCTGTAAGCCAAACCACCGACTCCTCAATTTCCATGACACTGACTCCATGACTCCCTCATACACGGCTCATGTTTAAGTGATAAATTTACTGTAGCACAGATACTTCTCAGCTAAAAGTCTAGACCCTTAGATCAGGAATAGGACATTTCATAACTTTCCCAAATTCTTATGAAAAAATATTCCCCACAAACTGCATTGAACTACTGTACCCAATTTATTAGATATTTTAGGAGTCGGTCCATTTTATACCGACTCCGACTGAACGAAAATGGGTTCCGACTCAGACTCCACAGTCCTGGTTTCAGGTTATACAAACACAAGTTCCTCTCTCTGGAGCTAGCCTCTGCAGATACAATGAAGTACCCATGGTTCAACAGGCTGGCTTTTTATATCCCAGACCACACCCCAGGGTCAAGATATGGTTAACAGCCTCCCACCTGCTCTACAGCTGTTCACATAAAACCTAGCCTATTAAAAATGGATGATTAACCCCTCTCAGCGCTTTAGTGCTGAAGCAAACGTCTAGGTTTCAAATCACTGAAGCTAATAGTTTCATTGAAGCATATCTCTCCACCAGTACTTTGTCAGTGACTTTGTCACAACATAAGATACTCAATGTGTGCACATACCCTAAAGTTCCACCATTTTAGATGCAGTAGAGGTACTTACTAAAGATGCACCACTATTTTCCCTGAACCAAGAGGACAAGGGCTTATGGACAGTCAAACAGTTAATTGCAGTCAGGTTACCTCCACAAATTGCTCTAGAGGCTTCCATCAAACATCTTACCTAAAAAGCTTGTAGAAGAAAACACCTCTGTATATGAGAGGTGTAATGAGGCATGCTACAATTTAAATTTTATCATGGCCCCAGAAATAATGTAATAAGGGTCACATGTATGAGCTCTAAACAACATGTAACAATTCCAATTCAGACATTTCTAGCAGCTGATATGTCCAGCATCTACCCATCATCTCACTGTCATTAATATATCACAGAATTGCACAAATAACACCAATGATTAATGTTATATATATAAAAAAAAAAAAAAAAAAAAAAAGCTAGGACGACAGTTTCTATGCTGCTACATTCTGCAGACAGACAAAATGAAAAAGCCAGTAAATATGAGGCAGATGTGTTATTTGTATGTAGGCAGGACGGATCACTATCATGTGTTTAGGAAGTATGCATTATTTCAGCTATTCGTTCTGCAGATTTCTGAAAATTGATGGCTCACAAAAACTTGAGTATTGTGTTATCAATTACCTGAGATTTCAGAAAAGGTCTTAAAAGGCTCTTTTGCATGCATACTTTTTTTTTTTTTTTTTTTTTTTTTTTTTTTTTTACAGTTTTCTATGGTACCCGGGTCCAGAGGGGAGTCTCCTGTTCTCCACACCCGGGTACCATCCGCACATTGAAACGCTTGGATTCCGCTTGTGCAGATGCAGTGATGTCATGCGGTCCAATGCAAGTCAATGGCGGCGAAAACGCCACGTTTACGCAAAACTAATGGTAGTGCTGCGGATTTTTCCGCAATGATAATCCGCAGCATGTGCACAGCACATGTGGATTATCATTGGGGAACATGGCAGACCGTCTACCAAGCGTTTTTTAAGCGTTTCTGCAGCGTCACCGCAGGTCCTGGCAGACCAACGCAGGCCGCAAAGGAGAGAGGACGCCGCCTGGAGAAGACCGGGGGCCGCCGGAGAGGAGAGTATGAATATATATTTTTTTTACTTTATCATTCTTCAACTTGCAGATACCATGGTACCCGGGTTGGAGAAGAGTCTCCTTCTCCAGACCCGGGTACCATCCGCACATTGAACCGCATAACATCCGCAAGTCAATGGCTGCCATTTCGCTGTGAAATCGCACAATAAATGATTGTGCTGCGGATTTTTCCGCAAGGATAATCCGCAGCGGAAATTTCCGCAGCTTGTGCACAGCACATGCGGATTATCATTGGGAAACATGGCACACATCTTAAGCGATTTTAATGCGTTAAATCTGCATAGTGGGCACACAGCCTTACAGTGTTGGCCCTTATTTTACAAAACTTTGGCAATTCCTCCTAGCATGCTGGATAGCTTCTGGGCCAAATCCTGACTGATGACAACCCGTTCTTGTCTAATCAGTGGTTGGAGGTGATCACAATTTGTTTTTGTTGGTCCACCCAAGTGGTGACAGGATGATAGCAGCAGGCGCTGGTTTGCAGTACTTCGTTGTGGGAATTGCGATGGCAATATAAATGGCGCCAAAGCAAAATACAGGAGACAGAGTATACTATTAATCTTTCCCTAGGTAAGAAGCAGAGCGGTGGTATTATGTGCATTTGGTGGATAATGATGTCTTATTGTTCTGAGCCCAATTGCTCACATACATCCTCCCCATGTCAACAATCATCATCATCACCACCTACTAACTGTAGAAAAAAAAAACCAAAACACTGTTCTGCTTCTTGCCTAGGGGGAAGATTGATAGTATGTCCCGTCTCCTGCATTATGTTTGGCGCAATGTAGACTGCCACACCACCATGTGCACCAAGTCCAACTCGCTTCCTGTCTGCACACTGTATGACCAGGAACTACGGGGAGTTTCTCAGATGGCTTATGCTAAAAATAAAAAAGTTTTGACATTCTCTATGGGCATATTCTTATACCCTTTGTGATGTCTCCTGCTTATGATTGGCCAGCGTCACATAGGTGGAAATAACACGCCCCTTGAAAAGAATCTGTTACCACCCATGTGGCTAAAGGGAAAATTTACTAATACATTTTACAAGCTAATATCTAGCAAGTGGAGACAAATCCCACAATTATCAATGTGGTGCCTCTGCTTCCATTAGCATCATTAATGGAAAGGGTGTTTTGAACATTTTTGTGTTTATCCATTTCTAAATGGAACAAATGCAATGTCTGAACAGAAATGTGTGCTGTCTTTGCTTTTTGAAAAGGTAATTTGCTCAAGATTTATCAAGCAACTAACAAACTGCATGAAAACCTGTACGTGTAAATATGTCAAAATATTGTTGATGCAAGATAAGAAGAAAAAGAAAAACTGCCTATAGCTCTATACATAAGTACATCTGCTACATGTCTATGCCTGTCAGGAACAGTCTTACAACGTTGCTGGCACTCATACTTCTTTCATCATGTACCATAAATGGTTGCTGTCTGACTTACCCTACAGGAATGCATTGCTAGCTAGATGGTTTTCAACTTTTAACCGGTTCGCGACTGCCCACTGTAGATAAACATCGGCGCTTGCTGGGCTCTGTGCAGCGCCGACGTTTAAAAACGGTGGGTGGTCTCGCAGCGCTCAGGACCCCCAGGGTCCTGCAAGCGCTGCGATTCCGGTGCAGAGCGTTAGCTCTGACAGGGATCATCGGGACCCGATTGGATCAGGTCCCAGTGATGTTAACCCTTTGCTATATTCTATATGCCGCGATCTATAGTGATCGCGGCATATAGAAGATAGACAGAGGAGAGGGGGTCGTCTTACTTATCTCTCCGACGACCCCTGATAGCTTCCAGAACCTGGGGTTGCTATGGCAGCTGGAGGTCACATGACCGCCTCCAGATCTGCCATATATGGTGTCCTGCCTGGCTCAGCCTGCAGCTGAAGCCAGGCAGTTGACTCTGACTGTGAAACAGTCAGCGAAGATCTCATGTAATGTAATATATGTCTATTACATTACAGGAGATCAGTGATCAGAAAAATAAAAATTAATGTCCCATACAGGGACTAAGTAAAAATGTAAAAAAAAGTAAAAAAAAAATGTTTGTTTTTTTTGTTTTTTTTTTTACAGTTTAAAAACACAAAATAAAATATTAAACCAACAAATCCGTATATTTTTACAAAACCAAAAAAAGTACACATTTGGTATCGCCGCGTCCGAAACAACCCGAGCTATAAAACAGTCACACTAATTAACTCCTTCTGTGCACACCGTAATAAAAATAAATAAAAAACGGAGCAAAAAAATATGCTTTTTCAACATATCGCCTAACAAAAAGTGGAAAAAAATGCGATCAAGAAGCAAAATAGAAATAAAAATGTTACCGCTGAAAAAGTCATCTTGTTCCTCAAAAAAAAAGCCGAAAAATAAAAAAGTTATAGCGCTCAGAATAAAGCAATGCAAAAAAAAAATTTTCTTCTATAAAATTGTTTTATTGTGTAAAAGCGCCAAAACATAAAAAAAAAACCAGTAAGTGTAGTATCGCTGTAAACGTACTGACCCGAAGAATAACGCTGCCTGATCACTTTTACCACACGCAGAACGGCATAAAAAAAAACCTCAAAAAACAATTCCTGAATTGTTGGTTTTTGTTAATTTTACCTCCCAAAAAACGGAATAGAAAGCGATCAAAAAATGTCACGTACCCAAAAATGGTACCAATAAAAATGTCAACTTGTCCCGCAAAAAAAAAACCATCACATGACTGTCGGCCGAAATATGGAAAAATTATAGCTCTCAAAATATGGTGATGCAAAAACTAGATTTTGCAAAAAAAAAGCGTCTTAGTGTGTGACAGCTGTCAGTCATAAAAACCTGTTATGAATTTGGTATCTCTGTAATCGCACCGACCCGAAGAATAAAGTAATCTAATCAGTTATATCACACTAGGAACGGCGTAAAAAATAAATAAAACCAATTGTTCACCTGCTACTGATTTGTTTATTATGTCTCCCAAAGATCGCAGTAAGGCTCTGCTCACGTTTATTCTGCGCTAAGCGCTTACACCAGAGTTTCCGTGTAAATCTCTGAAATACGTGATTCAGCCGGAACCCATGACGGAAGATTCCCTGTAATGAGGCAGATATAGGCCACTGTGGATGCCGTATGGCCTGTGATCCCACTGTGTCATTTGTTTTAGGCGTGCATAAAAGTGCGGTTGGCCCGTTTTCTGCACTTCTGAAAAAAAGGACACCGCTAAACAGAGGCCAGACGGAGTCCAGAGTAACTCTGCAGCCTCATTACAGTGAATGGATCCCGCAGGGGTTTCATCTGAATTACATCACTTGGAAATTTAGATGGAAACCCCGATGTAAGTGCTCAGCCTAGAGCGCCGGATAAATGTTACATAAAATGTTCCCAATAAAAGCTTCAACTCAGTCCTCAAAAAAAGCTAGTCCCCACTCAGGTCTGTCATCTGTTAAAAATATAAGGGACTTCCAAGTTACTGGTAGCAGAAAGGCTACCCAAAAGAAATTCAGAAAATTTTGTGCTCCCAAATCCAAATGCCTATTCTACAATAATTTGTTCTCCAATTGTCAAATAGCACTCCGTCCCCCCCAGATCTCGCCGTATGGCTAAGCGGTACGATACAGCCACATATGGGGTATTGCCACTTTTAGAAGAAATTGTGTGACACATTTCGGCACCATTTTTACCCATTGCCCTGTGTGAAAATGTAAAATCTGAGGGTAAAACATTTTTTTTGTGGTAAAAATATAATTAATTATGCTTTTTTCACTGCCCAATGGTATAAATTAAAAAATTAAAAACTACTCACTACTTCCCTAGATGAATTCCTTGAGAGGTGTAGTTTACAAAATGTGGTCACTTGTGGGGGTTTCTGCTGTTTCGGCATGTCAGCGACTCTTCAAATGTGACATGGTGTCAGCCACCTATCGCAGCCAACATAGCGCTCCTTTGTCGTCCGAACCCTGCCGTACACCAAAGCAGTGGTTTTCCCCCACATATGGGGTATCGGCGTACTCAGGAGAAATTGCACAACAAATTTCAAGGTGCAATTTATCCTGTTACCCTTATGATAATGCAATATTAGGGAATGAAAAACATTTTTTATGGGAAAAATGTGAAAATTGTATTTTTACGGCTCAATATTATAAACTTCTGTGAAGCAGCTGGGGGTGCAAGGTGCTCACCACACATCTAGATAAGTTCCCTAAGGGGTCTAGTTTCCAAAATGGTGGCACTTGTGGGGGGTTTCCACTGTTTAGGCACATCAGGAGCTCTCCAAACGCAACATGGTGTCTGCTAATTATTCAGACAAATTTTACATTCAAAAAGTCTAATGGCGCTCCTTCCCTTCCGAACCCTGGAGTGCACCCAAACAGTGGTTTTCCCCCACATATGGGGTATCAGCACGCTCAAGAGAAATTGCACAAAAAAAATTTGGGGTCCATTTTTTCCTGTTACCCCTGTGAAAATAGAAAAAATTGGGTCTAAAGTAACATTTTTGTGAAAAAAGTTAAATGTTAATTTTTTTATTCCATTTTTTCAAAAATTTCTGTGAAGCACCTGAAGGGTTAATAAAGTTCTTGAATGTGGTTTTGAGCACCTTGAGGGGTGCAGTTTTTAGAATGGTGTCACTTTTGGGTATTTTCTGTCATAAAGACCCCTCAAAGTGACTTCAAATATGATGTGGTCCCTAAAAAAAATGTTTTTGTAAATTTTGTTGGAAAAATGAGAAATCGCTGGTCAACTTTTAACCCTTATAGCTCCCTAACAAAAAAAAATGTTTGTTCCAAAATTGTGCTGTTGTAAAGTAGACATGTGGGAAATGTTATTTATTAACTATTTTGTGTGACATCTCTCTGATTTAAGGGCATGAAAATTCAAAAGTTTGAAAATTGCAAAATTTTCAAAATTTTCGCCAAATTAACGATTTTTTTCGCAAATAAACGCAAGTTATATCGAAGAAATTTTACCAGTATCATGAAGTACAATATGTCATGAAAAAACACTCTCAGAATCAGGGGAATACGTTGAAGTGTTCCAGAGTAATTACTTCATAAACTGACAGTGGTCAGAATTGAAAAAATTGGCCCGTCACAAAGGCAAAAACAGGCTCTGGTGCGAAGTGGTTAAAAACTAGTGTATAAACTTTTTTTTTTTTCCATTTTTCATCTTTTCTACAATTCAAAAAGTAAAACTTGTTAAAAAGGAAAGAAAAAAAAATATTAAACTTTAAAGAAATTCCCTTTGCAAACGTCTAAAGGTTATATATGCTTCAAACAGCTGGTTTTACAGATCCTTGTGTTATGGATCAGTACCAAGATGATTAAAGCCTATTATAGATGTACTAGATGGTGGCCCGATTCTAACGCATCGGGTATTCTAGAATATGTCTCCTGACGGTGGCGTACTTATTTTAAATCTGCCGCCAATTGGCCAGACAGTGTTTAAATTTGCCGCCACAACCGCAGATTTGTCGCGGCGGCCAGCAGCGAGCAATCAGCAGAGCGGTGTTTAAATTTGGCGACGATATCGCTGATTGGTCGCAGCCGCCGTCTGCGACTAATCAGCGAACCGTGTTAGTGAGGACCGGGGAGCATCCACCTGCCTTATAATGCCCCATGCAGGATGTCACTCCCCCCTTTCACTCCCCCACCCCCCACCATATAATGCCCCATGCAGGATGTCACATCTCCCCCATTCCTTATAACGCCCCATGCAGGAAGTCACATCCCCCCCTATATAATGGCCCATGCAGGAACTCACATCCCTCCCCCATAGTGCCCCATGGAGGATGTCACACACCCCCACCCCACCATTAATGCCCTATGCCCCCATACATATATATAATAAAAAAAAAATTAATATTGAATACTCACCTCACTTCTCACCTGCTGGTGCTGCCGCTGCTCCGGATTCCTCACGCGCGCCGGCATCTTCCCGCTCTGCGCTGTGACCGCTCAGGAGAGACGTCACCGCGTCCTCTGACCTGAGACGTCACAGAGCTGCAGCGGAAGAGACAGGAGCTGCTGCGGAGGCACGGGGAGGGGTAAGTATTGCGCCGGGTGCTGATCTCCCGATGGTAGCCGCATAGAGGTCAGCGGCGCCTCCGGTCGGGGGACTTATGCTGCAAGCAGCCGGCTGCATAGCCGCTGACCTCCATGCGGCAGATGAGCCGCTAACGGTCACCATCTTTTTCTGAAATGCCGCGTCGCTGATTGGCCGCAGCCGGACCAATCAGCGACGCGGGATTTCCTGGACAGATAGACAGACAGAGATATAGATATAGATATATATATTAGATGCAGCACCTTTGTTTTTATAAGGAGGGGCACAAAAAAGTTTTTTTTTCACAAGGACACCAGTTGATTTGATGAGCATAAATAAAATAAATGTATCCTGCACTACGTGTCATAATATGGAGGCATTCTATAATACGGCCCCCAATGTATGGCCAACCCGGGTTCCCAAAGAGTAATATAGGGATTGCAAGTTAAAACTGCAGCCCCAATTTCCAAAAGTTTGGACGCTGTAACAAGAATGCAATAATTTGCAAATCTCTTAGAGCCATTTGGTATTCACAACAGAACAGAGATCACAGATCAAACATTTTTTTCATTTGAAAAAAATTAAACTTATGTAGAAAAGGAAGCAGGAAAAACACCTCAAAAAAGTTGGGATAGGGCCAACAAAAAAAAGACTCGAAAATTGATACTAATGAAAAACCCCAGTAGGGTCAATTTTTAACAAAGTCACATGGCTGTGTATAAAAAGAGCAAGTTAGAGAGGCAGAGATTCTCAAATGAAAAAAAGATGGTCAGACATTCACCAATCTGAACAACTGCATCTAAAAATTGTAGAACAATTTCAGAAAAATCTTCAACGAAAAATTGCAAAGACTTTGTATATCTCACCATCTACAAATGATTCAGAGAAGTTAGAAAAATCCACGTGCACAAGGGACAAGGCCGATGGTCAATATTAGATGCTCTAGATTTTTGGGCCCTCGGGCGGCACTGTATTAAAAGGTAATCTTTCAGTAGGATCAATCCTCCTAAGCAGGCTACATGGGCATGTAGGTCATCGAAAGATCCTTTGTCTTATTCCAGAGAAAAACACATTTTTGTTATATGCAAATGAGCTGTTAAGATCTAAGGGCCGGACAGAGTGCTGCATGAGAATCTGCCTCCAGAGAATACTATAAATGAAAGGGGGAGTTACCAGTTTGAACCAAGTAGTGACTTACAATTTGCGGCCATAATCGCACACAGCTCTGCAGTGAGATCAGAGCTAACAATACAGGATAAGTGAACTTTGTATAATTAAAAACACATTTGCAGCTGCAATCCTCTCACAGAGCTTCAATCTCACAGGCAGCCATGTGGGGGAAGGGCAGTACAGCAGTGCTAACAGCACTGTAAGGGGACAAATTCAAATGTGCTTGTTGTGCTTGCAATCAGAAGTTTCAACACTGCTGTACTGTGTTAGTTATAATCAGGCACAGCTCTGCAGCAGAGCTGACAGCACTATGAAAAGACAAGTGCTGCTGCAAATGTTTGTAATGCGACAAAGTTCACCTCTGCTGTACTGTGTTAGCTATGCTGTACAGTGTAAGAAAATAGAATATAAGAAAATAAATTGGATCGCAAATATCAATTCATTCAACTTTCTATGACTTATATGTCCATATAGACGCTTAGGTGGGTTGATTCAACTGGCAGGAATTATTAGAAAATGCTAATCACTGCATAGGTTCATGAATACTTCCAGAAATCATTGTCTCTGAGCAAAGTTTGCAGTGCAATCCACAAATGGAAGTTAAAGCTCCATCATTAAAAGAAAGAGTCATACCAACACAATACAGAAATGCTGCAGTCTTCTCTGGTACAAAGCTTATTTAAAATAGATAAGTGCCCTGTGATTAAATAAATCAAAATTTGAAAGCTTGTATGGAAACTTTGAACGCCATGTTCTGTAGAATCAAGAGGAAAGGGGCCATCCAGCTTGTTATCAGCGTACAGTTCAAAAGCCTAGATCTCTAGTTTTGATGGGGTTGCATTAGTGTCTATGGCGGGGGCAGCTTACAAATCTTGAAAGGCACCATCAAAGCTGAGCATTATATAGAGGGTTTAGAACATATGCTCCATCCAGACAATGTTTATTTCAGGGAAGGCCTTTAATATTTCAGCAAAACAATCCTAAACCATATACTGCATACTTCACAGAAGAACAGTTCAGGAGATGAACTAGTGGCATGCAGTCCAGACTTTCACCAATAGAACATATTTGGTGAATTATGAAACTAAAATTCTGGCAAAGACTCCAGATAGTGGAGAAGCTGGAATCCTACATCAGAAGAAAGAATGAGGCAACATTCCTCTCCTAAACCTCCAGCAATTGGTCTTAAGGCCCCCCCACACTAAGCGACGCTACAGCGATCCAGACAACGATACGACCTGTCAGGGATCGTTGCTGCGTCGCTATGTGGTCGCTGGTGAGATGTCGAACAGTCAGATCTTCCCAACGACGTAGCAACGATACGGCGACCCGTAACGATCTGTATAACGATGCACGCCTATGTGTTTCTGTGTCTGAGTCGTCAACAAGGTCGTTGGTAAGGTGTCAAACACACCGATGCATGCTACCCAGCGGGGCCTCAACGATCAAAGAAATGTCCAGACCATTCCGACACGACCAGCGATCTCACAGCAGGGGCCTGGTCGCTGCTAAGTGTCAAACGTAGCGAGATCGCTACGGAGGTCGCTGTTGCGTCACAAAACTTGTGACTCAGCAGCGATCTCGCTTAGTGTGACGGGGCCCTTATATCCCAGACGTTTACAGACTACTGTAAAAAGAAGAGGGGATGCCACACAATGGTAGACATGTCCATGTCCCAACATTTTTTTTTAGATGTGTTGTTCAAACGAAATGGAAAAATGTCTAACTTTCACCTTCCTTCTGATCGGTGTTCTATGGTAAATAAAATGTGGCTGTAAGATTTCCAGATCATTGCATTTTTGTTTTCTTTACATCTTACAGTGTCCAAAACTTTTTTGCAATTGGGGGTTGTATTTTGTACTTGGGAAAGTATTTCAGTGGTGAAACATGTGATATATAAAGTCTTGCCAGTTCTCCTCATGTATTAAATTGCTCACAATAACAATTTTTGTTAAAACAATTCTGCTTTGTGCTTCTCCTCCATGAAGCATTTGAAAAATTAACAACATAATATCTTGCTTAAGGAGATCTGATGAGCCAGTCATGAGAATTCTACAGTATAAGCCATACACAAAGCAGACGTGATTTGTACTGGGGGGCATACCAAAATAACATTTTCTTTTAGGAGGATAATCAGATAGCAAAATAAAAAGACCTGGCATGTAAACAAGGCATGTTAGTCAAAAACATTGACAGCATGTGTAAGTTGAGAACTGGCATATGAAAAAGCCTGCTGTGAACAAAAAGCAAAGCATCTACAGCTGTGATTTCTGTGTCCTGACCATCTTGCATGTTGGGAAACTCTTAGTTCTGAGATCCCTCCAGCATGCTCCAATACCAATATTAATTACCAGTATGGGCAGGCTGAGCAGGAGATAAGTATTGGTGGGCCTGGACATGTGTCTTGTCAGCAAAGTATACAGTAAACTTCATTAAGGTCAGCTCTGAAGAAAACAGTGACTTGATGATGTTAATGCACATCACATTCTCTGCATACAATACAGAGGTTAATCAGTAAATTTATGGTCTACTCCATTCAAGAGGACATTAAGCTGTAAACATGGAGGATAAGCAGATAAGAGCACTTGTAAAGCAGGGAGCAGATTAGATAATAACTTCCAGGCTGCCAGAGACTAGCATTGTGGTGATCACAGGCCAGAATTAACCCCTACTACTCCAGGACACAGCAGCCAGACCTTTGGCCCATCTCCTTAGTTGCCAGCATGCAGAAGGAGACAGGTTGCCCACCAACATGAAGTCAGAGGACTGAATACAGACCAAGCAAAAGTGCATCTGCCAAATAGGGTTAATACAGAAAAGGAGATTAGCCAAAAAGTAGCTGGACACTGGATGCCAAACCAGCTCCCTCTCTCACATAAATGTATGCTTCACATACACACAGCAAAGGCATGAAGTCCGGCTTAGGGATTTCACTTTCTCCACAGCACATGATGGCCACTTTATCAGAGAACCTCTCTCCCTCTTACAAAACTGAGTACTGTTTCCTGGCCTCCCCACCCCCTCTCAGAGCCTCTGAAAATAACTTTCATATGTTGGTGCATGCACCCAGGGGCATTAACTCTCAATATGCCACACCAAGGTTTAACACAAAAAGGAAAAAAAAAATAGATAACATTACATTTATTTTCTTGTACATGTTTAGGCTATGTGCCCACGATGCAGAAATGAAGCAGAAAATGTCTGCGTCTCCCTGGCAGAAAAAACGCATGCAGATTGTGAATGCGTTTTTCCTGCAGAATACATGCGGATCCACATGCGTTTCCGCATGCAGATTGACAAGCGCTTTCCAGGCGATAGCATCACTTGGAAAGTGCTTGACAACTAGGTCGCACTATATAAATCCATGCAAACAGCATGGATTTATACAGTGTGAACCATAAAAATTAAAACAAATAAAGCTATACTCACCCCCGAGGCCCCGGCGTGGCTGCAGCGCTCGTTCCTATCTGGTTCCCAGCTGCCGGCATATCGCGAGACAGAGCGGTGAAGGGCCTGCGGTCACATGACTGTGACGTCACTGAAGGTCCTTCAGCGCTGCTGGCATTCAGAGAGAAGACGCCGGACAGGTGAGTATAAACTTTATTTGTTATTTTATTCTTTTTTTACAGGTACAATGGTACCCAGGTCTGGATGAGAGTCTCCTCTCCTCCAGAACTGGGTACCATCCGCACATAGAGACGCATAGAAGCCGCTTGTACAAATGTACAGTCGCGGTTTCTATGCAAGTCAATGGCGGGAGTTCCGCTGCGCTTCCGCAAAATTAAATGACATGCTGCGGATTTTTGTACGCAGCATAAACGCTGCGGAAAAATCCGCAGCATGTGCATAGAACATGCGGAATCCCCTTGGGGACCATGGGGTGCGGATTACCTAGCGTTTCACAAGCGATTCCGCAGCATAAACGCTTGAAAAACGCTACGTGGGCACCCAGCCTAAGTATAGCATAATTCTAGAGAGTAGGTAAGGGATATACAGTTGTGCTTATAAGTTTACATACTCCAGCAGAAATTTTCATTTCTTGGCCTTGTTTCAGAGAATATGAATGATAACCAAAAAAACTTTTTTCTCCACTCATGGTTATTGATTGGGTGAAGCCATTTATTGTCAAACTACTGTGTTTTCTCTTTTTAAGTCTTAATGACAACCAAAAACATCCAAATGACACTAATCAAAAGTTCACATACCCCAGTTCTTAATACCATGTATTGCCCCCTCTAACATCAATGACAACTTGAAGTCTTTTGTGGTAGTTGTGGATGAGGTTCTTTATTTTCTCAGATGTAAAGCTGTCCATTCTTCTCGGCAAAAAGCCTCCAGTTCCTGTAAATTCCTGGGCTGTTTAGCATGAACTGCACGCTTGAGATCTCCCCAGAGTGGCTCAATGATATTGAGATCAGGAGACTGAGATGGCCAATTCAGAACCTTCACTTTGTTCTGCTGTAGCCAATGACAGGTCGACTTGGCCTTGTGTTTTGGATCGTTGTCATGTTGGAACGTTCAAGTCAGTAAGCCAAACCTCCAACTCGTTCATTTACATGACACAGACTCAGACTCCCTTGTACATGGCTCATGTGTAAGTGATAAATTTACTCCTTTACCTACTCAGGAATAGGACATTTCATAACTTTCCCAAATTCTTATGAAAAAAATATTCCCCACAAACTGCACTGAACTACTGTACCCAATTTATTATATATTTTAGGAGCTGGAGTCGGTCCATTTTATACGGACTCCATCAAAATGGACACAGACTCCATAGCCCTGTGAGTAACTAGTGCAATGACTGGCACAGGGTAGAGGCATCGGTGTAGCTGTTGGCGAGGAATAAGATCCTGGTTGCTGCATTTAGGATGGATTGGAGAGGGGAGAGTTTTAGTAAGAGGGAGACCGATTAGTAGAGAGTTGCAGTAGTCCAGACGAAAATGAATCAGAGCGACAGTAAGAGTTTTTGCAGAGTCAAAGGTAAGAAAAGGTTGAATTCTAGAAATGTTTTTGAGGTGTAGAGGACATGAGCGGGCAAGTGATTGGATCTGGGGAGAGAAGAAAAGATCTGAATCAAGTATAACCCCAAGACAGCGGGCTTGTTGCTGAGGAGTAATGGTGGAGCCACACACGGAGATAGCAATGTTGGGCATAGGTAGGTTAGTGGAGGGAGGAAGCACAAGAAGTTCAGTTTTTGACGGATTCAGTTTCAGATAGAGGGAGGACATGATGTTAGAGACGGCGGAAAGAATCACTGGTCTTTTGTAATAATTCAGGGCTGAGGTCAGGAGACGAGGTGTATAATGGGGTGTCATCAGCATAAAGATGGTACTGAAAACCAAATCTACTGATTGTTTGTCCAATAGGGGTGGTGTATAAGGAGAAGAGGTGGGGGCCTAGGACTGATCCTTGAGGAACCCCAACAGTAAGGGGAAAGGGGAAGGAAGAGGAGCCAGCTAAAGATACAGTGAAGGAGCGGTCAGATAGGTAGGAGGAGAATCAGGATGCAACAGTGTCCTTGAGGCGAATAGAGCAGAGCATAGTGAGCAAGTGCTGGTGATCCACAGTTTCAAATGCTACAGAGAGATCCAGGAGAATCAGCAGGGAGTAGTGACCATTAGATTTAGAGGTTAGTAGATCATTAGAGACTTTAGTGAGGGCAGTTTCAGTGGAGTGTAAAGAGCGGAAGCTGGATTGTAGAGGGTCAAGAAGAGTTATCTGAGAGATAGCGGAAGAGACTGGAGCAGACCAAGCGTTCCAGGAGTTTAGAGATGAAGGGAAGTTTAGACACAGGTCTGTAGTTAGCAGCACAGTTTTGGTAGAGGGATGGTTTAAGTAATGGATGTATACTGGAGTGTTTAAATGAGGAGGGAAAAATACCGGATGAGAGAGAAAGATTAAATATTTTAGTTAAGCGAGTCGTGACAGCCGGGAAAAGAGACTGAAGGAGATGTGAGGGAATAGGTTCACTGGTGCAGGTAGTAGGGCGAGAAGATGCAAGGAGCCTGATCACTCTGTCTTTGAACCAGTCACGGAAAGAGTGCGCTAGATGAAATGGGAGAGGGAGTACCCTGCATGGTATTAGGGAATTGGGAGAAAATTTCCTGTCTGATAACGTTAATTTTTTCTTTGAAAGAATTAGCCAGACTGTCAGTGCTGAGGTCGGTAGTCAGGGCTTTCACTCTTGGATGGTGGAGGGAATGAAAACTGTCAAAGAGGTGTTAAGGATTTTTGGAAAGTGAGGTGATGAGGGAATTCAAATAGGCTTGTTTGGATAGGTGAAGGGCGGAGGTGTATGTTTTAAGGAGAAACTTATAATGGATGAAATCTTCAGCCAGACTGCATTTTCTCCACAGACGTTCAGCGCACCTGGAGCACCACTGGAGAAAACGTGTTTGTAGCGTGTGCCAGGGTTGTCGCAGTCTCTGCCGAGTTGTTCTGGTGCAGCTTCATCCAGGGCACTCTGCAATGGATCATTATAATGTTTCAGTACAGAGTCAGGACATGAGAGGGAGGAGATCGGGCCAATGATGACTGCAATTTCTTCAGAAGTTTCTGGGTGTTAATGACACGTATATTTCTATAAGTGTGGTAAGTGGGGGTGTCCTGAGCGGAGCGACAGTTACTGACAGAGAATGACAGAAGGTTCTGGTCAGAAAGCGGGAGAGGGGAGTTAGTAAAATCATGCACTGAGAGTTGGGAGAAGATCAGGTTCAGCATGTTTCCATCTTTGTGAGTAGGAGAGTTAGTAAGCTGTGAAAGGACGAAGGAGGAGAGATAAAAGGTGGGAGGTAGATGGGGAGAGTGAATTACTGATAGGTATGTTGAAGTCCCCCATGATGAGGGTAGGGATGTCGTAGGATAGAAAGTGAGGAAGCCAGGTGGCAAAGTGATCAAAGAACTGACGGGAGGTGCCCGGAGGGCGATATACAACAGCCACTCGCAGGGAGAAGGGCTGGTAGTGTGGACCTCAAAAGAAGGGAAGGTAAGTGGGGGTAACCTGAAAAACGTCTTACCGGTAATTAGGTTTCCCGGAGTCCACCCTGATGGCACTAAGGAGGTCGTCCTTCCTATTCTTTACAGGGACAGGAAATACAAGAGGTTAAAAGCCCCTCCCACCACCCTCTCCTCAGTGTTTTCTTCAAGTACCACACCTGGATGGATGCTAAATCTTGTTTATTTTAATTTTTTTTTTTTTATATACAATTTAGGATGTACATTGCAATATACCAAGAAGGGAGGGAACTAACTGTACCGTCAGGATGGACTCCTGGAAACAATTACCCGTAAGACTAATTCCGGTTTTCCATTACGTCCATCTTGACGGCACTATGGAGAATACCAAAGTATGGCAACTCTAGGGAGGGACCACAGCCTGTAAAACTTTTCGGCCGATCCCCAACTGATAACCTGAGACAACATCTAACTTCTAATGTTTCCAAAAGGTGCTTATGTTAGACCATGTGGCTGCAATACAGATTTGCTCCACCGAAGCCCCAGCTCTCTCTGCCCAAGAGGTGGAAACTGCTCTGGTGGAACAGGCCTTTAATTCCATAGGGGGGAAATCTATTTTCTAAAATATAGGCCCCCCGAGATAGTAGAATTAATCCATCTGGCTATAGTCTGTTTTGAGGCTTTCTTCCCCCTATTCTTACCCCCATATTGGAGAAATAAATTTTGGTCCTGTCTCCAACCCTTAGTCGCCTGAAGGCATTTACTGTCTCACATCGAAGGAATGTAGAGATTGTTCCTTGGGTTTTGACAAAATTACTTGCCAATTAAGATTTTTGATGGAGACAACGTTTGGTCTAAAAGCTGTGTTAAAGCTAAGCACTATACGGTCATCTAAGATACGAAGATAAGGATCCTGAATAGAGAGGGCCTGTATTTCCCCCATTATCTTCGCCGATGTTATCGCCACTAGAAAAGCCGTTTTGGAGGGACAGATTTGCAATAGAAATATCTTCCGCTGGCTCATATGGGTGTTTACATAGAGCATTAAGGACTAAATTTACATCCCAGGGAGCAAAAAAAAAAAAATTTCCTAATTCTGGGCCTTAGCATCTCATCCGTGGGTGTTCAGATTCCTAAAAGCCATCCAGAGAATAAGGGGTAGTCAAAAAATACCATTAGGGCCGAAACCTGAACCTTCAGCGTACTGGGTCTCAACCCCTTATTAAATCCCACCTGAAGGAAATCTATATTTTAGGAATATTGGGGCGGGAAGAATCTATTTCTGCATTGCCACTCAGTACAGAACCTTCTCCAAATTTTCATATAGATTGCAGAGGTGACTGGTTTTCTGCTTGCCTGCATCGTGGATATTACTTGGTCCGAGAGACCGCGAGCCTTTAGGATCTCCCTTTGAGGATCCAGGCTGATAGCTGGAGTCTCTTCAGATCATGATGAAATACCAGGCCCTGGTTGAGGAGGTCCTCTCTCAAAGGCAGAAGAATGGGTTTGTCCTGTGCCATCTTCTTCAGCAGGGAAAACCAACTCCTCTTAAGCCAGTAAGGTACTATTAGGAGGACTTCTGCTTGGTCCTCCTGAATCTTCCAAAGATTCCGTGATATTAATGCTATAGGGAGAAATGCATAGGCTGGACTCAGGCTCCAACTATGATTCAAGGCGTCCACGCCCTCTGGTCTGTCTGCTGGATTTAGGGAAAAGAACCTCCTGACCTTTGCATTTTTTACTTGTTGCAAAAAAGGTCTATTTGGGGAAATCCCCAATGGACACAGAACTGCTGGAACACCTCGCTGTTTAGCTCCCATTCCGTTGGTAACATCTTCTGTCTGCTCAGATAATCTGCCGTTAAGTTTCTGGTTCTTGCTAGATGGACCGCCGAAATGGACCAGATCGTTCTTTCCGCCCAGGAAAAAAATCCTTGTGGCTAGGTCCTGGAGCGTTGGGTGCCTTCGGCCCCCCTGGTGCCGCAGGAAAGAAACTGCAGTCATGTTGTCTGATAAAATATTCATGTGCTGATTCCTTAACAGAGCTTGGGTGTGCTTCAGCGTCTCCCAGATCACGCGTAGCTCTCTATAATTTGAGGAGCATGCCTGGATTTCTGATGGCCAAGAACCCTGAAGAAATTCTCCCTGTAGATGTGCTCCCCATCTTGACCGGCTTACGTCGGTAGTAATGGTGACACAAGGGGATGTTATCCACGGGATCCCCTTCTTCAGATTTTCTCTTGGGGATAAGCAGATCTCTCTGTCTAAGGCCTTCTTCTCTGTCCCAGAAGGATAAGACTGCTCTCTGGAGATCCCTTGAGTGGAATTGGCTCCAGCGGACACAGGGGATGCAAGTTGTTAGGGTGCCCAGTACCCTCATTGCCATCCTGATGGATTTCCGTCCTTTTAGAAATGCCTGTACTCTGTCCCTTACCGCCTTCTGCTTCTCTTCTGGCAAAACAGATTTTCTTGCTTCGGAGTCCAGAAGTACCCCCAAAAATATCTTCCTGGTTCCCGGCATTCTGTTAAACTGAACCTTTCGGGTGGCGGTAGAATAAATTCTAGGGAATAACCCTGGGAAATTAAATTTTTAGAATCCATGGGTCCCGAGTTAACCCTGCCCAACTTCTGGCGAAGTAACTGAGACACGCCCCCCCCCCTCCGGGGTTCATGGCGTCATTGGTTCCAGTACTGAGTCTAAAAGGCAAAGAGAGGGGCTCTATCTCTACCCCCTTTAGAGTAGCTCCATCTACCAGTTTTTCCCTTCACCCGATACTCCTGTCTCTGGGGCGGGCGGGCTTTCGGAAAGGGCTGAAATCTTATAAAAGGTTTTTACTCAGGGAATCTCTTTCTTATTGGAAGCCTTTTTCCAAGATATCATCTAGGATTGGTCCGAATACCCTTAAACCTGAAAATGGGATGGCACATAATTTATTTTTAGATTGAACATCCCCCGACCACGTCTTCATCCAGATAGACCTCCGGGCTGCATTAGACAAAAAGTTGTTGCGGGCCGCGAACCTGACTGACTTGGCGGAAGCGTCCGCCATAAACCCCATGACCAATTTTAACAATGGTAGAGAATCTATTATGTCCTCTCTAGGAGTCTTATTTCGGATATGATCCTCCACTTGGTCGATCCACAGATACATGGATCTCGCTACTGAAGTGGCAGCTATGTTTGCCTTCATTGTTGCCACCGACGCTTCCCAGGTTCTTTTAAGTAGTCCGTCCGCCTTCCGATCCATTGGGTCTTTTAGACTTGATGAATCCTCAAAGGGAATGGATGTCTTCTTGGCTACCTTAGACACAGGAACTTCAATTATTGGAACGTCGTTCCAGGTCCTGATGTCCTCTGGTTAAAAGGGGAGTCGAAGCCTGAAATCTCAGGGCACCACCAGCCTTTTTTCTGCTTCTTCCCATTCCTCCAGGATCATCTCTCGGATATGGTGGTTTACAGGAAAGACGGTCTCTGAACCTGCAATCAGCCAAACATCTCATCTTGTACCAACTGATTCTTCTGGGTTTCTTCAACCTGCATGGTATTTCTTACAGCCTTCAGGAGTTTATCCGTATATGCTGATAAAAATACGTATCTTTTCCCCTATCTCTGGAGTATCTGACACCACCTCCCCTTCTTCCTCTGGATCCGAGGAAGGGGTACAGAACATCTTCAGAACTTGCTTCCATCTCCCACCTGGGTCGTTTGGCGCGGGGACCCGGCTGAGTTGTAGGAGCGGGAATTAGGCTGGAAACTGAAGCCTGCACCTTCTCTCTAATCATGGATCTCATCTCGGTTAGAAGGGTGGATCTTTCTTCCCTAATGATCTTTGAGGTGCAGGCAGTACATAGAGGCTTGCCGGAGTTGACAAGCTTCTTATTACATCTCCTAGGCTTTCCCTGATCCTTTCTCCATGGATGGGGTAGGTGTTGCCATGTCCGGACATCAATATAGGCGTATTAGTCTCTATACTAATATTCCACCTCCCCCAGTCCCCTCATACACTGTGTTTTACTCACAGATACCGGGGACTGCTCCTTTGGGGCCTCAGACCTAGCTGTATCCGTCATGGTGCAGCTTTCTGTGACCCCCCCCCCCCCCTTAAGGACCCCAGGTAGCTTTTATCCACCTTGGTCCTCATGTCTCCAAACCGCCTTGCGTTCCACCCTGGAATGCATGCTGGGACCGGAAGAGGATGGTCCGCGCTCCCAGGTGACGTCACCGGAAGTGTGCCTAACTTCCAACGGCCGCTCTCTGCATATGAGCGTAGTTCCCGGCCGGAAGTGGGGGAAGTGGCTCGAGACCCCAGGAGCTCCCCCGCTCGACTGGGACATGGCTGAGTTACACACACACACACACACACACACACACACACACAGGAAAAACACTGAGGAGAGGGTGGTGGGAGGGGCTTTTAACCTCTCGCATTTCCTGTCCCTGTAAAGAATAGGAAGGACGACCTCCATAGTGCCGTCAGGATGGACGTAATGGAAAGTACATTGTGCTGATAGTGGCAGACCAACACCTCCACCTTGTCTGCTTCTCAGATCTGGGGGAAACTGTGGGCCACCATATGAGAGAGCAGCAGCGGCGGTGGTGTCCGATTGCTCGATACAGGTTTCTGTAAGCGCATGAAGGTTAAGGGAATTTGAAAGGAAAAAGTCATGGGATGTAGGAGAGTTTGTGGTTACATACTAACCAAGCGTTCCAAAGGGCACAATTGAAGGAGACAGAAGGCATGCATGGAATACTAATGAGATTAGCAGGGTTTCTGAGTGAAGCAGGAGAGGGGTTTGACTTACTATTAGGAGGGCCAGGGTTGGGAGAGATATCTCCTGCGACTAGGAGGAGGATAGAGAGTGTGAGCAGATTACTTGTGAGAGCGTTTCTTGTGTTGTATGTTGGGAGTGAGTGATCTGTGCCATTTAGGATTGTGAAAAGAGCATGAGTGCTGTACAGAGGAGAGGAGAGAGGGGCCGATATGGATGGAGTATACAGAGTGTGTGTAAGGACGGTGGATGTAAGTGAATGCATCAGCCAGAATATAAATGATACAAAAAATAAAGTGCTTATTTGTTGCAATGCAAATGCTGTGGATGTAGGATTCTTTGAATGTCCTACCTGTCTCCTGTCCTGTCTAACTGCTATGATTAACTGCAGACTTGGAAAAATGGATTAGGCCTCCTTCTCACGGCTGTAAAATACCGGTACCGGTGCCACCCTTCCCCCCCCCCCCAGTATGGCTTAAGAAAAATCAATTCAAAAGGTTTGCCTATACTTTACAATGTTAATGTTAAGCACTGCAGTACAGCACACAGAGGTTACCCATGTGCTGTACATGTTTTATAAGGGCCCATAGACTTGTATTGGCCCTTGTTATCTGTGCTGCTGGTTAAAAAAACTGACATGTCACAATGTGCTTTGTGCGGACACACGTCCCTGCAAACACACAGACATGTGAGAAGCACCATAGATTATGGGTATGTGTGGTATCCGTGAAAAAAATGGATACCATACGTATCTGAAACACGGACATGTGAAGGGGGCGTTATACAGATTTAGCTGCAGATTTGCAGTGGATGTCACTCCTCTGCCTTGAAGGGGGTGAAATTCATTGTGAAAATCTTAAACAGAAATCATCCTGACAAGGATTTTATAAATCATATTGCAAATCAATGTCAATGCGTAAAAATTCCACAGCAGTTTAAAGGGAACCTGTCACACCACAAAAAGCTATTAACCTGCAGGTATAGGGGTTAACAGCGTTCTAAAACTGCCCGACTGTTGCACTGAATACCGAGCTACTGGGATGAAATTAACTTTATTCCTCCTGGCAGCCTTCGGCTTTCCGTCATAAAGGCGCAGTTGCCGCTTAGTACATAGTGAGTGGCGGCTGTATCTACGCCCTGGCACTGACTGACAGCTGACTCTGAACTGATGCACTACTGAGCCAGCTGTCAGTTAGTGCTGGGGCGTGGTTACTGCTGCCACTCACTATGTGACTAAGCTACTCCTCTGACTGAAAGCCCAAGGCTGCAGGGAGGAATAAAGTTAATTTCCTACTAGTAGCCGGTCAGCTTTGGATCAATATTAACCTCCAGATTAACCCCATATCTTCAGGTTAATAGTGTTTTGATACATGACAGGTTCCCTTTAAAAGTAAATAGATAGGTAGGTACAGCCAATGGAACCAACACAATTGCATACACCAAGATACACTAAAAGTACCTGAGAAAGTGTATATAGCAAGAGAGCTCAAAAAATGCAAAATCCTATGAAAATCACAATAGACATACAAATATGTTAAAAATACACAAAAGTACAATAAAAACACAAGAGAGTAACTATAATAAACCAGAATCCCTACACCTCCCCCCACCAGACAGAAAAAAACTATTGGGATATAAACAAAAATAGTCTGGTCTGCTGTATGGGTCGCAGTGTTGTGAAGGACCTGCAGTGACAGGTCACATGCCTCAATAAAGTCATGGCAGGTCCTTCACAACACCGTGACCCATACAGCAGACCAGACGGAGCGGAGAAAACACCGGGAGGACATCAGAAGGTAAGTATAATCTTTTTTTTTATTATTTTAAATTCTTTTTTTTTTTTACAGGTTCAATGGTACCTGGGTCTGGAGAAGAGACTCCTCTCCTCCAGACCTGGGTACCATCCGCACATTGAACCGTGTGATATCCGCTTGTGCAGATGCAGTGATGCGGATGTCACGCGGTCCAATGCAAGTCAATGGCAGCGATTACGCTGCGTGTCCACAAAATTAATGGACATACTGCGTATTTTTCCACAATGACCATGGGGCACGTATTACCAAGCGTTTTCGCTGCAGAAATTCCACGGCAAAAACGCTTGAAAAACGCATAGTGGGCACGTAGTCTAAGGCTGAGTTCACACGATGCGTTTTTAATGCGTTTCCGCGGCGTTTTTGCAGTTGCGTAAACGCCGCGGAAACGCATTAAAAACGCATGGTAGAAGGGCAGCAATGTTCCCCAATAGAAATCCGCATGTGCTGTGCCCACGATGCAGATTTTTCCGCAGCGTAAACGCTGCGCTCAAAAATCCGCAGCATGTCAATTTTGCGTAAACGCGGCGTTTTCGTCGCCATTGACTTACATTAGAACGCGCCAATTCCGCAAGACTGCATTTGTACTTGCATAATTGGCGCGTTCTAATGTGCGGATGGTACCTGGGTGGAGAGGAGAGGAGAGTCTCATCCACACCCAAGTACCATTAAAAAAGCTTAAAAAAAGAATAAAATAAAAAATAAATGTATACTTACCTTCTGTCGGCCCACGCACCGCTCCTGCTTGGTTCCCGGCACTTGGCAGTGATTTGAAGGACCTGCGTTGACGTCAGAGTCATGTGACGGGTCACGTGACGCTGACGTCGGCAGGTCTTTCAATTCAAAGTTGCCGGCGAGGGAGAACAGATTGAGCGGGACACGGGGGGCCATCGGAGGGTAAAGTATACATTTATTTTTACCATTCTCTCGGGTCACACTATATAAATCCATGCCGGTTGCATGGATTTATATAGTGTGACCAAGTTGTCAAGCACTTTCCAGGTGATGCTAAAATCGACTGGAAAGCGCTTGTCAATCCACATGTGGAAACGCATGTGAATCCGCATGTATTCCGCAGGAAAAAAGCATGCACAATCTGCATGCGTTTTTTCTGCTAGGGAGATGCAGAAATTTTCTGCTTCATTTCTGCATCGTGTGCACATACCCTAATACTTTCTCTTTGCAGAGAAACACCAAGTTTGCGGGCCATTTCTCCATTAAGAGCTGTAAAAGCTGGTCGTGCAAATAATGATAATGGTACACCGTCCTTCACAACAAGCTGTATGAGCTGTCTTTTAAACATATCTGTCCCCCCCTGCCCCTCGCTGGCTACAGTCATGATTCACACACAGCGTTTTTTGCGGATCCGTTTTTTGCAGTAAAATGCAGTGACTGAGCATCCTAGCAAAGTCAATGGGTTTCAAGATATGACCGACATCGTTTTGTGAGGATCAGTTTTTGGGCTCAAAAACGGATCCTCACAAACAATGAGCATGTCAGTTTGTGCGGCGTTTTTTTCTAATCTGCTTTTGCTACTGAAAACATTAGCTATGAGCTCAAAAACCTTTTCAGCTGATCTGCTTTTGCAGCTGAAAAACGTATCCTCAAAAAATGCAGAAAAAACGCTGTGTGTGAATGTAGCCTTAGATCAGGAATAGAACATTTCATTAATTTCCCAAATTCATACGAAAAAAATATTCAGCACATTCTGTATTGAACTCCTGTACCCAATTTATTATATATTTTAGTAGTGAGTCGGTCCATTTTATACCGACTGCGACTCCACCAAAATGAGCAGCGACTCAGACTCCACAACCCTGCGACCAAGTATTGAGTGCATTTACTGAACATACATTTCAGTAGGCCAACATTTCAGATTTTAAAAACATTTTTCAAGCTGTTATAAAGTATTCTAATTTCCTGAGATAATGACTTTTGTGTTTTCATTGGCTGTAAGCCATAATCAACATTAACAGAAATAAACACTTGAAATAGATCACTCTGTTTGTAATGACTCTATATAATATATGAGTGCCACTTTTTGTGTTGAAGTACTGAAATAAATTAAACTTTTTGATGATATTCTAATTTTATTGTACTGTATACTGTAGGGATCGTACTCACTTGGGTGCGATGGGAGGCAAACAGGAGGCATGTTCCTTGAAGTGTCCATAACGGTTTATTTGCTTCATAAACCGATCAAAAGCAAAATGCAAACAAACAGCCTTAGGTGCAGGCAAAAACAAAGAAAACAGTCCTTTTAGAAAAGTCTCTGGTTAGCCAGCACTGTGGTCACACAGGTTGATAGGCATCTAGTACACGGCTCAGTCTGGAGACAACCACACACAGGAGTCCTTCTCCCTCCAGATACACAGCCCATGTGTCAAACAACAACCTCCATTTTATAAAAAAACAAGAAGAAATATGGGGTCTTTAAAAAAAAGTGTAAAAAGATTACATTTTTATTTTCTCATACTTTCTTCACCTCTTGAGAAAGCCGGTCTCCTGGCGGCGAAACGCAATCCTGCACTATAAACAACCACTTTTTCGTCCCTTAAACTTGGCCGTGGCTGACTCTTCTGTGGTGGTAAGGAAGCCTTATGTATATAATATTATGCACTACTGCTAAGCTTTACATTGTACTTGATGATTGTATACCTAGGGCTTACCTGCCAAACCACTTGTACTCACACATGTGAGTACCTCACCACATGCATATAATAGATATAGATATAGATATAGATATAGATATAGATATATATATTTTTTTTTTTTTTTTTTTCTTTTTTTTTTAGGGAGTTCATGGAACATGTTATTGCCACTCATTTCCTGTCTGTCTGATCATGCTTGACCTATGACAAATATCCCCCTCTTTTCCCCACCTCCCTCTTTTACATATATTTTTTGTATGAGAAGATAAAAATTAATCTTTTTACACCTTTAAAGACTCCGTATTTCTCCTTGTTTTTTGATGCTCTGTTAAGAGTTGTTGCTCAGTAGCATCCTGCAGGGGGAAGACCTGCTATTTTGATTATGCCACTGGCCTCTTGTTTATTATTAACCTCCATTTTATAGTCTGTTAACTACACCCAGAGGTGAGGTATGTGGGTAGGTAGACCGGCCCATCTCTCTCAGCTACCTGTAATCCGGTCCCAGGTGCACCAAACGAACCTCTTAGTGCTTACGTGCACTAGAGAAAACACTCCGTTTTACATCACAGAAGACAGCCTCTGTGACACATAATAAACATATATTATTACAAGTTCAAATCGCCCTCCTTTTGCCCAATTCAGAATAAAACAATTAAAAAAATACACATTAGTATATTCGTGTTCAGAATCGCAAGATCAATATATATATATAAAAAAAGAGGATTCATTTGATCAGTAAATGGCACAGCGACCAAAAAAAAAAATAATAATAATAATGTTTTTTTGGTCGCAGCAACATTGCAATAAAATACAATAACAGGCGATCAAAACATAGAATCTATCAATAAAAACGTCAGCTCGGCAATCAAAAAATAAACCCTTACCCAGCCCTAGATCTCAAAAGATAGAGACGCTGCAGGACTCGGAAAATAATAATAATATATGTATTTATTTCAGACCAAAAGTTTGGACACACCTCATTTAAAGATTTTTCTGTATTTTCATGACTTTGAAAATTGTACATTCACACTGAAGGCATCAAAACTATGAATTAACACGTGGAATTATATACTTACAAAAAAGTGTGAAACAACTGAAAATATGTCTTATATTCTAGGTTCTTCAAAGTAGCCACCTTTTGCTTTGATGACTGCTTTGCACACTCTTGGCATTCTCTTGATGAGCTTCAAGAGGTAGTCACCGGAAATGGTTTTCACTTCACAGGTGTGCCCTGTCAGGTTCAATAAGTGGGATTTCTTGCCTTATAAATGGGGTTGGGACCATCAGCTGTGTTGTACAGAAGTTTGGTGGATACACAGCTGATAGTCCTACTGAATAGACTGTTAGAATTTGTATTATGGCAAGAATAAAGCAGCTAAGTAAAGAAAAACGAGTGGCCATCATTACTTTAAGAAATGAAGGTCAGTCAGTCTGAAAACTTTGAAAGTGCCCCCAAGTGCAGTTGCAAAAACCATCAAACGCTACAAAGAAACTGGCTCACATGAGGACCTCTCCAGGAAAGGAAGACCAAGAGTCACCTCTGCTTCTGAGGATAAGTTTATCCGAGTCACCAGCCTCAGAAATCGCAGGTTAGCAGCAGCTCAGATTAGAGACCAGGTCAATGCCACACAGAGTTCTAGCAGTAGACACATCTCTACAACAACTATTAAGAGGAGACTTTGTGCAGCAGGCCTTCATGGTAAAATAGCTGCTAGGAATCCACTGCTAAGGACAGGCAACAAGCAGAAGAGACTTGTTTGGGCTAAAGAACACAAGGAATGGACATTAGACCAGTGGAAATCTGTGCTTTGGTCTGATGAGTCCAAATTTGAGATCTTTGGTTCCAACTACCGTGTCTTTGTGCGACAGAGAAAAGGTGAACGGATGGACTCTACATGCCTGGTTCCCACGGTGAAGCATGGAGGAGCAGGTGTGATGGTGTGGGGGTGCTTTGCTGGTAACACTGTTGGGGATTTATTCAAAATTGAAGGCATACTGAACCAGCATGGCTACCACAGCATCTTGCAGCAGCATGCTATTCCATCCGGTTTGCGCTTAGTTGGACCATCATTTATTCTTCAACAGAACAATGACCCCCAAACACACCTCCAGGCTGTGTAAGGGCTATTTGACCAAGAAGGAGAGTGATGGGGTGCTACGCCAGATGAGCTGGCCTCCACAGTCACCAGACCTGAACCCAATCGAGAAGGTTTGGTGTGAGCTGGACCGCAGAGTAAAGGCAAAAGGGCCAACAAGTGCTAAGCATCTCTGGGAACTCCTTCAAGATTTTTGGAAGACCATTTCTGGTGACTACCTCTTGAAGCTCATCAAGAGAATGCCAAGAGTGTGCAAAACAAAAGGTGGCTAATTTGAAGAACCTAGAATATAAGCCATATTTTCAGTTGTTTCACACTTTTTTGTTAAGTATATAATTCCAGATGTGTTAATTCATAGTTTTGATGCCTTCAGTGTGAATGTACAATTTTCAAAGTCATGAAAATACAGAAAAATCTTTAAATGAGAAGGGGTGTCCAAACTTTTGGTCTGTACACACAATATATATATATATATTTTATTATTTTTTTTTTCACTGCTTAAAATAAAAAAAGAACCTTTATATGTTTGGTATCTACAAACTCTTAATAAGGCTGAGTTCACACGATGCGTATTTCATGCGTTTCCGCGGCATTTTTGCAGTTGCGGAAACGCATGAAAAACGCATGGTAGAAGGGAAGCAATGTTCCCCAATGGAAATCCGCATGTGCTGTGCCCATGATGCGGAATTTTCCGCAGCGTCAACGCTGCGGTCAAAAATCCGCAGCATGTCAATTAATTTTGCGGAAACGCGGCGATTTCGCCACCATTGACTTGCATTAGAACGCGCCAATTCCGCAAGACAGCATCTGTACTTGCGCTATTGGCGCGTTCTAATATGCGGATGGTACCAGAGTGTGGAGGAGAGGAGAGTCTCATCCACACCCAGGTACCATTAAAAAAGCTGTAAAACAAGAATAAAATAAAAAATAAACGTATACTTACCCTCTGTCGGCCCGCGCAGCGCTCCCGCTTGGTTCCCGGCACTTGCAGTGAGTTGTAGGACCTGCGCTAACGTCAGAGTCATGTGACGGGTCACGTGACGCTGACGTCGGCAGGTCTTTGAATTCAAAGTTGCCGGCAGCCGGGAACTTTGTAAAGCAGGACAGCGCGGGCCATCGGAGGCAAGTATATACACTCTCTCGGGTCACACTATATAAATCCATGCTGTTTGCATAGATTTATATAGTGTGACCTAGTTGTCAAGCACTTTCCAGGTGATGCTAAAATCGCCTGGAAAGCGCTTGTCAATCTGCATGTGGAAACGCATGTGAATCTGCATGTGGATCCGCATGTATTCTGCAGGAAAAACGCATGCACAATCTGCATGCGTTTTTTTCTGCCAGGGAGATGCAGAAATGATGCAGAAATTTTCTGCATCGTGTGCACATACCCTAAAACTGGAGAATCATCATGGAAAGTTTGTTTTTTAACCACGTTTACTAAATGTTAAAACACACACACACCTGACTCGCCGGCGCCTGCGCACAAGATCCCTGTAGTACAATGACCACAGACAGGAGGAAGAAGTGTGCAGGCCGATATTTGGCCACCACAACTGCATGTCACAGGGTACTATGACGTGCAGGGGAGGGGGGAATCATAATTAACACAGGAGGATTTCTTTTGGGCCCAGGGCCTGCAAGCATCAGAAACTTGAATGAATAAAAAGACATTTCACAGCAACAAGACCTCTAATATGAGGTATACAGGTAGGTATAGATTTACATTTCTATCACCTGTATGCCCATATTAGAGGTCAGATAAGTCCCAGGGGGTGACAGATTCCCATTAAGCAAATTAAAGTAATTAGCCCAGGCCCCAGCATGCCACGCAGTCTGTGAGGCAGTTTATATAGTGGCTGGGCTCTTCTGCCACGGTGCAGGCTGTGCAAAGTATCTCACCCAGTCTGAGCCCCTCTTTGCTTCTGCTCACTAGACCACATACACCAGTAATGGCAGTATTGCCCTGATGGTAGCCCTGTGGGTGACTAGGAAAAATCGTTCACGGAGTTGTCCATTACTTTCAAATTGATGCCCTATCCAGAGCCGTTATCGGTGCCGGCGGCAGAGGCCATGGCCGCAAGTCCTTACCTGCGGTGCTTGGCCATCAAGTTGTAGTGGCCAGCCCTTGTAACTGCACATCTGCCTCCTATTCAATTGAATGGGAGGCGGATGTGCAGTACCCTACAGCAGCCACTACAGATGGACGGCCAAGCAAAGCAGGTAAGAACTTCCGGCCGGCGGCCACCAGCTGGTCGGCCGGGTTGCTGCTTGCAGGACCCTGGCCGATCATACTTTAATGCCCTATCCTACGGATAGGGCATCAATGTGAAAGTAGCGGACAACTCCTTTCAAGTTTCTCCTGGATGAAAAAGGATAATTTATTATATGCTCGTCTGAACCCAGCCTACACGTCTTTCAGATGTCAAAAGATTTCTCTCATACACACAAAAAAAAAAAAATTCCATCAGTGTTTGATCCATATGTATTTTTTTTCCCCATCAAAGCTTCATCAGGTTTTTATTGGACAACGAAGAAAAGCTTTCAGACATTTGAACAGCCCATAGATAAGGCTACATTGCCACAAAAAGCATTTACTGCGGAACTCCAGCAGATTCCACAGAAAGGGTATGTGCACACACGTTGTGTTTAGCTGCGTATTTGCTGCAGATTTTTATGCAGTACCAGCAAAGTGTATGAGAAACCAGAATTCACTGTTCCCACGTGTTGCTTTTTTGTTTGCTGCGTATTTTCTGTGATTAGAAAAACGCTGAAAGTAGTGACATGTCACTTCTTTCAGCGTTTTTTTTTTTCACCCATAGGAAGTAATGGGGGGGGGTGAAAAAAACGCTACAAATACGCAGCAAAAATGCCCCAAAAAAACGCACCTGCGTATTTTGCTGCATGTTTGTAGCGTTTTTGATGGCAAAATAGAATTCTGGTTGTCCATTTTTCTTTCATTCTATCAGTGCACGGTCAGAGTTTTGGACAGACCTACAGACTTCAATGTGCAATTTTGATCCTCTACTGGGATGAAACACAGACACTGGTATGCCCCTTTTAAAGGGGTGTCCACTATTTTTAGACTTATGACCTGTCCTTGTGATAATTCACCCATATAAAATCAGTTCACTGGGGGTCCTGCACAGCTCAATCACACTGTTTAATGGTCGCTGACAAGTACTGCAGATCATCATATTTTTTTTTAAACAAATTTTCCTCATATAATACAGTTCTATAAAGGAAAAATCGGCATACTCGCGAGAGAGGCTGTCATATTGCAGATTTGAAACCTGTACCACAGCTCAGTTTACTCAGCGTAAAAAAGGCATGAGATTTCTATAAGTCCTATTCACTTTGCTGGAACTGTCAGACGATGCGTTTTCTATGCAGAGAAAATATGCAACATCAAAAACTCTCCATACGTTTATTGAGGGAACTTAAACTGTTGCATATGAAATCAAAATTAAAAGAAGAAATCACACAACTCTAACAGGTCTTGTAAACTTAAGGTCCTTATACACATTAGACAAAGGTGAACTGAACCTGCCAATACCGACGGGTTCGCCCAATGGTCTTCTATCTATGGGAGAGCTGGCCAACTGGTGCTCAGGAGAGATGTCGCTCACGCATGTCCAATTCCAGTCAGCTGATCGCATTGTTCTCCTGGAGGTCTGTGCCTTTTCATAGAGAACACAGGAACGTTCAGCCGAGCAAGCATTCCTGTGTATGAGAGTGTAGGCTGAGATGGCTATCAGCTGAAACATCATTCTGCCAACAGCAATCTAATGTGTATGGCCAGCCTTAGGTCAAGCCCCACTATCAGCATTCGGTCAGTATTTCCTCTCAGGAGTGGGTGATAAATGCAGAATTGGTGACTTGTTTCTATTAGACCTTTTCTCTGATTGTTCCTCATCTGGTTTTATCACCCACTCCTGAGAAAAAATACTGATAGTGGGACCGTGGCCTTACACTGTATTTTGGGGGTACAGAGGATTGGTGTGCCAAATAAAAAAAAAACAGATCAAATGCGGAACCTAAGCATAGGAACCTGTCATATCGCAAACAAAATTAACCTGCCGATATTGGGTTAATGTGCATGTTAAAAGCATTCTAAAGCCACGTGGCCGCCACAAAGAGCCCGGCTACCAGGAGGAACAGCTTTTAGTCACAGGTATGTACTGAGCAGCGGCTGTAACCACACCCTGGCATGGACTGACAGCAGACTCTGCAGTGTACTAGTGCTGAGCCAGCTGTCAGTCAGTGCTGGTGCACGTTTACAGCCACCACTCACTATGGACTGAGCAGTGACTGAAGCCGCACCTCTATGACTGAAAGCCCAAGGTTGCCGGGAGGAGTAGAGTTCATTTCCTACCTGTAGCCAGGCTTTTAGTGCAGAGGCCGCTATTAACCTGCAGAGTAACCCAATATCTGCAGGTTAAGGGTTCGCTCACACTTGTGTATAAATCAGATCAGTACTCTGATTTACAAATCGGATTGCACTCGGACCAATGTTATTTAATGAGGTAGTGCAGATATGCTATTTTTTTTTCTTACCTGTATTCAGCGTGAGGGCAGGGAAAAGAATAAGAAAAATCTCAGCATGCTGCGAGTGGCTGCATATATCGGATGAGACTCACCAATGCAAGTCTATGGGTGCAAGAAAAAAAAAGGGGGACAGCACACGGACCATACGTATGCCGTCTGATTTTTACGCACGCATCTCAAAAGGAACCAGGAAAGTACACGAATTTTACAGCCAAAGCCCTCATGATAACCAAGAAAAAAAATAATCTTAGATAAAGATATAGATAGATGACAGAAAGTTATTCGATATATGATAGATATATAATTTCCCAACACACCTACAAATCTGAAAATTGCACCCTTTGATGCCTTTCAAGTGGAGTTTATTCTACAGCTTTTTATGCTTGTTTAACCTAATAAATAAAAAATGACGATGGGTCACCCCTATTTTATGTGCCCATCATAGCTTAAATGTTTGCACAAGTTCAAATACCTGGAAATGTACATAAATATCAACTTGAGCAAGATATAATACACATATACATATAGACATACATACACACGCTCACAAACATGGGGTCTGAAGTGGTCATAGCACAATATGGAAATGAAGATATCCAAGCGGAATAAGAGCGAGCCTGCTATTAATGAGTGCCATAATTTACATATGTCTGACACAAACTACAGCCAAATGGTGCTCCAGAAGCTTTACATCTCTTACACGCCAATTCTCCGCACCACATGTAAGGCGAGCGGGAGGGGCTCAGTCTGTAACAACATATCCTTGAGATCTCATTCAGGAAATGTTCTTGTGTGTAGAACTGCCTTAGTCCTGTAACACAAGCACTTTTACACACAAGATAGCATACCCAGAAACATGTTCTCACATTGCTCTCCAATCTCTATACAGAAGCAGAATAACTATGAAGCGTACAGTCATTTCAAAGTTGTACAACATCATAATTAAAAACAATGGGAACAGATAAATTATATAAAAAGGTTTGTGGACACCGTCTTTTTCAGGGGGATTCAGCCTGAAAAAGTGCTAAAAAAAGGGAAAAGAATGAATGCATGTACAGTTATGTGAAAGCTATATGCTGTGCATATGATTCCATCCTTTGAAAGTCTTGAGTCTAGAAGTGACCAGAGTAGTCTTCAGGTGGCTTGTATGCTATTATGTTAAGTACTGTATGGAACAGAATGGGAAAAAAAAAAAAAAAAGACAAAAAAAAAGCTTCAGGAAAAACACCGATGTTTTTCAGGAGCATCTTCTGCTTCGAAAACTATGTAGTGTGTACATATGCTTTCTCTTTCTGGACCGCAGTAAGCGGTGTTTTATGGCATAAAGTGCCAATCTTGAGGTGGAAAAGTTTCCAAATATTTGTGGACAAAGTAGGTAAAAAGCAACACGAATCTCCAAAATAACCTAAAGCATCTAGGCTATAAATAAGAAAATCAGAGGTGTCATTGAAGGCCCAGCGTATCACTGGTGTGAGAAAAGTGCAGCACATCTGTTACTTATCGGCCCTGTTTTAACAATATAAATGTCAACAAAAAATGGACTATGAATAAACCTTAATGCACATGACGACATACAAAACAGATGACCAGACAGCCTGCTATATAAAGGCTAGACACCTTTCCTTAGGCTACATTCCCAAAATAAGTACTTCATACGTTTTTGATGTTGCATATTTTCTGCAGCTATTATCTAATTTAATTAAGTTACATGCGTTTTTTCCTTGCAGTTTTTGTCTTGTTTTGGTATCATGGTTTCAGTAAAGCTGCTTGGTTTTTTGTTTTTATTTACTACCCCCTGGTATTTGTCTTTGACAAACCTGTGATACAGACACATGTGAATTACATACGTTTTTTTACCTGCAGATTTTCTGAAACTAATGCAATTCTATGGGGTAAATCCGTACATAAAACTCAGCTGACATGTTGCGGATTTTAAAAACTCACCGCAGGTCACCTCACAATGTTATGATATAAATAAAATATATCTTTTCTTTTTTTCATTGCACTGTAAGTTTACCTTTATATGGCAATAGATTTTTATAAATCCACTTTCCAGGATCATTTCTTCAGCAGCGAAAGTACGCAGTGTCAAACACTAGCTAACAACGTTTAATAACCAAGACTAGACCGGACTCAATAGCCCCCCCCGGTGCGTGATGGACGTTCCCTGCTGGCGTCGTCTTCTCGATTGACTCTGGAAGAGTTGAGGAACCCAATAGGTTACCTTTAAAAACACTGCACAGCAACACTGATCTTTTGTTGCATTTTTACCATGTGTTTTTGTTTTGTTTGATAATCTCTCCTTTGTCAGAAGTTGATAATGTGAACTACTACCTTTGCGGTAGCTTGAATGCCATCATTAAAGCATTTAAAGCGATTTTCCGTTTGCACCCAATTCATCTTTCCATTTGTTCCTTTTTAGGAAGTCTATTTTATATCTGTTCACCTGTATTTATTTTGGTTCTCCACTGTGGATGGGGTTTAGAATTTCCACACGTTTTACCGTGATTTCACCATTCATTGCAAGTTTTGAAAAAGTCACAAAATTTGTTACAAATGTTCTCGTCCCCCCTAGAAAAGTTTTATTATTTATACCAGAAATGTTTGCACATTTTTTAAACAAGTTGAAAAAGATGCAACTTATTGCTCTAAAGCAGTGGTCCCCAACCTTTTTTGCACCAGGGACCGGCTTGAAGCAAGATCATTTTTCCATGGCCCAGCAAGGAGGGGGTGGGGTGGGCGGGGCAATGGAGGGATTTGGAGTTTAGTGCATACTTATCATATAGTGTAGACCAGGTCCCCGCCAGGAGCTATGCCAGGAGCCCCACATAATGTGCTGTGCCAGGAGCCGCATCACTGAGGCCCCATCACGCCCTGCAGCAGGACAGGGCAGCTGTGCTGACAGCTGCTGTTCAGCTGCATTTACTTCATCCCAGGGGCGGACACAGACTGTAGTGGGCCCCTGTGCAAGAAATTTTTGGGGGCCCCCCCCGCCCTTCATAAGGCAACAAAGTTATGTAAACATAACCCCCCCATGTGCATCTCTCACCCCCCCATGTGCAGCTCACCCCCGTGCATCTCTCATCCCCCTCCGTGCATCTCTCATCCACCCCCCGTGCATCTCTCATCCACCCCCCGTGCATCTCTCATCTCTCCCCTCCCCCATGTGCATCTCTCATCTCTCCCCTCCCCCCATGTGCATCTCTCATCTCTCCCCTCCCCCCATGTGCATCTCTCATCTCTCCCCTCCCCCCATGTGCATCTCTCATCTCTCCCCTCCCCCCATGTGCATCTCTCATCTCTCCCCTCCCCCCATGTGCATCTCTCATCTCTCCCCTCCCCCCATGTGCATCTCTCATCTCTCCCCTCCCCCCATGTGCATCTCTCATCTCTCCCCTCCCCCCATGTGCATCTCTCATCTCTCCCCTCCCCCCATGTGCATCTCTCATCTCTCCCCTCCCCCCATGTGCATCTCTCATCTCTCCCCTCCCCCCATGTGCATCTCTCATCTCTCCCCTCCCCCCATGTGCATCTCTCATCTCTCCCCTCCCCCCATGTGCATCTCTCATCTCTCCCCTCCCCCCATGTGCATCTCTCATCTCTCCCCTCCCCCCATGTGCATCTCCCATTCCCCCCACTCCTAGTTAATTGTATTTAAAAAAAAATAAAACTTGTTATACTTACCCCCATGTGATCCCTGCAGAATCCTGGCGCTCGTCCAAATCGCTGACACCAGGTTCTCCTGACTTCCGGCCATGTGACGGCGCCGTCACATGACCGGAAGTCAGGGGAATCATGAAGGTGCTGCCGCAGCAGCGCAGCGCTAAGATGTCCCGGACCCGGCGCTTAGCATGCGGCCGGGGGCCCCATGAGGAGAGAGACGCACAAGAGGGGGGCTCCGAGGGGGCTCCTACCGGCCGGGCCCCATACTGGAGTCAGGGCAGTCATGCCCTGATGGCGGCCCTGCTGGAGGCTGGAGGGGCCCCCTCTCCCCGCGGACCGGCTGAAAAACCCCAACGGCCCGGTCCTGGTCCGCGGACCGGCGGTTGGGGACCTCTGCTCTAAAAGTTGCAAAAACGGTGAAAGGCCATTTGTTTTAGAAAAAATACAAATTTTAGGATAAAAGTAAGCAAACGCCACAAGATAAGAGAAAAGCGGGGGGGGGGGGGGGGGGACACCTTTAAGTGCTCAATCGGCCCCCTATGTATACAGAGACTATGTATATGGGCCTCCCAACTCTCTCCTACAAATTATGTTGGGAGAGGTAAAGGTACACCATGTCCTTTCCCAGAATGTAGATCCTGTTGTTCTCTGCAAGGTAAGCTGCTGCAAGAGGAGTCTGACATCGGCTCAATCAGAGGGTGTAGGGCGGAGCTGTGGAGTCGGTAAGTCAAACCTCCGACTCAGACTCCCTCATGTGTAAGTGATAAATTTACTGTAGCACAGATTCATCTCAGCTAAAAGTCTAGACCCTTAGATCAGGAATAGGACATTTCATAACTTTCCCAAATTCTTATGAAAAAAATATTCCCCACAAACTGCATTGAACTACTGCACCCTCGCCTACTGTCTCCTTCCCCACCATCCAGTAGAATGTAAGCCGCAAGGGCCGGGTCCTCTTCCCTCTGTACCAGTCTACCATTGCTAGTTTGTGTACTGTAAGTGATATCTGTACTTGGTATGTAACCCCTTCTTATGTACAGCCCCATGGAATCAATGGCGCTATATAAATAAATAATTACCGGTATATATTTTAGGAGTTGGAGTCTGTTCATTTTATACCGACTTTGATTCAGACTCCACAACTCCGACTCCATCTCCACAGCCCTGGCGCAGGGAGCCTGCTGCCACAGGGGCCGCAGGAGCCTTCAGCAGAGGTGCTCCTGTCAACGGAGGAGTCGATTGAGATAGCAGCCGGCCTAACCATCGTTTGGACGACAGCCATCTATTGTATATGGAGTCCCTAAGAATTATTACAACAGCCCAACTTCTGCAATAAATAAGCGTCGTTCATCTATATACAAGTCAAGTTGCATATGGCCTCATTTACACCCAGGCTAACAAAACTGCAGAGTCCATACTGTCAATACGATCATTCTGTCTGCATACATTATCATGAGGTCCACAGCACACGGAGCAATCTGCTGCCAACAATGATAATTTAATAACCTGCGTTAAGGATCCAATCAGCTGATTGCCTGCATGTCTTCAAGGGCAGATAACCAGGAACATTTTATTCAGCAGAAAGTCCCTTTCATTTATGAATAATGGAATCTGGCAGCTCTTTCTAATATATGATGAGCATGTGCATATATATAACTCTACCCTCACCCATCCCTTGTAGACTGTGTGCCCTCACAGGCAGGGTCCTCGCTCCTCCTGTACCAGTTGCCGTCACATTGTGTTCAAGATTATGGTAATTGTTCTTGTATGTATACCCGTTCTTCACATGTAAAGTGCCATGGAATAAATGGCGCTATAATGTATGTATATATAAAAAAAATATACACATATATACATATACACACACACACACACACACACACACACACCTGTGGATTCAGTTCATCAGCTGTCCACATCTCACTGATCATTTGCTACAATGTTTCAGCCCAGTTAGCTCACAGGAGAGTCACTTACACCAGATACAACTGTATTCACTTCTCAGCTGAATGCAGGACTAACTATGGGGTTTCCAGTCATTAATGGAAACAAGAAGGTCTTTGTAATCATTGACCGCAAATTAAAGAAACATTCCCAATAATTTTTGTTATTTGCAAACCGGTCTAAATGTATATAATGTGTAATATGTGTGATAATGTACTTACCGATCACAGTCTTACCTAGTTTACAGCACCGTTCCCGTCCTCTTCTCACTCTCGCGTCTTTTATTTTGACACTCCACATCACACTGGGGTTTTAATGCGAGTCGGAAGTCACTTTTAGGCCACAGCCCCACTATCAGGTCAGTATTTTCTCAGGAGTGGGTGATAAAAACAAGTGCACCAATTCGGTGTTTATCACCCACTCCTGAGAAAAAATAATGATAGTGGGGCCGTGGCCTTACAATGTACAGGTGCTTTTCACAAAATTAGAATATCATCAAAAAGTAAATTTCAGTTCTTCAATACAAAAAGAGAAACTCCTATATTATATAGAGTCATTACAGCGTGATCTATTTCATGTGTTTATTTCTGTTAATGTTGATTATGGCTTACAGCCAATGAAGACACAAAAGTCATTATCTCAGTAAATTAGAATACTTTATAACACCAGCTTGAAAAATGTTTTAGAATCCGAATTGTTGGCCTACTGAAATGTATGTTCAGTAATTGCACTCAATACTTGGTCGGGCTCCTTTTGCATCAATTACTGCATCAATGCGGCGTGGCATGGAGGCGATCAGCCTGTGGCACTGCTGAGGTGTTATGGAAGCCCAGGTGGCTTTGATAGCGGCCTTCAGCTCGTCTGCATTGTTGCGTCTGGTGTCTCATCTTCCTCTTGACAATACTCCATAGATTCTCTACGGGATTAAGGTCAAGCGAGTTTGCTGGCCAATCAAGCACAGTGATACTGTTGTTTGTAAACCAGGTATTGGTACTTTTGGCAGTGTGGACAGGGGCAAAGTCCTGCTGGAGAATGAAATTTCCATCTCCAAAAAAGCTTGTCGGCAGAGGGAAGCATGAAGTGCTCTAAAATTTCCTGGTAGGCGGCTGCGCTGACTTTGGTCTTGATAAAACACAGTGGACCTACACCAGCAGATGACATGGCTCCCCAAACCATCACTGATTGTGGAAACTTCATACTAGACCTCAAGCAGCTTGGATTGTGGCCTCTCCACTCTTCCTCCAGACTGAGACCTTGATTTCCAAATGAAATGCAAATTCAGAGAAAAAGAGGACTTGAACTCTATAGCGCCACCTACTGGAAGCAGCAATCCTACAGGTCACAATCAACCATTTAACGAGTCGTGCAATATGACTTAGGATAAAAGCCAAATCAGAATCTCAAATTGCAGACACAGTGTTTCGGCTGTTGGCCCTTCTCAGCGCAAAGCATGAGAACTGCTTTGGCTAGGTGAGAGGCTCTGGACTGAGGTCTAAGGGGTAACGTTTCTCCTTGTGGAGAGTGACACACCGGCTCTGGCATGCCTAAGTAAGGAGGCTTATTCGCTGTGCAATGCTCCTCTGGGGTTGATTGTGACTTGTAGGATTGCTGCTTCCAATAGGTGGCGCTATAGAGTTCAAGTCCTTTTGCTGAAGAGGCAATTTGCATATTAAATTTCCCAGAGGAGCATTGCACAGCGAATAAGCCTCCTTACTTAGGCATGCCAGAGCCGGTGTGTCACTCTCCACAAGGAGAAACGTTACCCCTTAGACATCAATTGAAATGCAAATATTACTTTCATCTGAAAACACCTTGGACCACTGAGCAACAGTCCAGGTCTTTTTCTCCTTGGCCCAGGTAAGATGCTTGTGGCATTGTCTATTGGTCACGAGTGGCTTGACACAAGGAATGCGACACTTGCAGCCCATGTCCTGTATACGTCTGTGTGTGGTGGCTCTTGAAGCAATGACTCCAGCAGCAGTCCTCTCCTTGTCAATCTCCCCCAAATTTTTGAATGGCCTTTTCGTAACAATCCTTTCAAGGCTGCGGTTATCCCGGTTGCTTGTGCACCTTTTTCTACCACACTCTTTCCTTCCACTCAACTTTCCATTAATATGCTTGGATACAGCACTCTGTGAACAGCCAGCTTCTTTAGCAACGACCTTTTGTGGCATACCCTCCTTGTGGAGTGTGTCAGTGACTGCCTTCTGGTCATCTGTCAAGTCAGCAGTCTTCCCCATGATTGTGGAGCCGACTGAAATGGAGTAAGGGACCTTTTTAAACGCTTTGAATGCTTTTGCAGGTGTTTTTAGCTAATTATTCTAATTTACTGAGAAAATGACTTTATGGCTTATAGCCAATGAAATCACTAATCAACATTACAGAAATAAACACTTGAAATAGATCACTCTGTTTGTAATGTCTCTATATAATATATGAGTGTCACTTTTTGTATTGAAGAACTGAAATAAATTAACTGTTTGATGATATTCTAATTCAGTGAGAAGCACTTGTAAGTCTATGCAGCGCAAGAACAAAGCCTACAGGCCTACACTGTACAAGCGACTTCAGGCTCAGACATAAACCTCAGTGTGATCTGGCGAGTCAGAATAAAAGTCACAGTGAGAAAAGAACCAAAGCGGCATATGCAACCAGAGAAGACGGTGATTGGTAAATATATTAGTGCACTTACAAAACACTTATTTAGACAGGTTTAGCAAATGCAACACTCCTTGGGAAGGTTTATTAACATCTTCAAAATGTTGAGGAACTAAAACACAAAATATATTAGAAAGCTGTAGAACAGTTCATCTGTTAATCAAACGTAACTTGCTGAAAAACTATATAAGCATTACCATAGTGGTAATACATTAAAAGGGCAACAAGTTATTAGCACTGCCCTTCTGGTAAGGAACCAGTGCTTGCTGTATAAATATGCCACCAATTGCACAAAGAACAAGTGAAACAATCATACATTTTGCAATCGGACCATTTATACAAGTATAAAAACTATTGTTGTCAGGGCTGTGGAGTCGGTAAACCAAACCACTGACTCCGACTCCTCAATTTCCCTGACTGACTCCACAGCCCGGCCTCACTACTGAGCGTGTACATAAAGTGCAGCACAGATTCATCTCAACTAAAAGCCTAGACCCTTAGATCAGGACTAGGACATTTCATAACTTTCCCAAATTCTTATGAAAACATTTACAGCACATCTTGCATTGTACTAATGCACCCAATGTATTATATATTTCAGGAGTCGGTCCATTTTATAGTTAATGGACTGAAATTTGCCTCTTTAAATCGGCCTTTACACTTGTGCTCAATTACGGGTCCCCTCTATCATCCAAATTGTCTATAGTGGACTGCCCCACTTTATGGCCAAGGCCATATTTTTTCTCAGGAGTGGGAGCCAAAACCAGGTGAGGAACAATCAGAGAAAAGGTATAATAGCCACAAGTCACCAATTCTGCATTTATCACCCACTCCTGGGAAAAAATACTGACTGAATACTGATAGTGGGGCCGTGGACTAAGGCTACATATTGACACAAGTTCGGTTGCTACAGGGGTATTGCACTCCCAGGTAAGGATGGAGCGTGGACCAGGGCTCAGTTAGCTGCATGCACACACTCACCCCATTTCCGGGGGACTGCTCGACGGTGCTCCCATTTTATTGCAGGCACAACTGACCATGTCCCTGGCTGGAGTGGGGAGGGGGGAGAGAACCCAGTGATGTAGGAGCAGAAGGGGACGGTTTCTGGAGTATAGGAAGGAGCTCATTGGGTGCAGGTCACCTGAGCTCAAGACACAGAGAAGCAGATAAAAGGTGGGTGCCCTCTTTAGTGGGTGTTCAGTTCGTGCAGAGGGAGAGAGAGCCGACATGGAGTTGAGGCTCAGGCTGAGCTCAGCTCCACGAGGCAGGCCTAGAGAGAAGGCCGGGGCCGGAGAGCAGAAAAGAAGGAGAAGGAAGGAAGTAGAGACAGGAGTAGAAAGGCTCCAGAAACAAGAAGGCAGAAGGGACCCTAAGAGAGCAGAACGGACAGCAACCGTTGCAAGCCCACGTTATATCGGGTGAAGGGTCAGGCCGTGGAAGGATATCGGATTCCCAAGTTGGTGGAGGTAAATCATCCCTCAGCCAAGAACCGGAGGTCATGATCATTTATTGGTGCGACCCCTTGATACACCCGCTAGGAAGGCACCACATAGGGTCAGGGAAACTGGCGCCAAGTTTTACCAGAGAAGTCCCGAGGCAGCCGGACAGAAGTGTGGTCACTGGTGGGGCACAAGAGGCCAGAGAAAGGACAGAAGGGGGTCCTGTGCCATACTCCTGAGTTGACTGGGGGCTTACCGAGCCCCTCATCGGTTGGACGCAGCACGGCTTGGGCAGTCATTGCTGACAGAAGTGACTTGGATAACAACTGTGAGTAAAAGACCCTGGACTGTATCATTGGACACTGTGATTTCTGCTGCGTCTGCACCATCACCCCCAGCATCCACCTACACTGCCTTGAGGCTACACTCTTCCCGTGGGGAGTTATTCTATCCCTGTGCTGCACACCAACACCAGCCTCAGCGGTCTGCCTTGCAGCGGCGGTCATCTCTGACCGCAATCCACGGGTGGCGTAGTCGGACATTCATAACTCTATAAATAGACTGCCACAACATTTGGTCTGACCACCCTCAGCCACGGGATCGGGTTGCCACTACTACCCCCCAGCATCGCCAGAAGCCTGGTTCCGGGTGCCCCACGGCCCAGGGGGCGAGTCACATGCAACCTGCTGTTCCGGCTCTCAGCACTGAGATTTGGCTGGTCAAAAAAAAAATGAAAAACTATAACAAACCACAAGCATGTTACATGAAAATATGTGGCAAAAATCACATTTACCGCTTCCCCTTTTTATGGGGGAAAAGTCACTTTTGCCACTGTAGGGTCATGTTCAGTCACAGGTGATATCCGTGGCCCCAATGAGAATCATTAGGGAAAATGCTACAAAGCAATCTTCACCTCCTGTATAACCCTAACCATCACAAGCAGAAGGCATCCCATAATAACCCATAGAACTGGAAGGGATCTGACATGTCCTGCAGTCGCCCTGCACAAGGCATCAGTGGAATAGGTTGTGGATACAAAGCAGACATGGTTGGAAATAAAGCCCATCAGCAGATGACAGCAATCTGTAGTCTGGAGCTTGACCACTGCCTTAGAATTGCAGTAAATCGCTCATTGTCCTGCCGGCGATTATGGGAGCAGTCCTATCTACAGAGCGAGGGGATCACCATTCCAGGAATTGTTATTTAGGCGATTCCCAGGGCAGCTGACGCAGTGCTGTATACAGAGCGAGGGGATCACCATTCCAGGAATTGTTATTTAGGCAATTCCCAGGGCAGCTGACGCAGTGCTGTCTACAGAGCGAGGGGATCACCATTCCAGGAATTGTTATTTAGGCAATTCCCAGGGCAGCTGACGCAGTGCTGTCTACAGAGCGAGGGGATCACCACTCCAGGAATTGTTATTTAGGCGATTCCCAGGGCAGCTGACGCAGTGCCGTCTACAGAGCGAGGGGATCACCACTCCAGGAATTGTTATTTAGGCGATTCCCAGGGCAGCTGACGCAGTGCCGTCTACAGAGCAAGGGGATCACCACTCCAGGAATTGTTATTTAGGCGATTCCCAGGGCAGCTGACGCAGTGCCGTCTACAGAGCGAGGGGATCACCATTCCAGGAATTGTTATTTAGGCGATTCCCAGGGCAGCTGACGCAGTGCTGTATACAGAGCGAGGGGATCACCATTCCAGGAATTGTTATTTAGGCAATTCCCAGGGCAGCTGACGCAGTGCTGTCTACAGAGCGAGGGGATCACCACTCCAGGAATTGTTATTTAGGCGATTCCCAGGGCAGCAGACGCAGTGCCGTCTACAGAGCAAGGGGATCACCACTCCAGGAATTGTTATTTAGGCAATTCCCAGGGCAGCTGACGCAGTGCCGTCTACAGAGCGAGGGGATCACCACTCCAGGAATTGTTATTTAGGCGATTCCCAGGGCAGCAGACGCAGTGCCATCTACAGAGCGAGGGGATCACCACTCCAGGAATTGTTATTTAGGCGATTCCCAGGGCAGCTGACGCAGTGCTGTATACAGAGCGAGGGGATCACCACTCCAGGAATTGTTATTTAGGCGATTCCCAGGGCAGCAGACGCCGTGCTGTCTACAGAGCGAGGGGATCACCACTCCAGGAATTGTTATTTAGGCGATTCCCAGGGCAGCAGACGCAGTGCTGCAGCTCATCTACTCCTATGACTGATCCATTACTCCATACAAAGGAAGCTGATGGAAAAAAGCTTTTAGTAAGTGCACCTCCCTAACATGACACAGAGCAGTGTGAGGTCATCCCCTGGTCTGGATGATGCTGGCCATTACTCCTAGCAGCCAGGTATCAGCAGTGCACACAGGAGACAAGGGCAGGGCAGCCCCTGAGGGGTTAAGAGCGGCGCTGCACTCCCTCACTGCCGGCCATTCAGCTGGGGCCAGTGCCCACTACTCACCTCACACTGTGGACTCCCTACATTCCTCCCTGTTGTTCTCGTCCTCCACGGCGGCGCCTCTGGAACTTCTCTGCCCTCCCGTCCAGCGACCTCTCTTCACAGAACTCTTCTTTCTTTTCGCCTTTCTGCAGAGTAGGAAGCTCAGCTCCGCTCACTCTCTGCCTCCCTCTCCCTCCTTCCTTTACTTCCTCCCCGTGACGTCACTACAGTAACTTTACTCCAGCCCTTCCCCTCCCAGCTGTCCGAAACATCCGCTCCTCCACGACCATAGAGAGGACGCAGAGAGCGCCGTTATTACCATAGACAGAACAGTCAAGATCGACGGTCCGCCATGTCTGAGAGAAAACGGAGCATGCCCAGTTAGTGGACTATGCTTTTTGGCGGGAGAGTCACAGAAATGGCTGACTGTGGGTGAGCAACAGCTTGGAAACGTGACTGACGTCGTTAATGCCGAGCCCCTGTTACAATGCCGCCTTTTATTTTGAAGCCTTGTGATCTATTCTGAATCTCCTATTATGGCAGGAAGTTGATTTTTGAAGGCTACCAATGGTAGCCATATTTGCCCCAGTGGCTTAGCGTAGAATGGCGTGGGCTGTGGAAGAAGTCATAATTGCAGTGTTTTACCTAGTTGGACTAGTTACACGTGTTTCTAAGTGTTTTGGCCCCCACCTTCCTACCATATGTCCTTCCACCAGTCCAGTATTGGACTCTTACTCCCAGGACTATGTGTTAGTCCACGGCCCCACTATCAGTATTTGTTCAGTATCCGATCAGTATTTCCTCTCAGGAGTGGGTGATAAATGCAGAATTGGTGACTTGTTTCTATTATACCTTTTCTCTGATTGCTCCTCTGGTTTTGGCTCCCACTCCTGAGAAACAATACTGACCGAATACTGATAGTGGGGCCGTGTCCTTATACTGATAGTGGGGCCGTGTCCTTATACTGATAGTGGGGCCGTGTCCTTATACTGATAGTGGGGCCGTGTCCTTATACTGATAGTGGGGCTGTGGCCTAATAAGTAAATCCTGAATAAAGTAATGGCGCGTTCACATTTCTGTATGTTCTGCTCTTCAGAGGAACAGATGGAATTCATGTGCAAAAGGGTAGTCTCAAGTTTGAGGGTCTATTCCCTGTCTGGATTAGGGGATAACGTCCCAATTGCTGGAGGCTGGGACCCCCACCTATCATGGGAACCCAGGTTCTGAAGAAAAGAGCTGTGATCCCTCACGCACGCTGCCACTCCAATCATTAATAATGGGATCGCCGGAGATGGCAGAGCGCTGTGCTCGGCTGGTCTCCGGCTCTCCCACAAGCATGAATGGAGTGGCAGTGTACTTGATCAACCACCGCTCCATTCAAACAGGGCTTTTCAGAATTCCAGTTCTCATGATCAGTGGGGGTCTCAACAGTTGGACCTCCAGCCATCGTTAAGTTGTCCCCTATCCAGTGGCTTGGGGATCATTTCTGAACTGAGAACAACATAATGTAGAGAGTAGTGTTGAGCCACCCCCGTAGTGTTCGAGTTCGGTTCGGTTCGTCGAACACCTTCGAACACCGTTAAAACCAATGGCAGGCAAACAAAAACACATAGAAACACATAGAAAACACCTTCAAAGGTGTCCAAAAGCTGACAAACTGCTCAGAAGACACAACTAACACATGGAAAAGTGACAAGTACATATAGTCATGCGAAAAGAAAAGAGGTGGAGGAGTAAAAGGAGGGGGAGACACAGATATAGGCATGTCATGCCCTTCTAAAATCCAAAAAGTGAGAAGCCGACACGTTCAGTCCGCTCCTGCCCGTGCCACCTCCGTGTCGCCGGGTTTGTGCCAGAGCCGCGGTGAACCCTGACGGCCAGCCCCCCTCTCCCAATACTGGTGCCTGTCCGCTGGTGGGTCGAGCGAGCCCCCCTGTGGTGGAGGCAGCTCTAAGCTTTTTAATTTAAATTGTCTCTCTAATTTGAATGAATACACTTTAAATCCATTTACAAGGATCTATTGGAGGGCAAGTCTCATGCCAGCAGCCGCGTAATTCCAGCTCCAGTAGCGTCCACTAAAGCTGCTGCAGTTAAAAAGATTTTATAAGGATCGAGCTCGGCTGTCCACCGCAAGGCATCCTACTGCCAGTCCCAGCCCCTATGCCTTGGGGTGCCTCCTGATGCTCTTCACTGAGTATCGCGTGGTCCCGAAGCATTTCCTTTGAAAAAATTAAGTGTCCAAACTACAGGTGGTGTAGCTTGCTTAACAGCCGGGATAATCCGCTGACTAGCAGACACTGCTACTAGGCACAAAGTATTTCCTGGGCTAGATGCAGTTAAAAATTTGTAATTAGATACTCTCATTGGATGCTGAGAAAGCATTCCATAGAGTCTCCTGGCACGCCATATATGATTCTCTTAAAAAGCTTGGGGTAGGGGTCTAGGGGACCCTTTTATAGCCAAAATCATGGCCCTGTATCACAATACGTCACCTAGGCTGAAGATAAATGGAACTGTAGCACCCTGAGCGATCGGTTGCTACAGAGGTATTGCACCTCACCCAGAGGTGTGATATCTCACTCTCAGGTAAGGATGGAGTGTGGATCAGGACCCGACACCTGCATGCATTACACCACATTGCCGTGGGGCAGGGCGACCAATATGCCTCTGAGATGGGCACGACAGTCCCTGTCCCTGGCTGGAGTGGGGGGAGGGAACACTGAGGAAGGGGAACCCTGTAGTGCAGGAGCAGGGAGGAAGCAGTTCCTGGGTGCATTGAGAAGGGAGTATAAAAGGTGGGCACCATCTTAGTTCAGTGCAGAGAAGTCTGAGCAGAAGTGGCAGGGAGCAGGGGCTCTGCATGAGCTCTGCTCCGGAGGCGGGCCTAGTAACAGAGGCCCAGGCCTGGAAGAGGGAGAAGGAAGGAAGAGGAGCGGAGAAGGCTCCAGGAACGAGGAATGAAGGGATCCCAGGGGTACGGACGGGCGAGTCGCCACCGCACGCCCGAATCCACCTGCGTGGAGGGGTCAGGCCAAAGGGGGAGACCGGTCCCCGAAACTAGTGGAGGCAGGAAACGACCCTCAGCTAGAAACCGGAGGCTGTGACATTTTATGTGGCGCAGCCCCTCGCTACACCCGCTAGGAAGGCACCACATAGGGTCAGGGAAACTGGCGCCAAGTTTACCAAGAGGAGGCCCGAGGCAGCCGGACAGAAGGGTTGGTAAGAAAGGCCAGACAAAGGACACACAAAGGGGGTCCTGTGAAGCACTCCAAAGTTATCTGGGAGTTGTCTGAGCCCCTCACCTGGTGAGCACAGTACGACGTGGGCAGCCATTACCTGCAGACGTGGTCTGGATAATAAGAACTGTGAGTAAAGGCCCTGGACTGCATCACTGACTCCGTGTCGTTACTGCTGCTGCCCTGCACCATCACCCCCATCCTCCACATACACTGCCCTGAGGCTATACTCCTCCCGTGGGGAGTTATGCTACGCTCTGCTGCACCCACAACACCAGCCTCAGCGGTCTGCCCTGCAGCGGCGGTTCACTCTGACCGCAATCCACGGGTGGCGTAGTCGGACATTTAAACATCAAAACCACATAAATAGTTCCGCCACTGGTTTGACCACCCTGAGCCACGGAACCGGGTCGCCGCCACGAAGACTACAACCACCAGCATCCACCTAAAAGGGTCCGGCTCCGGGTGTCCCAAGGCCCAGGGGGTGCATCAGAACATTTTCATCACCTTTCACAATCACCAATGGGACAAGGCAGGGATGTCCTCTGTCCCCTCTCTTATACATCCTAGTGACGGAGCACCTGCTCTCATCAATTCGCCATAACCCCAATATTAGGTGGATTGAGGTGGGAGGCACAGAGTACAAGTGCTCTCTATTTGCTGATGATGTCCTAGTATATATCACTCAATCACATATATCCATCCATGCTGTTATGGCTGAAATAGATCACTTTGTTACATGGTCAAATTTTAAAATCAATGCAGCGAAGTCTGAGGCCCTCGATGTCTCCCTCCCCAAATCCATATAGGATTCTATCCAGTCCAACTTTCCCTTTGCCTGGCCCTCACAGGGTATCAAATACTTAGGAATTCCTATTCATAGAGACCTCTCCCATCTATGTTATCTTAATTTTGGGCCCTTTATTGAACAACTCCATACAGACCACGGTTGGCAAGTTAGAACTGTAAGATTCACTACGTGAACCACTGGTGTTTTGTGGAAAAGCACATGTACACTGTGTTCCAAATTATTATGCAAAAAGTGTTTAGGAGTGATAAGGGAAGAATTTGTTTGTTTGTCAGTTAAACTCATTGATGGTGATGTGTGTCAGGGCTCTTTATATCACTGTAAGCAATTGCAGACACCTGTGCTAATTAGTTTGGCAGGTGTGTCCAATGAAAGGCAAGACTACTTAAGAAGGCTGTCTCACATTATTAAGCAGCCTACATTTTCTGCCAAAATGGGAAAGAAAAAGGATGTGTCGGCTGCTGAGAAGCAACAAATTGTGGAGTGTTTAGGTCAAGGCATGACTACAATCAACATTGTGCGATGATCAGGATGAAGTGTCTTGGCAATCAAGAAGTATGTAGCTGATTCACAGTACACACGTGTGTGTGCTGATAAGGGCAAATTGAGGACTCTTTCCTACAGGCAATTACGTCAGGTTAAAAGAGCAGCGGCAAAAAAGCCTTGTCATAGCAGCAGACAAGTTTTTGAAGCTGCTGGTGCCTCCAACGTCCCCCGAACAACAAGATGCAGGGTCCTTCAGAGGTTTGCAGCTGTGCATACGCCATCCTGTCGACCTCCTCTATCCACTTCACACAAGCAGAAACGGCTCCAGTGGGCTAAACATTACATGAAGACTGATTTCAAAACTGTTTTGTTCACGGATGAGTGCCGTGCAGCGCTCGATGGTCCAGATGGATGGAGTGGAGGATGGCTGGTTGATGGACACCCCACGCAAACACGGCTACAGCGCCAACAAGGAGGAGGTGGAGTAATGTTTTGGACTGGAATCATGGGGAGAGAGATTGTCGGCCCCTTTAGGATCCCTGAAGGCGCTAAAGATGAACTCCATAATGTATGTGGATTTTCTCAAACAGCACTTCCTGCCATGGTTCAAGAAGAAGAACCGTGTATTTCACAGCAAGATCATTTTTTTGCATGATAATGCACCATCTCATGCTGCACATAAAACATCTGCATCTCTGGCTGATATGGGCATAAAAGGGGACAAACTTATGGTGTGACCCCCATGCTCCCCTGACCTCTACCCCATTCAGAACCTCTGGAGCATCATCAAAAGGAGTGTCTATGATGGCGGGAGGCAGTTCACATCTAAGCAACAGCTCTGGGAGGGTATTCTGTCCTCATGCAAAACAATTGAAGCAGAAACCATCCAAAACCTGACAAATTCAATGGACGAGAGAGTTCAGAAGCTCCTTTCGAACAAGGGGTCCTATGTGAAAATGTAACATCACCTAGAATAAAGTTTTGAGTTGAAAACTGTTTGATTTCAGTTTCTAACAACCTGCTAATGCTTATAATTTCAAAAATGACCATTTTTTTGGTCTTTATTAAAATGAAAAGGTTGATCGAAAAGTTTGGGGGATCTAAGAGTGTGGCAACCCAGTAGTCATGATTACTTCGAATTCTGACAATATGAGGGTCATGCTGCAGGTAGTGCAGCAAGAAGGCACTTATGTGTCTTGCGCATCTCGGAGCCCCAAAATTATTTTCCGGGCTAGATGCAGCTAAAAATTATTTTTAATTTTAAATCTGGTGAAGCTTATTATAGCTGGCCTAATAGGATCAGTGCTGCACACTGCTACAAAGCCCAAATTATTTTCCAGTCAAGATACAGATAAACATGATTAGTAATTTTAAATCTGGTGGAGCTTATTATAGATGGCCTAATAGAATCAGTGCTGCACACTGCTACAAAGCCCAAATTATTTTCCAGCCAAGATACAGATAAACATGATTAGTAATTTGAAAGCTTAAAACGGTTGGTAGGGTGATTTTAACCAATCATCAAGCTTTTACTCTCCCCAGGATGACACAGGGGTAGAAAAGTCGTTTCGGATCCATGATTTGTTCATCTTTATGAACGTGAGTCTGTCTACATTATCAGTGGAGAGCCGCGTGCGCTTATCTGTCAGCAAACCACCAGCAGCGCTGAACACACGTTCAGACAGATCGCTGGCTGCGGGGCATGACAAGATCTCCAAGGCGTAAGTGGCTAGCTCCGGCCATTTATCCAGATTGGAAGCCCAAAAAGAGCAAGGGTCCAGTGACACAGTCATGGCTTCAATGTTTACTTGGAGATACTCCTGTACCATCGTCTCTAGGCGTTGACTATGTGTCAGACTTCTTGTCTCCTGTGGCTTTGCAAAGGATGGGCTAAAAAAGTGGTGAAATGATTCCGCAAAATTGATGTTACCAGCAGATACTGTGGTTCTGTTATGGTTTGAGTGCTGAACACTTGACGGTCCCACGGTTGGCAAGTTGGAACTCTGAGATTCACTACGTGCACCACTGGTGTTTTGTGGAAAAGCACATGTAAGATTCTGCAACAGTCTCTGCTGATACTCCTGCATGCGTGCATCCCTTTCTATGGCAGGAATAATTTCGGCAAATTTACTTTTGTACCGGGGATCTAACAGTGTGGCAACCCAGTAGTCAGCATTATTTCTAATTCTCACAATTCGAGGGTCATGTTGCAGGTAGTGCAGCAAGAAGGCACTCATGTGTGTTGCGCATCCAGGAGCACCAAGTCCCTGTTGTGTTGGTGGCAAGGTAACAATCATGCTTCCTTCCTCTGTCCTCTCCCCCCAACCTCGCACAACAGAAATGTGATCAAGGTCTCCCTCATCTGATGAGTCTTCCATCAGTTCGTCCTCCACTTCTTCCTGGGCTCCTGCACCTTCCTCACTAGTTTGGCTGCTACCATGCGCCCTGGTAAAACCATCTCCCCCACCCTCACATGCCTGCCGCCTTGGTGCTGCCGACCGTCTGGACCTTGCAGATGTTAGCCCTTCCGCATACAACTCCTCCTCCTCTACTTCCTCCACCTCCTCTTGTGCCACCACCTGACTCCGAATTCTGTGTAACATGTGCTCCAGCATGTAAATCACCGGAATAGTCATGCTGATAATGGCATCATCAGCACTAAACATCTTCGTCGCCATTTCAAAACTGTGCAGAAGGGTGCATAGGTCCCTGATCTGAGACCACTCCTCCAGCGTGATTTGCCCCACCTCTGGATCTCGTTGGCCCAGGCTATACGTCAGAACGTATTGCACCAGGGCTTGTCGGTGCTGCAACATGTGCAGAGTTGAATTCCACCGGGTAGGCACATCGCATTTTAGCCGGTGAAGTGGCAGTCCCAACGACTTCTGTAGAGATGTAAGTCGCTGAGCTGCAGGATGCGAACGGCGGAAGTGAGCACACAGCGACCGTGCCCTCTGCAGAAGGCCATCTAGTCTGGGATAGTGGGCTAAAAATTGCTGGACAACCAGGTTCAACACGTGAGCCATACAAGGCACGTGTGTGACATTGCCCCGGCGAAGGGCCGCACCCAGGTTTGCAGCATTGTCGCACACGGCCTTCCCTGGTTTCAGGTCCAGTGGAGACAACCATTCATGAAATTGGTTCTCCAGAGCTGACCACAACTCCTCAGCTGTGTGACTCACATTTCCCAGACATTTCAAAGTAAAAACCGCCTGATGACGTTGAGCCCTACTGCCAGCATAGTAAGGAGGTGTGCAGGATCCCTTCTGCGCAGTTAGAAAGCTTGTGGCATGACCAGACAGGCTTTGGGTGCAGGTGGAAGACCGAGAGGAGGTTGAGGAGGCAGAAGCAGTGGAGGAACTTTGACATAAAGAGGATTGACGCACAACTCGTGGGGACGGCAAGACTTGGACAGCAGCCCCTTGTCCTGCTGTCACCATAGTTACCCAGTGCCCAGTCAGCGACATGTAACGCCCCTGTCCATGCCTACTCGTCCAAGTGTCTGTGGTGAAATGCACCCTGTCACACACAGAGTTTCTCAAAGAAGCGGTGATGTTGTGTGCGACATGCTGGTGGAGCGCAGGCACACCTTTCTTTGAGAAGTAGTGCCGACTGGGCATCTGGTACTGGGGCACTGCGACGGACATAAGGTCTCGAAAATCCTCTGTGTCCACCAGGCGGAAAGGCAGCATTTCTGTAGCCAAGAGCTTGCAGATGGTGAAATTCAACCTCTTAGCTTTCTCATGGCTAGGAGGAAATGGTCTTTTACTTGTCCACATCTGAGGGACCGAGGGCTGGCTATTGTGCTTAGACGGGGTTGATAAGGGTGTCCCCGGCAAACTGCCGGTCTGTGAGGAAGATGCAGGCGGACATGTTAGGTTGCCTTGATCCAAAGGTGGTGTTATCGATGTTGGACAGCGCTCAACACCAGCTGGTGTTACCACCTCCAAAGAAAATGATGACCTGCCAATCACGCTGGCTGTTGCGGGTAAAGAGGTGGCAGGTCTGCGCCCCAAAACAGGTGTGACTGCTGTCCCCCCAGTCACAGAGGATGAAGAGGCCTCGGATGCACAAGATATGGCAGACGGTGGTTGGCCCGGCCGGCTAGGCCGCATTGTAGCACACTGAGCTTCCCACTGCAACTTATGCTTCATGTCCATGTGCCGGTTCATGCATGAAGTACTCAAACTATGTATTTTTTGGCCTCTACTTAGCATTTGCTGACAGATGTTACAGATAACACGAGTTGGGTCATCTTTATCGATCTGAAAAAATGCCCAGGCTATGCAAGGCTTAGCACCCATGCGACCTGAAGAGCCACCACGACTTGTGGTGAGAGGCAGAGTTGTGTTTGAGGATGCAGTTGTTGACATGCTTCCAGTACTACGTCTCTGTCCAGGAAGGCGCAACCTGACCTCGTCGTCACTAGCATCTTCCTCCACCTCCTCTGCTGACCTCATCTCTTGGCTGACTGTGGGTTGACAGTAAGTGGGATCTCCAACCTCATCATCATCACCCTGTGCGTTATCACACCCGTCGTCCTCAGAGCCAACCTGTTCCTGCCCTGACAAAAAACTAAAGTTGTCGCTCCAATCAGGTATTTGAGTCTTATCATCGTCTTCCTCATTGTCTCCACCAACAGGAGTTACAGTTTGGGAATGAGGGTCTACATTATGGTCAGAACCTTCTGCGTCTGGTCCTGGATCCGACTCATAAAGATTCTGGGCATCAGTGCAGATCATTTCCTCGTCTGGATTCACAGAAGCGCTGGAGTCGACCTCTGATTCCCAGGCTATAGTATGAGTAAACAGCTCTGCAGACTCAACCATCTGTTCTACCTCATACTCAGACGGGCAGCTGGAGATTTGGGAGCTGTGAGGAAGCAAGTGCGATTGGGGTGACACCTTTGAGGACTGGAGTATTTGTGATGTTGAAGTTGATGTGGAGGAGAGCCCACTTAAAGGAGCACTTGATATCCGTTGAAGCACCTGCTGTTTTTGTGCCTCATCTGGAATTTGTAGCGATTGGCGTGGCCATAAGAAAGGGATCTTATCACATTGTCCGCTAAAAGAAGTAGACATTTTAGTTTGGCTGGAAGATGGTCTTTCTTCTGCAGATGTTACTGTTGCTTTAACACCTACCCCACGGACACAACCTTTTTTCCCCTTCCCAACACGCCTATTCCCCTTTCCACCAGCAGCAGGCCTTTTTCCACTCATTTTGGTGGTTAACTAATTCACAACTCTGGAGTTGTTTGCACAAAAAAACAATGGATGAGAACCGAGCAGAGCTGAGTGGCCAAACTGTGGTATTAGGCCAAAACTATTGGCTGGGTTAGATGCAGAAAAAAATTATATTCGATTTGCAACCTGATGGAGGTCAGTATAGATGGACTAATAGAACAAGTCCCACACACAGCTAGAAGCCCAAATATTTTTTCAGAGGTAGATGCAGAAAAAAAATATATTCAGTTTGCAACCTGATGGAGGTCAGTATAGATGGACTAATAGAGAAATTCCCACACACTGCTAGAAGGCCAAATATTTTTTCAGAGCTAGATGCAGAAAAAAAATATATTCAGTTTGCAACCTGATGGAGGTCAGTATAGATGGACTAATAGAATGATGCTATGCCCAAAAGATTTTACTTCACTAGGTGCAGTAAAAAAATTGGTATTCTATACACAGGTGGTATATCTTGCAACACAGATAGGCTACTCCACTGACTAACACACTCTGCAATAGGCCAAAAAGGATTAGCTTTGCTAGATTCAGCCAAATGCTGTGAAAAAAACTTGCACAGCACTGGCAAAGACCTGCCTGGCAAAAACTGATAGGAACTGATGTAACCTAGTCCTGAAAAGGACTGCAATTACAATTAGTCTTTACTCCCACAATCTATCTATTTAAGAGCACAGACCTGCCTGATAAAAGTCGTAGGAAATGCTGTAACCTAGTCCTTAAAAGGACTGCAATCACAACTATTCCCTACTCCCAAGCTATCTGTAGATTTGTGCGAAAATTGGCTTGAAATTAACAAGGTATAGCGCACACAGCAACAGCGGTGCCGTCTAACACGCAGCTGCAGCAGTGAGAAAATGGTGGCGACGGGGAAAATGGCTTGGTCTTATAGGGCAAGGACATGTGACATACACTGCCAATGACACATGCCCTTGCTTGTGTGAAAAACAGCAGTTTGCTCCGTGTGTGCGCTGCTGATAGGCTGACAGACTGCACCTCCCCACTGCAAATGCGGGAAAGAGAAAAAAAAATGGAGATCTTCATTATTCCTGCAGAGATCCATCCCCTGCCCCTCCCCCCACCCCACTGTACACTCAAACTGCGTATTAACATTAATTTTCATCATTACTGAGAAAAAATCCAGTTATGATTTTGGTGCACGAACAGTTATCGAACATAACCTCGAACAGCCGAATTTTTCTCAAATCGTTCGTGTTCGCCGAACGGCTCGAACACCGCCCAAAACAGCTCGAATTTGAGATTGGCGAACAGTTCGAGTAGAACAACGCTCATCTCTAGTAGAGAGTCACTTATTGGGCTGCTTGCTGCAGTTTTGATAAACTGACTGTTTTATATCAGCAGGAGATTATCACTAGAGGACTAGTAAACCTGCTGCCAGGTAGTGAAGCATATTCATGAGTATTATTTTGCGGAAGCACTGCGTTTTCGCACCCATTGACTTGCATTGAATCGCTTGGATTCCGCATCACTGCATCTGTAGATGCGGAATCCATGCTTTTCAATGTGCGGATGGTACCCTGGTCTGGAGGTCAGGAGGCTCTCCTCCGGACCCAGGTATCATAGTACCTGTAAAAAAAATAAATAAATATTATACTTACTTTCTGATGGCCCGCGGTGTGCTCGTCTTCACTTGCCGGCAGCTCGCGGTGGACTGAAGGTCCTGCGCTGACGTCATAGTCATGTGGCGGCAGGTCCTTCAGTGTAGTGTACCGCGAGCTGCCGGCAAGCCAGGACGGAGCGAAGCAAGACTGCGGGGGCCACCCGATAGTAAGTATATATTTATTCTTTTATTTTTTACCATTCTTTACGGTCACACGATATTAATCCATGCCGGTTGCATGGATTTATATAGTGTGACCAAGTTGTCAAGCACTTTCCAAGTGATGCTAAAATCACTTGGAAAGCACTTGACAAACCTGCATGCGGAAATGCATGTGAAGAACGCTTCACATCCGCTTGTCCCTGGCAGGAAAAACCCATGTACAATCCGCATTCGTTTTTTTTCTGCCAGGGAGATGCAGAAACGCTCAGGAAAAATCCGGAGCATTTCTGCATCGTTGGCACATAGCCTTAAACTGGCTAGCAAAATGCCCAACAAACGAGCAAATCACTTGTTCCTCGGGTGTAGGATTATTTTTGAGCATGCATAATGGGGTTGTCTGCGCTTGTGATGACTGCAGTCTTCTGAATCCTTACAGTGCGCAAGCACTGTCAGTATTTTCCAGTGTCATTGCCGAGAGAGGACAATCACTTGGCCACATGTATGTTATTTGCATACATGTGGTCACATGTTCAGTAGACATGCTAGTTAGAATGTGGCTGGAAGTATGCAAATTGCATACTTGTGGTCACGTGACAGTGACACTGGAGAATCCTGTGTGTGTGGTGGGCATGCTGTAAAGATAAATACGACTGCAGACTTTAACCTCAAAACAGGACAAGCCCTTTCAGGCAGGGTTCCCCAACTCCAGTCATCAAGGCCCACCGACGTCATGTTTTCTGGATTTCCTTAGTATTCCTCAGGTGAAGTAATTATCACCTGTGTAATACTAAGGAAATCCTGAAAACATGATCTGTTGGTGGGCCTTGAGGACTGGAGTTGGGGAACCCTGCTTTAAGGCTACAGCCACACTATCAGTATTTGGTCAGTATTTTTTTCTCAGGAGTGGGAGTCAAAACCAGGAATAGGTGATAAATGCAGAATTGGTGACTTGTTTACCGATCGACCATGACAGCGCCACGAGAGAGGGGAACCGCCCACCAAGGACAGGAAACCTACAGGCTTAAAAGGGCGGCCCACTCTCTCGCCTCAGTTTTGGTTTGCTGCTCTTGATGGAGGGAACCTATAGCAGGCTCTTGGAAGAACTGGATGGCGACAGCTGTCGAGCAGCGCCACTATCTGGCATCGGCAGCTCCAGCGTCTGCTATGCGGGTGCACCCCTATCTGGGAAATGCACAGCATCCTTGCACTGGATAAGCAGTGGGCTGCACCCCTATCTGGGATGGCAGCCCTTTCATCATCTGCTACAGCCAGGTCTGTGCCCCTTTCTGTGGGGGGATCTGCCCCTGGACTGATCCGGACTGCACCCCTATCTTGGGTGGCAAGCCCACCATCGCCCTGAAGATGATGGCTGGTTGCATGGGATGCCATCCCCATCGACACCCAGCAGAGGTCGGCACGCTGGATATTCGGGAGGCTGCGCCCCGATCTGGGGTAGCAGGCCTATCGGTTTAGCAGAGCCTACCCGGAGCAGCGGCTGCTGGAACTTCCTGGCGCGGGGCTGTGAGTCGCGGGGCTGTGAGTCTCGGCCAAATGACGTCACTGCGCCTCGGGGCGGTCACGTGACCGGGACCCTGAAGTCCGGTCACGTGCATCTAACTTGTAAGTGCGGTATTAACCGCGGTGGCGTCCCTGAAGGGAGGGATACCAAAAAAAAAGGAAATATTTGATATAGATCAGGTGGCTGAGGGAAGGGTGGAACGGGTGCTGTTTAACTAGCCCAGGCCCCGCTGTTCGGGGCTTCCCAGCTTCATTCTCCCTATCATGGAGTCTAATAGTGAGCAGCAGCAGCAAGTTCAGCAGCCGCTATCTCCACCATCTCAGCGGCTGTTTGGGGAGCTCCAAAAAGTGCATCGCCCTCGTGTTATTGGTAATGCCCGGTCCTCAGGAAAACGAGGTTCGGCTTCTAAATCCAGTCATCACAGCTCCAACAGGATGGACAAATCTGCGGCCTCCAGGGATGATCCGCCCCCCCCCGCCCCTCCGGCTGAGAAGGCTCCTTCCTCCAAATCGGTACCAGCCCTTTGAGCCGCCTGGGTAAGTGATCTTCGAGAAAGTTCACGTTGTATTGCAATATCCCTTCTCCCCTTCTATTTTTAATAGGGGAAGAAGTGTACCTCCAAGACCCAGCATTTTCAATGTGCATTGTGTAACACCGTCCTTCCCGACTCGTATCCCAAAAAATTGTCGGTCCTGTATAAATCAGACGCTAGCAGAGGAGACCCCTAGTTTGGCCTCAGGATTGAAAACCTTGGTCAAGTCTGAAATTAGTAAAATCCTCTCTAAAAAGACTAAAGGAAAGGTGGATACAGACCGTGAGATCTCCCCAGCCCCTGATGACTCCCTGTCGTCGGCTTATGATTTGGACTCTGCCTCTTCATCATCCACTTCCTCAGACAGTGGTGTGGGTCAGCATTGTTTCCCACTTAATGAAGTTGATGGTTTGATTAAAGCGATTCGTTCAACCATGGGTATTACAGATGCTACACCAGAAAAATGAGTCCAGGATGTAATGTTCACGGGGCTGGGGCACAGGAAAATAAGAAGTTTTCCCTTTAACGATAAACTTCAGGACTTGATACGTAGAGAATGGAAAAGGTCAGAGAGAAAAGGTGTTCTCCCTCCGTTCTTTAAAAGAAAATACCCCTTTGAAGACTCAGCTTCTTCCTCCTGGGAGAAAGCCCCTAAAGTAGATGTGGCTATAGCTAAGGCATTTAGACGATCCTCTCTCCCCTTTGACGATATGTGGGCTCTTAAGGACCCTTTGGATAGGAAAGCTGACACCTTTCTCAAAGGGACCTGGGAAATGTCTGCGGGGGCCTTAAAGCCAGCGGTTGCTGCTACTTGTACTGCCAGGTCCCTAATGATATGGTTGGACCAACTTGAATTCCATCTGAGAAATAACACCCCCAGGTAGTAGATTTTATCAAATATGTCACTCCTACAGGGGGCAGCAGCCTTCCTGGCGGATGCCTCTGTGGATTCAGTCAGATTGGCAGCGAGGTCAGCTGCCATGTCCAAAGCAGCCTGTAGAGCCATGTGGCTTAAATTTTGGCCAGGTGATAATCAGGCAAGAACAAGACTCTGTACTATTCCATGTGAAGGAGAGCATCTTTTTGGGCCTGTTCTGGACGAACTTCTGGATAAAGCTAGTGAAAAAAAGAAAGGTTTCCCTAGCTTGTCTGTCCCCGCTTATAAACGTCCTTTGCATAGGAGCAGGTTTCTACGAAAAAGACCGCAGAAGGGTCAGGAGAAATGGGAAGACCGCAGACTGAAAGGTAGAGGGCTCCTATTCGGCTCTTCTCCTTCTAACCGAGGGCCCCGGAAACGGAGTCACTGACTCGCAGCCCAGGTAGGGGGGAGGCTGTTGGGCTTCTTTCCTGCCTGGACAAACATTTCTGCTAGTAACTGGATCCTTGATCTGGTAGGTTCAGGTCTGAGGTTCGAGTTTCGGCAGATTCCTCGTGGAAGATTCATCTTGACCCCAAACCGTTCCTCAGTATTAGAGCAGACGGCCCTACAAGTGGAAGTCCTGGACTTGGTTCATAAAGCGGTCCTATTGGAAGTCCCGACAGCAGAAAAGGGACTAGGATTCTACTCGCCTCTTTTTGGTTTCAAAGCCTGACGATTCATTTAGGTGCATCATTAACCTTAAAGCCCTTAATAAGTTTTTGATAATTCCCACCTTTTAAGATGGAATCCATTAAATCTACAATAAAGTTACTTTTTATTCGTACTCCCATGACAGCACCACGAGAGAGAGAGAGGATCCGCCCATGAAGGACAGGAAACGTACAGGTTAAAAAGGGCGGCACCTTTCTTCCGCCTCAGTTTAGGTTTCCTGTCCATGATAGGAGACCTCTCAGGTTACCTGGATGAAGACGGTCTCTTGCCCCAGATGGGATCAACAGGGTGTTTGGAGTAATGAAGTCTCCCACCTTGGGTCGGTCCTGGACTTTTGGAGACGCCACGGCAGGGCTCATTGGGGCGCCTCCGTGTGCGTTGCGGCATGCGCGACATCCCCTCACTGGAGGTAGATGTCCGCCATGTGTGGAGCTGCATGCGGGCGTAACCCCCCCCCCCCCCACACACACACACACACACACACACACACACACACACACACACACTATGCAATGCAAGAGCTCCGGGCCGCGCCGGCGGGGAACGTGACAAGCGCTGCCCTATGACGTGTTTCCGGTGCGTTGGAGACTCCACCGGAAGTGGGCGGAGCTCGTGCGCGCAACCCGGAAGCCACGTGCGAGCATAAAGACGCCGGGAGTACAGGGCGCTGGAGCTGCTGACAGCGGTGGTTAGCCCACCGGGGGGTGGGGGTGTGACCTCCTTCCTGAGCCCCCCACAAAAAAAAAAACCCACACAGGTACCAGGTATGGCCAGTATAAAAGGTTCCTGGCAACTTACCGAGGTGCTTCCCAGCCCATTGTTTTTTGCCTTGGTAAACATGGGAGATACACAGGAGCAGCTATCACCTCAGCAAGAACAACTGCTGCAGGAGCAGCCCTCTGGGGAGCCCTCACAACTGGCGGTGCAACGACGTTCCCGGTCTGGGTCCAATCGTTCGGCTAGAAAGTTCACCGCAAAAAGCAGAAAAGAAGGTCCGGTGGTTGGGCGTGATTCTCCGCCGGTTAAGATGGATTCTTCTGCTTCTACGGTACCAAATATTCCATGGGGTAAGTGGAATCTTCGTGAAAGTTCTACTAATTCTTCCTCCTCCCTCTCTGTCTATAACTTTCTTTCAGAGCAAGAAATGTTCAATTAAGTCTAAATATAAGGAATGTGCCCTATGCAGCAGTCCGCTCCCTGATGCATATGTTAAGAACCTATGCCAGCCTTGTATTGACAAAGTAGTGACGGAAGAAACCCCAGGATTTTCCTTGGGCCTAAAGTCTTTAATTAGAGAAGAAATAGGCAAGGCTCTGCAGGGGAAATCTGAGTCCAGTCATGTTCCTAGGGACCCTCAGCCGGGCTCAGATTCTGATATTTCAGACATTTCTTCTTCCTCTCTCTCCTCCTCTGATGGCGAGTCGGATAGACAGTTTTTCCTCTGCAAGAGGTTGATGCCTTGGTGAAAGCTGTCCGGACTACCATGGGCATTATAGACACGAGGCCAGAAAAATCTGTATAGGATGTAATGTTTGGGGGATTAGGTCAGAAGAAGAAAAGATGCTTCCCCGTAAATACGCGAGTCAAAGATCTCATTGACAGAGAGTGGTAAAAACCAGACAGGAAGGGCAGCGTTCCTCCCTCTTTTAAAAGGAGGTATCCATTTGATGATGCTGCATGTACCTCTTGGTCAACAGCACCAAGGTTGGATATCGCCATCGCTAAGGCATCAAAGAAGTAATCTCTCCCATTTGACGACATGGGAGCATTAAGAGACCCCCTGGACAGACGAGCCGATACCTTCCTGAAAGGTGCGTGGGAGACAGCTGCAGGAGCTCTGAAACCAGCAGTAGCAGCCACCTGCACATCGAGAGCCCTAATGGTTTGGCTAGAACAGTTAGACAATCAGCTAAAGGAGGGTGTCTCTAGGAAGGAGATTATTTCTTCCCTTCCCCGGGTCCAGGGTGCTGCCGCCTTTCTTGCTGATGCTTCTGCGGATTCGGTTAGATTGGCAGCAAAATCATCAGCTCTGTCAAATGCTGCTCGACGAGCCCTATGGATTAAATGCTGGCCTGGAGATATACAGACGAAGTCTAGACTTTGTACAATCCCTTACGAAGGAGAATATCTTTTCGGCCAGACCATGGACGAACTGTTGGAAAAAGCCGGAGATCCTAAGAAGGGATTTCCATCTGTACCTCTACCCTCTTTTAAGAAATCGTTTCGGAAAAATAAATTTATCCGAAGGAGATTTTTCAGAGAACAAGAAAAATTCGAAGAAAGAGGTCATAAAGGTAGAGGCCTACTCTTTGGTTCTTCTTTCAAAAACGAACAGAAACCAGGGAAATCACAATCGGCCCAGGTGGGAGGGAGATTGACGCTATTTTTCCCAGCTTGGGAACGTATTTCACATAGTAATTGGATTTTGAGCCTGATTAAATTTGGTCTTAAATTTCAATTTCTAGCTCTTCCTTACAAAAGGTTCTTGATTGTTCCCTCTAGTTCCTCCCCATAATGGCAGACTGCCCTCGTATCGGAAGTTCAAATCCTAATAAAGAAATATGTCCTGATTGAGGTTCCGGATTCAGAAGAGGGTCGCGGATTCTACTCCCCGCTCTTCCTGGTTCCCAAACCAGATGGGTGTTTCAGGACAATCATAAATGTAAGATCTTTAAATAGCTTCCTTAAAATTGACACCTTTAAAATGGAATCCTTAAAAACGATAATAAAATTGCTTTTTCCCCACTGTTATTTGTTAGTTCTGGATCTTAATGACACTTATTACCATGTTCCCATTCATAAGGACTATCAAAAGTATCTGAGGGTGGCCATTGAAATAGGTGGGGTGGTTAAACACTTTCAGTATACTGCACTTCCCTTTGGTTTAGCTATAGCCCCGCAAATTTTTACCAAGCTAGTGGCAGAGGTTATGGCACATATAAGAGAAAGAGACATCTTAAAAATCCCTTACCTTGATGATTTCCTGATAGTGGGGAACTCCTTTGTCCAATGCGAGGCCCACCTTCAGGTAACTATCTCTGTCCTGCAAAGACTAGGTTGGTTTTTAAATCTGGAAAAATCTAGATTGACTCCATTAAAAGCTCAACAGTTTCTGGGGGTCATTTTAGATTCGGAAAAGACAATTATGCTATTTATCAGAAGAAAAGATTGCAAAAATCCAGGGCTTGGTAAGACATTGTATGGATAGACCCTCTATGACTCTCCGTAAGGCCATGTCATTATTAGGGACCTTGACCTCGAGTTTTTCCGCGGTGGTCCCAACTTCACTCAAGGGCACTTCAATGGGACATATTGTATAACGATTCGATCCTAGGTGGACATCTGGACCGGCAGTTTACCTTGGCCCCTCGTTCCCTACAATCCCTTCTTTGGTGGTTAGTACACACTAATCTTTCTAGGGGGGTCCCTTGGGAATTTAAGCCTACTGCAGTCTTGACTACAGGTGCAAGTGCTACAAGTTGGGGAGCTCATTTTGAAGGTAACTTAGTTCAGGGGACCTGGTCAGAAAATGAGGTGCGGTTTTCCTCGAATGTTAAGGAACTTTTGGCGGTTGATTATGCGTTCAACAAGTTCCTTGTATATTTACAGGGCCAGGATGTCCGTATACTCTCGGACAATCAAGTCTCAGTAGCGTATATAAGTCACCAAGGGGGAACCTGTTCAAGAGACTTAATGAGAATAGCGGACAGACTTCTTCAGAATGCAGAGGATCATTGTCTCTCCCTTTCTGCTGTTCATCTAAGAGGGAAAGAAAATGTCACAGCAGATTTTCTCAGCCGTACTTCCATAAAAGGAGAATGGTCCTTGAACCTTCAGATATTCTCCAGGATTGTGGCAATGTGGGGTCTTCCCTCAGTGGACTTATTTGCAACAAAATCCAATCGAAAGGTGACAACATTTTGTTCCCTAAACCCCAGGGAAAATCCCCTGGCCGTGGACGCCTTATGGTTCCCTAGGAATTCCCTTAGGCGTATGCATTTCCTCCCTTGATCCTGCTCCCATCAGTTATAAGGAAGATCAGGGCAGACAAAGCCAGAATAATTCTCATATGCCCCTTTTGGCCCAAAAGGCCGTGGTTCCCTTGTCTCCGGAGAATGTCCATAACAGACCCCTGGGTTCTTCCGGAGATTCCAGACCTCCTCACTCAGGGTCCGGTTTCCCATCCTCCAGCCTCAAATCTCCATTTAACGGCATGGAATTTGAAAGGGAGCTGTTAACCAGCAAAGGTTTCTACACAGATGTAGTGAATACTCTCCTATGTAACAGAAAACCCGTTACTACCCGCATTTATGCTAGGACCTGGAGAAAGTTTCTGTCATTTTCAAAATTTAAACCAGAGGATGGGCCCCCTATTGGGAAAATACTAGAGTTTCTGCAGCGGGGTTTAGAACAGGGCCTTACCACTAGTACATTGAAGGTACAAATTTCGGCCTTGGGAGTTTTGTTTTCTTCCGATATAGCGGCTAATTATTGGGTAGCTCGATTTATAAAAGCTTCTTTTAGGTGTAGACCTATTATTAAATCTAAATCCTCTCCCTGGGATTTAAATCTAGTCCTAAATGCTTTGACTAACCCTCCCTTCGAGCCCCTGGATTTAGCCTCCCATAAAATTATTCTTCTCAAAACAGCCCTGTTAGTTGCCCTGACTTCAGCGAGGAGAGTAAGTGACATACAGGCTCTTTCTATATCCCCACCATTTACTCAAATTCTGGATGATAGGCTGGGTCAGGTTTTAATATAATTCTTTCTTCCAAAGGTAGTCTCTCGGTTCCATAGGACTCAGGAGATTAGTCTTTCAACTTTTTGTTTTCCCCCTAAAAATCAAAAAGAGGAGCAACTACACACTTTGGATGTCAGGAGGTGCGTACTTAAATACCTGGAGGTTTCACACAGTTTTAGGAAAGATAGTTCCCTATTCATATGCCATCAGGGGGCTAGGAAAGGTTATAAAGCCTCAAAATCTACAATTGCGAGATGGATTAGAGAGGCCATCGCCCTCGTCTACTCTTCAGGGGATAAGGAAGTATCGGAGGGGTTGAGAGCTCATTCCACCAGAGCAGTAGCAACCTCCTGGGCGGAGAAGACAGGGGTTTCCATTGAAGACATATGTAAAGCAGCTACCTGGTCTTCTCCCTCCACCTTCTATAGGCATTATAGATTGGATTTGGGTGTCTCTTCTGATCTCACCTTTGGGAGAAGGGTGCTTCAAGCTGTGGTCCCTCCGTAGTCTCCTTTCGTCTCTGTAATTCTCTCGTGGTGCTGTCATGGGATTATGAATAAAGCCGTAGTTACTTACCGGTAACGGGATTTTTCGGAGCCCATGACAGCACTCTTATATTCCCTCCCTGCACTGGTGTTTTCACACTCCTGTAGAATTAAATTCCTTTTTTGCACCCTCAAGGGAAGTTATTTAAAGTATTGGTTTACAATGAATTTGTTGTGTTGTAATTAACCTTGGCGGTCCTCTCATGCTCTGTTAACTAAACTGAGGCGGGAGTGAGGTGCCGCCCTTTTTAACCTGTAGGTTTCCTGTCCTTGATGGGCGGATCCTCTCTCTCTCGTGGTGCTGTCATGGGCTCCGAAAAATCCCGTTACCAGTAAGTAACTAAGGCTTTTCAGGCTGTTACATGGTAGTGTTAGATCTAAAAGACGCCTATTACCGTGTACCTATACATATGGATTTCCAGAAATACCTTAGGGTGGCTTTGATCATAGATGGAGAAACTAAACATTTCCAGTTTAGAGCCTTACCGTTCGGTCTGGCCATAGCCCCCAGGGTATTTACTAAGGTTATAGCGGAAGTCATGGCTCATGTTAGGGAACATAATATTTTAATTATCCCTTACCTGGATGATTTCTTGATAGTTGGAGACTCAGCCTCCCAATGTGATAATCACATAAAATTAGTATCTTCCATCTTAGAAAGTCTGGGCTGGATCATAAATCTAGAAAAGTCCAGGGTAGTGCCTTCAAAAATACAGCAGTTCTTGGGTGTTATGCTGGATTCAGACCTTCAAATATGTTTCCTCCCGGAAGCCAAAAAAAACAAAAGGCTAAATTTCTAGTAGAGAAAGCATTATCAAACCCGGTCATGTCCCTTAGAGCTGCGATGTCCTTGTTGGGTACCCTGTAATCTTGCCTTCCCGGGGTTCTCTGGGCACAATACCACTCCAGGGTTCTACAATGGGATGTTCTACATAATGAGGTTTTGTTAGATGGGCACTTAGAAGGACGAATGTCCTTGTCACCCCGATCTGTTGAGTCCTTGCAGTGGTGGGTGAATGAGGCGAACCTGTCACGAGGAGTTCCCTGGGTGTTTAGCGTCACTAAGATAATTACAACCGATGCAAGCTTCCATGGGTGGGGGGCCCATCTAGGGGATATGGTTGCCCAGGGGTCCTGGTCAGATGCTGAAAAGGGTCTTTCCTCTAACACTAAAGAACTGCTAGCAGTGGATAAAGCGATTAATCATTTCTTGCCTTTACTTCATGATAAAAACGTTAAGATCCTTCCAGATAATAGGATAGCGGTATCTTGCGTGAACCATCAGGGGGGTACACGTTCTGGATATATATATAACCTCGGTCCTACATTAGAGGGACTTGACTGATGTGTCCCATAATTTGCCCTACACTACATCCAGCCAGATCTATTAGTGGGTACCACTTTTTCTATCAGTAGGTGGTTACCTTATATGCATCTATAGATGCATGAGCAATTTTACATCTATAGGATTTTAATTAATCAATAAAGTTTATGCATTTTAAATTTCTTTATATGCACACTTTTCCTACTTTCCCCTTTCCCTATCTTACAGAAAGATCAGAGAGGACAAGGCTAGGGTCCTTCTGGTCACCCCCTTTTGGCCCAGTAGGCCCTGGTTCTCATGCCTGAGGAATATGTCCATCTCCGATCCTTGGGTCCTGCCCGAAATTCCGGATCTCCTCGGCCAGGGTCCAATAGTCCATCCTCAAGCTCCTGGCCTCCACTTGACGGTGTGGAACTTGAGACGTCTCTGTTAGAACGCAAAGGATTCTCCCGAGACCTAGTGGCTACACTAATGCGTAGTAGAAAACCTGTCACAACCAAGATTTACGCTAGAACTTGGAAGAAATTTTTATCTTTCTCTGGTTCTACAGTTGGTGAGGGGGCGCCAATTGGTAAAATTGTAGAGTTTTTACAGAAGGGCCTCGAGTTGGGGTTGGCAACAAGTACTCTTAGGTTATGTGCCCATGTTGCGCAAATGAAGCAGAAAATTTCTGCTTCATTTCCGCATGTCCTCTCCCGGAAAAACGCATGCGGAATTCCTCACACGTTTATCGTGCGTTTATCGTGCGTTTTCAACATGCGGAATTGCCTTGCGTTTTTTATTGCATTGCAAAGGAAATTCCGCTTGCGGAAACGCAGAATTAAATGACATGCTGCGGATTTTTGCGCGCATCAAAAATGCTGCGGAAAAATCCGCAGCATGGGCATAGAACTTGTGGATTCCCCTTGGGGACCATGGGGGGGCGGATTACCTAGCGTTTCACAAGCGTTTACGCTGCGGAAATTCCGCAGCATATAAGCTTGTAAAACGCTACTTGGGCACATACCCTTAAAGTCCAAGTCTCTGCCTTGGGTGCCCTATATACCTGTGACTTGGCAGGAAATTACTGGATTTCTCGCTTTATCAAAGCTGTCTTTAGATCCAGGCCTGTTATCAAAATCAATTTACTTCCCTGGGATCTAAATTTAGTTGTAAGAGCATTAACTGGTTCACCCTTTGAACGAATAGATTCAGCATCCCTTAAGTCCATCTCCCTTAAAACTGCGCTTCTAATAGCCCTAACATCAGCTTGAAGGATTAGTGACTTCCAGGTTCGGTCTTCAGCTTCACCTTTCACTCAGATCCTGGACGATAGAATAATTCTTAGAACTGACCCAGCATATTTCCCTAAAGTAGCTTCCCGTTTCCATAGACTCCAAGAAATAATCCTACCCTCGTTCTGTCCTAATCTAAGTAATCAAAAAGAGGCAGAATTCCATACCTTAGATGTAAGAAGATGTGTGATTAGGTACCTTTCGGTCACCCAGGCTTTCAGGAAAGATAGTTCCTTGTTTATCTCCTACCAAGGAGTTAGAAAGGGGCTTAAGGTTGCTAAGTTCACAATAGCTAGGTGGATCAGGGAAGCTATTACTCTAGCCTATGTCTCTAGCGGTGAGGAAGCGCCACAGGGGTTGAAGGCTCACTCTACCCGAGCAGTGGCGACCTCATGGGCGGAGAAGACGGGTGTCTCGATGGAAGACATATGTAAGGCTGCTACCTGGTCTTCTCCATCTACCTTCTATAGGCACTATAGACTGGATTTGGGTGTTTCATCTGACCTCACATTTGGGAGAAAGGTGCTCCAGGCTGTGGTCCCTCCCTAGACTTTTTCATCTCTGCAATTCTCTCGTGGTGCTGTCATAGTCGACCGATAAAGTCATAAGTTACTTACCGGTAACGGGATTTCTCGGAGACCGTGACAGCACCCTTATATTCCCTCCTTTCACTTTATGGGAGCACTCCTCAATTATTAATTAAAATTTTCTCACTTAGTGGTGTATAAAAATATTATTTTTATGATTGTTTGCTATGTCTACTAACCTGGTGGTCCTCTCAATGCTCTGTAATCCAAACTGAGGCGAGAGAGAGGGCCGCCCCTTTTAAGCCTGTAGGTTTCCTGTCCTTGGTGGGCAGATTCCCTCTCTCGTGGTGCTGTCATGGTCTCCGAAAAATCCTGTTACCGATAAGTAACTTATGACTTTCTGTTATACCTTTTCTCTGATTGTTCCTCACCTGGTTTTAGCTCCCACTCCTGAGAAAAAATACTGACCAAATACTGATAGTGGGGCCGTGTCCTAAGTCTACGCACCACGCGCTTTCAGGTTTCTCTGGTGATGCTGCCAAGACTGGGTTGTCCCTTGACAACAAGTATACAATTTGCATACTTCCAGCCATATTCTGACCAGACGTGCTCAGCCTCGCTCAGTTCACTTGTATTGAGTGAGGCTGAGCATGTCTAGTCAACATGTGACCGTATGTATGCAGTTTCATGGTTCATCCAAATCAAATTTTGTGAAGCACCTGTGATCTAACCATGCTCAATACACTTAGATGGAGTCTTTTAAGGGTGCGGTATTCAAAATGGGGTCATTTGTAGGGGATTACTGCTGTGACCCCCCAAAAAAATATATACTAATTTTTGGGATCAAAGAAGAGCATAGCTCACAACTTTCCAGCCTTTTCTTAGTAATTTTCCTCCTGCTGAAGTCCCAGATTCCTCTTTCATTGCCCCCATCAAGTGTTATGATACCCCCATGATGAATTTCTCCACATGCACAGTATAACCCTACTGTACCCCACCTCAACTCCCAAGGCAATGTATGGTGACCCCCACACAGCTCTTCATGCACAATAATGGTCCTACATGCAGTATAATGGCCCGCACTAACCCTCTAAATAGTATGATGGACCCACACATACCTTCATACAGTATGATTGTTTGCATACAGTGTAATGGACCCCCACAAATTACAATGGCCCATATAACCTTTCATATAGTATAATGTACCCTCCATAGAATATAATGCTCTCCCCACGGTCCTCCATAGAATATAATGCGCGTACCCCCATACTTTATTATGGCCACCAGTCATTGATTTTAAAAAAATAAGCACAGTACTCCCTTCTCCTGGTTACACCCTGTAATGACTTCATCACATCCGCTTCTCTGAGATGTCAGACGTCGAGGAAGAATGATGGGGGTGGAAGCGTCTACTGAAGCTCTCTCCTCCATCATTGCTTGTACTGGGCCCGGCTCCAGCCGTCAAGACGAGCAATGATGATGGAGGAGGGAGCGTCAGCAGACTCCTCCACCCCCATCATTCTGTGTGGGTGGCCAGGCAGTACGGATGCTAACCGGAGGCGGGCCCTATGCGATGAGGGTCCGCTGCAGGCCTCCGCAGCATATGGGCCTCACAGCAGTGGCGTGGCCTGCCGCCATTGGCGGTACGCCAGTGATGACAGTAGAATTAAAGGTATCACCAGGGCTATGGAGTCTGTGTCCATTCTGGAGGAGTTGGTATAAAATGGATAGACTCCTAAAATGTATAATACAATGGGTACACTAGTTTAGTGCAGTATGTGCTGTAAATGTTTTCATAAGAATTTGGGAAAGTTATGAAATGTTCTGTTTGTTACACTCACGCCACTAGGTTCTGATAGGGGTGATACAGGTTGCATGAATTCTATGCAATCCTGGGGGAACTATTACTCAGGGCGACCATAGACCATGTGCTGCAGCTTCTGTCAGGCACACAGGGGTATTGACCCTCAGGCACAGACACCATAGGTTGTTTCACTTGCTGACCAGACACACTTGACAAGAGTCCTCATAAACGGTATAACAGTAGCATTTAATAAGAAGCCGCACAGCCAGTGCAAGTTATTTCTTATGAGCAACAGGCTCCAGTGACAAACAGTACAGTTTGCTTAGCAGCACAGCAGTTCACAGTTTTTACCAGTAGTACAGTACAGCACAATTCTAATGCAAAGGCACATTAATGAACACCGCATTCTTTACAGCACAGTGAGATGGAGGAGGGTTTGCTGAGGGAGATGATCCCTGTGGCTCCATTTCTTCCAGTCCTTATCTTTCTGCCTGACAATACTCTGCACTGTTCGTTCAGGAACTCTACTTGACCTGTGCTTAGCTTCACTCCTGGCTTGAATCCTTTTCACTTGCCGGGGTGCTTCCGTGAGATACATAACACACACCACCTTTCTCTTCAGCTCCAGCCAGACAGTAAACAACTTCCCCACAATCCCCCTGGGACTCTGCTAAAACACTCCCCTTCTCCTGTGACTGTATTAACCCCTCTAGTTGCTGGATGCTTCTGGAGCACAACACTTCCTGTCTAATAGCCTAAGGCTAAGTGCCCACGATGCAGAAATGCTGCATATTTTGTCCGCTTCACCCTGGCAGGAAAAACGCATGCGGATTTTGCATGTGTTTTTCCCGCCAGGTAGAAGCGTTTGTCAAGCTTTTTTGCATGAATTTCTGTATGCGGGTTATTAAGCGCTTTTCCAAGCGATTTTAGCATCACTTGGAAAAGTGCTTGACAGATTAGTCACACTATATAAATCCATGCAACTGGCATGGATTTATATAGTGTGACCAAGTAAAAGTTTAAAGAATGAATAAGAATGGTAAAAAATAAAGATTATACTTGCCTTCCCATGGTCCCCCGGTGTTTTCTCCGCCACGTCCGGTCTGTTGTATGGGTCGCGGTGGTGTGAAGGACCTGCAATGACGTCATTGAGTTATGTGACAGGTCATGCGAACGCCGACCTAAATCTATACATACCTGTATGCCTCATATTAGCGGTTTGGTTGCTTTGAAATAGCTTTTTATTAAATCAGTTTTGTCATGCTTCCCAGCCGGAGGACGCACAGAAATCCTCGCCTAATTATTTAATTTCAATATCCCCTCCCCTGCACTTCACAATGCCCTGTGACATGCACTCTTATCCAGATCCCGCGCATGCGCAAAGCACCTATAACACAAGGCACGGTGATATTCCCCTTAAAACCACTCATTTCATAATTGTCTTGCTGTGTAAAGAGGCTTTCTATCACCTGATGAATAAGCAAAACGTTCCTTTCATCTGGGGAAGTGATCTTCTGTGCATCATGAAAGATAAATCTTGGAGGTGCATCGTCCATTGTAAACAGGACTCTCACTGTCAAGAACAATGGCAGCTTTTGCGCACTGAGCGATCTAGAGTAGATCAGTGTACATCATTTTCCTTGGGTCTGCCTGTAAAAACAGGCATTTCAATGACTACCAATTAGTAAAAAATTATTGATCAGCAGTCATATTGTCGCCGGTTGGTCCATGTCAATGGACCTTAAGGCTATGTTCCCACTAGGCGTTTTTTATTCAAATTTTGCAGCTGCATTTTACAGTACCAGCAAAGTCTGAGATTTCAGAAATACCCCATGCACACACATTGGTTTTTGTGTCATCAGTATTTTGTGCTTTGCATGTTTTTTTGCACAATAGAGCAAGTCACTACTTTTAGCATTTTTTTCTGCGCTTTTCACCCATTAAAAGTAATGGGTGGTGATAAAACACTGAAAAATTGCCTAGTGTGAACATAGCTATCAGGTTTTGCTGCGTTTTTAGTGAGAAAAAGCAAGTACAGCAGTATGTGAAGCTAATTTATTTTTGTGATTTTACCATCTTGTCTTTGTCACCTAAGATGGCAGTTGGGAATAGGACAGTTTAATTAAATTAGTTATGTGTAGAATGTAAACTTTGGCTCCCCTAGGTGTGAGATTGAACAATACCTGTGGCCCACAGAGGTGTGAAATTGAACAATCTCTGAGCAACTCAATGGCAGACTATTGTGTGAAAACGAATAGTGTCCTACAAACTCAATTCACTGCCAGTGTCTTAGAAAAACTATTTCTGAACAATCACCTCCCCCTTCTGTTATATTTGAAATTCTGGTTAATATGGTTTCACATATGTCTTGTATTGGTGACCTGTGTTCATGCTTCTGTGGTGGAAGCAAAGCCGAACTTTAGGATCCTGAAAAACGCACCAAAACCTGCATTTTTGCCGCAGCTTCTTTCCTGCCAAGAGGTCAGGTTTTGCTGCTTAAAAAACGCCTACTGTGAACATAGTTTAAAGAAGTTGTCCATCACTTTCCCCGCCTTCGTACAAATTGAACATGAAGAGGAATTCTGAGATCAGTTGTGCTGATTTTGCACCTGGCTCACGTGTCGCAACACCACACGAGAGCCCCGGGGAGAGCGAATGCCGACACCATGGGAACGGCGCCAGCACGGGAAGTGAGTATAAGCTTTATTTTATCGGGCCAAGCGTGAGTTATGATAAGGGGTTGTCCTAGTAGTAGACAACCTCTTTTTTTTTTTTTTTATTTATTTATTTTACGCACTTGTATAGCGCCATTAATTCCACAGTGCTTTACCGACAATATCATGCTTTCACGTTTTCTGCTAGGTGATTCCATTGTTTCAACCTTCCGAAGCTCAAACCTAGCCCGTGTACTCAAGGTCAGCATCTGCCTCTGTGTTCATCCAGAGACACAAGATAGTCCAATTTTTAAAAAGGGATAAGGTTGAAGCTCAACAATATACACTTTGGCCCCGATACATCATTTGAATTTCTTCAATATTTTGCTAAAGTTCTTTACTAATTTCTTTGAAATTTTGACACAACGTTGCATTCGAATACACGCATGTTTTTAGATGCCTACTATGTTTTGATATACCAGCTTTTGGACGTAAAAGCAACAGCGAGAGGTGGGTGTTACGAGCTCGATCCCAGGTTGACTCACCCCGGCCACCCGGCATTCCCCTCCCCCACTTAGTGACCTCTCATTCATAAACCCTTCTCCCTCTCCTCATTTGCCCCAGCCACTGCCTGTGCTCTGCTCCTTTCGTGTTCCCCGTGGGGGCTGGTGGGGGAAGGGGAATGACAACACTGTCTGTTCGATGCTGAAAGACGCTGCTTCTCATCACCAATACCGCCTGAGAGGCGTCCGCTGCTGCTGCTTCTTCTTCTCCGGCAGGTGAGTCTTTTTTCTGACTACGCAACAACAAGCAGGGGAGAGAGGGAGGTTGCACGGAGAGACGCAGGTTGCGGCCTCCTCTCTGGACGCTGAGCCGAGCCTCCCAGCAGTGGGCGGATAGCGAGCGAGTGCAAATCCCACTGTGCCACCGGCGGGAGCGGTGCTGTGATCTGTCCTGTACCGGCCCCAAACATGTTAAGCGGATCCCCTCCTCCTCTGCCGCCACCTGCCTTCATCTCTTTGCCCCCTTTTGTCACATTCCCTCTGTACTAGGGAATTGCATAGCTAGCAATCCCTGACATGACCAGCTCTGTTGTGACACCTGACTGTATCAAAATTTCAAAGCAATCGGTGAAGAACTTTCGGAGATTTAAGATTTTGAACAAACTAATATAATCTAAGTATGTATATATGTATACTAGATCGAGGCCCGATGCTATCGCATCGGGAAGGCAGTAATGTCACGATTGGGGCAGGCTTTATAGCGTTGAGAATCTCTCCCCCCATGTGCTCATCCACCTATCCACACTCTCTTTCCCCCATATGCTGACTTCTCCCGTCTGTGCTCTCTTCTTTAACTTGTCTACCCCATGTGCTATCCCCCTTGTCTGCTGTCTCTCTCCTTCCTGTGTTCTCCCCTCATGTGCTGTCCCATTTGAGCTCTCTCCCCCATCTGCTGTCTTCTCCTCTCATGTGATCTCTTCTTTGACCTGTGTACCCCATGTGCTCTCCCTGTGCTGTCTTCTTCCCTCATGTGTTCTGTCGTTTGAGCTGTCTCCCCGCGCAGTAAGTCAGACCGCCGCTATCTTTGTGCATGTGCTCCTCCTGTACAAAGATGGCGGCGGTCAGTGAATCATTTGGCTGATCACGGCAGCGTGTTTGCGACGGTGCTCCGCTGGTGGTACCGCTATGTGTATGTGGTGCGCACGGTCTATACAGTGTGTGTTTGTGGTGCGTATACAATGTGTGTGTACGTGGTGGTACCTGACATGTGCGCAACCCTCATCATCAACTACAAAAAAAACGTCTGACTGCTGTGCTTGCTAACAAGGGTTTTGCCACCAAGTATTAAGTGTTGTTTGCCAGAGGAATCAAATACTTATTTCCCCCACTGTACAGACAGTCAGTCATTCAGTGAAGGAGATAATTATTTGATCCCTTGCTGTTTCTGTAAGTTTGCCCACTGACAAGGACATGAACAGTCTATAATTTTAAGGGCAGATTAATTTTAACATTGAGAGAGAGAATATCCCCCCAAAACATCAAGAAAATCACATTGTATGATTTTAGATTTATATGCATTTTGAAGTGAGAAATAAGTATTTGATTCCTCGGGCAAACAACACTTAAGGGTGTAGTACACTACTTTATATTACCCCCCCAATGTATTCCCCCCCTCCCCCCCGGGGCCCCTAAGACTTTTTGTAAATATCTTATGTTGCAAATACTGGCCGCTCACAGGCATCACGTGATCCCTGGCTGCAGCCGGCTCTGACATCCGCTGGTGTCACGAAAAGTGCTGGCAGCAGCCGGGGTCTTTGTCTTCCGCATTCCAGGTGGATGCCAGGCTGTGCCAGCATCCACCGCGCACTCTGCCTCTCCCCATTCATTGGGAAAGCGCGCGGTGGATGCTGGCTGTGACGCGAGGGGTAACCCCGCCCACGACCCAGCAGTCACCGCGGGGATCCCAGCGCTGAGTCACGCCTCACTGGTCGTGACGTCAGCGCAGGGTCACGTGATGCCTGTGAGCGGCCACTGATAGCGCCGCTCACAGGCATTATCAGCAGCATAAGATATATACAAAAAGTCTTAGGGGCCCCGAGGGGATACATTGGGGGGGGGTAATATAAAGTCTTATACAACATGAAAAACCCTTGTTGGCAAGCACAGCAGTCAGACGTTTTTTGTAGTTGATGATGAGGGTTGCGCACATGTCGGGAGGAATTTTGGTCCACTCCTCTTTGCAGATCATCTCTAAATCATTCAGATTTTGAGGCTTTCGCTTGGCAACTCGGAGCTTCAACTCCCTCCATACGTTTTCTATGGGATTAAGGTCTGGAGACTGGCTAGGCCACTCCATGACCTCACTGTGCTAATTTTTGATCCACTCCTTTGTTGCCTTGGCTGTATGTTTTGGGTCATTGTCTTGCTGGAAGACCCAGCCATGACCCATTTTTAATGTCCTTGCGGAGGGAAGGAGGTTGTCACTCAGGATTTTACGGTACATGGCTCCATCCATTCTCCCATTGATGCAGTGAAGTAGTGAATACCCCCAAAACATAATGTTTCCACCTTGACAGTGGGGGTTCTGTTCTTTTTATCATAGGCAGCATTTCTCTTCCTCCAAACACGGCGAGTTGAGTTAATGCCAAAGAGCTCAATTTTTGTTTCCTCTGACCACGGCACCTTCTCCCAATAACTCACAGAATCATCCAGGTGTTCATTGGCAAACTTCAGACGGGCCTGCACATGTGCCTTCTTGAGAAGGGGGACCTTGCTTACACTGCAGCATTTTAAACCTTTAAGGTGTTACCAATGGATTTCTTGGTGACTGTGGTCCCAGCTGCCTTGAGATCATTAACAAGTCCCCCCCCCCATGTAGTTTTAGGCTGATCTCTCACCTTCCTCATGATCAAGGATACCCCACGAGGTGAGATTTTGCATGGTGCCCCAGATCGATATCGATTGACAGGTCATTTTGTATTTCTTCAATTTTCTTACTATTGCATCAACAGTTGTCTCCTTCTCACCCAGCGTCTTACTTATGGTTTTGTAGCCCATTCCAGCTTTTTGCAGGTCTATGATCTTGTCCCTGACATCCTTAGAAAGCTCTTTGGTCTTTCCCATGTTGTAGAGGTTAGAGTCTGACTGATTAATTGAGTCTGTGGACAGGAGTCTTTTATACAGGTGACTATGTAAGACAGCTGTCTTTAATGCAGGTAATGAGTTGATTAGGAGCCAAAACTCATAATGGTTTGTAGGGGATAAATACTTATTTCTCACTGCAAAATGCAAATAAATTTATCTAATTTATACAATGTGATTTTCTTTCTTTATTTTTATTTATTTATTTTTTTTTGGATGTTCTATCTCTCAATGTTAAAATTAACCTACCCTTAAAATTATAGACTGTTCATGACTTCTTCAGTGGGCAAACTTCCAAAAACAGCAAGGGACCATATAATTATTTCCTTCACTGTATCTACGATTTAAGGGCATGAAACTTAAAATTTTGAAAGTTGCGAAATTTTCACCAAATCCCCCCCCCCACACACACACACACAAATAAACGCAAGTCTTAAAGAATGTTACCACTATCATTAAGCACAATATGTCACAAAAAAAGTCTCTGAATTAGTGGGATCCGTTGAAGTGTTCCAGAGTTATTACCTCATAAATTGACAGTGGTCAAAATTGGCCTGGTCATTAATGTGCAAACCACCGTCAGGGATCAAGGGGTTAAATATATAAAATATGATAGTTTAAAATTAGCTTTTTTCTCCAATCCCCTCCACGACAGCACACCTGGAGGTAGCCTCCCCATCCTAATTAGGGATAAGAAACCAAGAATTTAAATAGCCCCTCCCCGCTACCATCCTCAGTGTTTTCCTGTCCCTATGGGATGAAGAGGTTACCTGGGGTGCCTGGGGCCGGCAAGCAGGGCCCTATTAAATTTACCTGGCCGGACTACAGGGAGCGATTGCCTCCGGCTTTCCTTCCCAGGCATCTCCTGTTTCCTTCGGGAGCGGGACCCCCTCACTCGACTGCGCCTGCGGGTAAAGCTGAGTGGGGTTTGGGGGCTGGGGGCCTCCTGGAGCTCCCCAGCCGGTGTCTCCTCTGTCCTCCATGGCAGCATTCCGGCGCTCATGCAGGATTCGCTGGAAATCAGGTTTTCGGCCTGCGGGACGTCTCTTCCGGTGCGTGCCACGGTGGGAAATTCAAACTGGGAAGCCGCGGTTTTTCCAGCAATGGAGGATCTTTCACCGGATAGGTGAAAATTTGGCGCTGGATCTCGGTCTCCATAAAAGACCCAGATAAGAAGACACCATTAAGGTAGGACAGAATATTCTGCTACTATAGAGGGTGTTGTTCCAAAGCCTGCGTCTGCAAAGCCCAGCGCTAACCCGGCCCCAGAAAGTACTAGGTCTTAGGTTATTCCCCACTCTTTTGAGCAGGATCCCAAATATATTTTAAATCTCCCCTTTTTTAATTTGAGGGAGACAAGGATCCTGCACCGAGAGTGGGAGAAAATACAGTTCGCAAATGTGCCATCTGCAGGAAAAAGCTGGCTTCAGGGCATAAGAAACCCCTATGCCAGAAATGCACTAACAGCATTGTGAAGGAAGAGCAGCCTTCCTTTATGGAAGAAGTCAGGGGAATGGTTCGGCTGGAAATTCAATCCTCCATAGCCTCCTTCTCATAGTCATTCCCGCAAGCCAGAGCTGAGGGTCCATCTCCACCGAAAAGGAGAAAGTATACAGTTAGGGATTCCTCTGACTCAGAAGAATTGGAATCTATGGAGGAACCTGAGGAAGGGGTCCTAAGGGAAGATAGGAAATATTACTTTTCTGCCAAGAATATGGGAGAATTGTCACAAGTGAGAGATACTATGCAGGTAGAAGAGGAGAAGAAAACCCGTACAGTTCAGGACGAGATGTTTGGGGGTCTGAAATCCAAGAAGTTAGTGTTCCCGGTGCATGACAACATTTGGATTCTAATCTTGTATGAATGGGAGTCACCTGAAAAAAGGCTTAGTGTTGCAGGAGAAATGAAGGATGGATTCCCTTTGGATGAAAATGTGGCTAAACTATGGATGGAAGTTCCGAAGGTTGATGTGCAAGTGGAAAGGGTAGCAAAGAAAACAACCCTTCCTTTTGAAGACTCGTCCCAGCTCAAGGATCCTATGGAAAGGAAGATGGACAGTCTGCTAAGGAAGACGTGGGAAACATTGGCGGCTTCACTGAAGACAAATATCGCTTCAACTTGTGTAGCTCGTTCCATGTTTCTCTGGCTCCAACAACTAGAGGAACATCTCTGGGAAGGTACTCCTTGGGAGGACCTCCTGGCATCTCTTCCTTTGCTTCAAAAGGCCACTGGATTCCTAGCTGATGCCTCGGCTGAGTCTGTCAAGATTGCGGCACGATTGGCGGCCTTATCTAATTCTACAAGAAGAGCTCTATGGTTGAAGATGTGGAGTGGGAACAACGCATCAAAATCTAAGCTTTGTTCCATTCCGTTCAAAGGAGAGTATATGTTTGGGTCAGTCCTGGACGAGTTGTTGGAGAAAGCATCCGACAAGAAAAAATCACTGCCTGAGCCGAAGAATCCAAGAAGCTTCAGAAAGAGACCATTTCTTCCCCTTCAACAACAGCAGCAAGCTTTTCAGTACAGAGGCAAGGGTAAAACCGGTCGCCGGAGTTACCCAAAAGGGGGAAGAGGAAGGAATATCTTTCAAGGTTCTAGGCAGGACAGACAATGACGCCAAGAAGGTAGGAGGCAGAATTGCAAGCTTCCTTCCTCAATGGCAGCTAATATCTTCGGACAGGAAGATCCTGGACATGGTGATGGTACGAGCCGAAATAGACTTTGCTATCTACCCTCCAAGAAGGATAGAAGTAACGTCTTTACCATCGACAAGATTACAAATGACAGGTCTTCTGAATCTTCAAAACTCGGGAGTTATTTCACCAGTGCCTCGTATGGAACAAGAAGGTCATTATTCTCAGGTGTTTCTGTTAAAAAAAGGTTTCATGTTATTACAGGAAAATCCTCAATCTAAAACCTCTCAACCAATATGTGAAATACAGAATGTTCAAGATGGAGTCTATAAGGTCCACGATTCCGTTGATTGGGAAAGGATTTGTCATGGCAACAGTAGACCTGCAAGAGGCATACTACCATGTGCCAATTCATCCGGCCTACAGAAAATTTTTCAGATTTGCCGTAAGTCAGAACAGAGAGGTACTTCATTTTCAATTCAATGTACTCCCCTTCGGGATTTTGTCAGCACCCCGTCTGTTTACAAGGATCATGGCAGAGGTGGTAGCTTGTCTAAGAAAACAGAATATCAGCATCGTCCCCTATTTAGACTTTTTTTTTTTTTTTTTTCGTGATGGCTCCCTCAGTTTGAAGTTTGTAAAGAGACCTTCAGATGACCCTCCAGATCCTGGAAACTTTAGGATGGTTAATAAACTACAAGAAGTCAGATCTGATTCGCTCCACCAGGAAGACCTTCTTGGGAATTCTCTTGGATTCTCAGCAGCAAGCCTCCTTTCTGCCAAAAGAGAAGCAGATTCAGTTAAGGTCAAAGTTTATTCACTGAAGAACCGAAGCAGAGTGTCAATTAGATTCGCTATGTCCGTCCTCGGGTCCATGACCTCATCTATTCAAGCGGTACCTTGGGCTCAAGCACATTCAAGGGTCCTTAAAAACTACATCCTTTCCTGATGGGACAGATCTCCAAGTTCCCTCTCCTGCAGGATTCATCTGCCAGAGAAGGTGAAAGCATCTTTAAGGTGGTGGCTCTGTCTGGAGAAAGGTTCAGCATGGATTCAACTTCCCTTGTGATCAGTCAAGACAGACGCAAGCAAAAGGGGATGGGGAGCAGTAGTCTCTCACGTGGCCTTCCAAGGGGTCTGGTCACAAGAAATAGCAGAGCAGTCCTCGAACCTAAGAGAACTGAAAGCGGTGGAGGAAACCCTATGGGCAGCCAATTCTCTGCTTCAGAGGTCATATTAGGCTTCCATAGGGGACCTGATATGGTCGGCCACTAAATAGCCGGATTAGGACTTTTGTGGGCCAAAACTGGTCCGATGGACAAAATCTGGCCTCCTATGTTAACCAGATTTACCCATTCCCATAGGCTTTCATTATAAAATGTTACAGTGGAGTGACAATTATTTTTCAGAGAAGTCACCCCCTAGGTTGACTTTATTTCCCTATACTTATAATGGGGTTGCGGCGCTAAGCGTGGTTTCGAGGTCTTTTCTCCATACCTTGGGTGGGGATGCACTCCCGCTCACTGCGGGGCCCGTTAGGCGACCCTTTGGGTGCCTTGTGACATAAAATGGACAATTGCGCGGTCGTGCGAATGATTTGGCGCTACTTTCTTGGAGACCGTACGTTGTGACACGCTCCCGTTCGCTCTAGGACCTGAAATAACGTTCTAGAAGATATTTATGCGGTCAAAACACGCATTTTTGTAAAAAAAAAAAAAAAAAGATTTTTGCGACCGAAAAATGCTAATGGCCCATTGAAAATGTATGATGTTAACCGGATTAGCACTTGGACTGCACCACTGGACATCCGTCAATAGATGGAGCTCTAACACCGTAAATTTGTAACAGGGATAAATCCGGTTAACAACTGCACTATATGATACTACTTTACCGGATTAGGGTTAAGCATGCACTAACAAATTTCCGTCACCAGGTGGAGCCCCGTCAATGGAAATTTGTAAAGAGGGTAAATCCGGTTAACGACTGCACCATATGCTACTAATTAACCGGAATTACTCAAAATGAAGGGACTTTGCCGTTTTTTAGACCCTGGGTCACTTCCACTGTCAGAGGTGCGGGCATTCAGGTGTCTGATGCCAAAAATGACCTCCAGGGGTTATGGCCTACCCCCCCCCCCTGACAGTGCTAGACATTATATGTGATTAGCCTCAGATTGATTAGTGTTCTCCATTGGTCCCCAGGCCCTGCTAAGTCCTTATCATACATACGACACTGGACAACTGGTAATGTTTTAATATTTGACACTAGCTTAGGACCTAGCCGAATGGGTCACGTTGACGCTGTGTGATGGCTTTTACATTTATTTCGATCAACATAATGTTACTAAGTATCCTATTTTTATTTCCATGCTCTGAGCCATATATTGTTTCCTTTTTTTTAAGGTATTTGCTTCTTTTTTTTTTTTTCTCCTTTTGGTTTTGCTCTTTTGAGGCCTTGGTGAACATGCACCTATACTGTGTGTGTGTGTGTGTGTGTGTATATTATATTATATTTTTTTTTTGCAGTCATTGCTAAGTAGGGTGTGGCCTGCCTTTAAATGAGCTGGACATTATATGTGAACTTGAAATGGGCCAGATGCTATCGCGTCGGGAGGGCGGTGAAATTGCCCAGTGAGCTCTCTCCCGTCTCTGCTCCTTCTCCCCCCTCTGCCTCCCTGTGTGCTGTGTTTTGGTGTTCTGTGCTCTGTGTTTTGAGCTGTGTGCCTCATGTGCTCTCCCCCTGTCTGCCGCTGTATTCTGGGCGGCTGGCGGTCTGGGCTGGCGTAGCGTACATGTACGTACCGTATCATACTTGTACGTTACTGTAAGCTCGGACGAATGAGAGGAAGCATCCGGCACCCAATCAGAGGGACGCCTGTAACATCACGTGCCGATGTTAGCTGCTGGTCTGTGATTGACTGACTGGCGGCTGCTTCCTGTGATTGGGCAGAGCTTACTGTAATGTACGGGACGCTACATGTGTAGGGTACAGCAGCTGAGAGAGACCAGCGTGGAGCCACAGAGCACCGATGAGTGTGTGTATTCTGGCGGATCTGGCAGTGGCATGGGGTTATTTTGTGGTGGCAGCGTGTTTCGTGGATCCATCTGAGACCCCAGGGGCGGCTCTGGCAGCGGCGGCATCTCTGGCGGTGTGTCCGGCTGTGCTTGCAGCAGTGTTTGCAGTGGCAGGTGTAGCCAGGGTGTCCTGTGCCATCTTGGGACACTCATGTGCTTCCGGCCGGGCACGGCCGCGGTGCACCGCGCGAACTGCCAATTATGTAAGTAGATAGCCTCCCATTGCTTAGTGTTCTTGATTGTCTCTGTGGGCACACTCTCCTCTGTAGTGTAAAAACATGGCAGCAGCGCAAGTGCGTATGCTCGCTGGGTTATGTTGTCATCTTTGCATCTGTGTCAGTGATGGTGCATCGGAGACCAGAGTTGTGGAGTCAAAGTCGGAGTCATGGAGCCTGAGTCGGTGCCAATTTTGGTGGAGTCGGTATAAAAAGGACCGACTCAGACTCCAAAAATATATAATAAATTGAGTACGGTAGTTCAATGCAATATTTGCAATTTTTTATGTTCTACATATCTTGATTATTGTAACAATGATTAAAAGGCTTATGTTCACATGATGCTACAATAAATGTATCATCTAAACATCAGCAATGTACGAAGGAGTCAGTGTCATGGAGTCGGAGTCAGGGAAATTGAGGAGTCAGTGGTTTGGCTTACCGACTCCACAGCACTGGAGACAGCCAGGCAAGTGTCGCTGCTGCAGTTGTCTGTGCCTTTCCCAGAATTTCGTGCAGTATCCTAGATGCCAAATTGCAGCATCTGTATCCAGGATCGTGCATCTTCCTAACAATAATGCATGTTGCAGCAGCCTCCAAGATGCATTATCAGTAGGAATAGATATATTCAGATGCTGAATATGGACAAATATTTTCAATTAACACTACCCCACCACTATACTAGAGAAGCAAACAAAACCATGTCAAATTTTTATTTAAAACTTTTTATTTACTGGAAAAAGTAATGAAGCAGAGGGCAAAAACATTTAGTTAAAAAAAAATTTCATATATGTACTTTTTTAAAAACAAAGGAAAAAAATTCTGCATTAATGAGCCTTGTCATTTATTCATAACTCTGTCAGTCTTGCACAAATGCCATCCAGACATGACATCCACATTTGGAATCCCCTTTTTTTGCCAAGAAACATCTAAAGGAGTTATTCAAGTCTCCAACGCTTGGTTACCTAAATAGAAAAAAATAAATAATATAATATATATTAGATGGTGGCCCGATTCTAACGCATCGGGTATTCTAGAATATGTATGTAGGCTGCTGGAGTATACAGTGGTGGCCAAAAGTATTGGCACCCCTGCAATTCTGTCAGATAATACTCAGTTTCTTCCTGAAAATGATTGCTATCACAAATTCTTTGGTATTATTATCTTCATTTAATTTGCTTGCAAGGATAAAAACGCAAAAGAGAATGAAGCAAAAATCAACTCATTGATCATTTCACACAAAACTCCAAAAATGGGCCAGACAAAAGTATTGGCACCCTCAGCCTAATACTTGGTTGCACAACCTTTAGCCAAAATAACTGCGAACAACCGCTTCCGGTAACCATCAATGAGTTTCTTACAATGCTCTGCTGGAATTGTAGACCATTCTTCTTTGGCAAACTGCTCCAGGTCCCTGATATTTGAAGGGTGCCTTCTCCAAACTGCCATTTTGAGATCTCTCCACAGGTGTTCTATGGGATTCAGGTCTGGACTCATTGCTGGCCACCTTAGAAGTCTCCAGTGCTTTCTCTCAAACCATTTTATAGTGCTTTTGGAAGTGTGTTTTGGGTCATTGTCCTGCTGGAAAATTTGTTGGTGGTCTTCAGACTTCATAATGCCATGCACATGGTCAAGCAGTCCAGTGCCAGAGGCAGCAAAGCAACCCCAAAACATCAGGGAACCTCTGCCATGTTTGACTGTAGGGACCTTGTTCTTTTCTTTGAATGCCTCTTTTTTTTATTTCCTGTACACTCTATGTTGATGCTTTTTCCCAAAAAGTCACTAGTGTGGTGTGTGGGCGCTGGTAGGTGGGCCTGGATTAGCTGGCGCAAAGGATAGTCCACCTACCACGGGTGGACGAAATTGGAAAAGATCCAATGTACAAACGAAATGGTAGTAGTCCTGCGCTGGTATAGTTAGGCCTAATAGGTGGAGTTGGAAGGGGGGTTAAGGGGAGAGTAGGATATTCTGATGCAAAGTTCAGTTTAAATTTTTTTTTAATTACTTTATGTGACACTAATTTAAAATATCATATAAAATCAGCACTTTAGGATGTTGTAAAAAAAAATGTTAAAAATTGCAATTAAAATGGGTGGTCCTTTATGGTAGAGGTTCTTTGTGGGTTCCTTCTAGTTTTGGCCTTTTATATTTCTTAGCCAGTTGTGATTTAGATGTTTTCTGGGTGAAGAAAAAAAAAAAATAATAATAAAATATATTGTGTTTTTTTTTTTTTTTTAAGTGAACATAAGGTTCCTATAGCAATGAGTTGGACGTCCTCCTATTGGGGAGGAAAGTGATTTACCTGTTATCGGTCCAGGTGGGATTCACGGTGAAGATGAACAGAGTTAGTCTAGACGGGTGATGTTTATGCCCTCTTTTGGACACCAAAAATAGGAGTAGCTGTTGATAAATGCAAAATGTACGTTAGAGTTGGAAGTAGGGTGTCACAGGTGGCAGGGTGTATTGGTTTTACCTGTAAGAGGACTTTATTAGATTCCCAGGATGTACGTGAAAGTTTCGGCAGTGTGGGTGGATGTTTAGCCGGTCCTGGATCATAGGCGGCTTCTGCGCCGGGGTTGCCTAGAAGGTGCTGGTGGAAGTATAATTAATATATACCGTGGAAAAGCAAATAGTATGGGTCAATTTAATGTTACCTCTTGAATTTTGATGCTTGATGATATACTTTTTCCTTTTTGACTCACCAATGTAGTAGCCGTGATCAGGGAGGCAGTCCGTGTGCTAAGGTTTAGGGCACTTAGAGTCTGCTGGTCCTTTTAGCTCACTAGTAGTAGTGGTCACAGTCAGGAGGGTGGTTACAGGTGATACTGTACCCTAGGTAAAAGTATTTGCATAGGTAGCTTTTTGCTGGTGTACAGTCTATCACATAAGCAGTGTGTGCACTCTATAGTGTAGTCCTCCTGGGAGCAGAGCTCCATGACTTACAGTTTGTTGTCTGTCAGGAAGAGTCCCACTGACAGGGAATAGTTAACGTCCTGCTGGTAAGATCCTAGGAGTCTCCTTGGCAGCGGAGATAAGGAGGGCGGTGGAGGAGGCCGGGAGAGAGTGGGGAGAGATGAGCGAGGCGCAGGGAGTGTGACAGGGTCCCGGCCGGAGACCAGCTGTGCTCCCTTGCACTCAGCATCTTCCGTCGGCAGTCTGCGGAAGGCGGGAAGGACCTGTGGCAGGCGTCTTGTGCTATCGCAGTAGGACCTGCGTGACGTCAGAGCACGTGACGAAGCGCACGTGACCCGTACCGGTACGGTGGCTTACAGGGACCAAGAAACCAACGCGTTTCGAGAAACAGCTGTTCTCTTCCTCAGGGATGGTCAATGTCTGTAAGATGGTCACTTATGTATGCGCGTTCCTGCATAAAATTAGTGGGGGCGGAGTCAGCTGAATGTTTGGACATAGTGTGGTCAGTGAAGGGGTTAATCGTCGTTAAAGGCAAACAGCTCAATCTCAGAGTTGAGTCCTTTTGGCCTCAATGTGTCTAGATTGAATAACCACTTACTTTCAATCCTAGACATTTGTTTTAGGTAATCCCCTTTGCGCCATTGTTTGTGAACCTTCTGTGGTCCTGTAACAATGGTGCCCTTTATAGAGCCACCATGTTTTTCTGAGTAGTGTATGAATAATGGATGTCTGTCAAATTTTTTTGAAATATTGCGTAGATGTTCGTTTATATTTATGTGCAAAGGGCGTTTGGTCCTGCCTCTATATAATTTGTTGCACGGGCATCTGAAGCTGTATATGACCCCTTCCGTATTACAGGTGATGAGGTTTGAGATAGTATGGGTGATATTACCTTCTTTAATGTTTTTTTGTTTTCTGGTATGTAGCTTTTTGCATGCTGCGCAAGGAAAAAAAAACGTTTTCTCAATAAGTGGGGATTTTTCATTCATTTGGGGGTTGCAAACTGTGGGAGCAATGAGGTTTCCCAGGTTTTTGGCTTTCCTGTAAATGAATCTTGGTTTTGGTGGGATCACATCACCTATCCGTTTGTCGTTATAGAGGATGTGCCAGTGTTTGGTGATAATTTTTCTTAATAATTGTGTATTGGAGTTGTATTGTGTTATAATTGGGATATTAAGTTGTGTGTTTAGGTTGGTGGAGTCAGTTTTTTTGGGGAAGTTCTTGAAAAGGTTGTCTCTGGGCATGGTTTGGATTTGATTTTTCACTTTCTGTAGGAATTGCATGTTGTATCCTTTTTCTAGGAATTTTTGCGTTCGTTGTGAGGCTTCTTCATTGAAATCCTCAGTGTTGGAGCAGTTCCTATGCAGCCGCGTATACTGGCTACGTGGGATGTTTAATAACCAGCTCGGGAGGTGGCAGCTGACCAGAGATATAAAACTATTCACATCTGTTGGTTTAGTATACGTTTTTGTTTGAATTTGTTGATCTTGGATGTGGATATTGAGGTCTAAGAAGTTAACCTGTTGTTTACTGGTGTTGGCGGTAAATTCCAAGAAAAATTCATTGATATTGATCTCCTTAATGAAGGAGTCGAAGGATTCTTGGTCGCCCAACCAGATGAACAAAATGTCATCAATGAATCTGTGCCACATTATTAGATTGGTTCTGAGTATTCCCCCTGGATGGATAACAGACTCCTCCCATTTGCCAACATATAGATTGGCATAGCTTGGTGCGAATCTCGTGCCCATTGCTGTGCCCCACTGTTGTGTATAGAAGAGTTTGTCATGTTTAAAATAGTTGTGTGTGAGTATAAATTTCATACATTCCTTAATATACATTATTTGTTCTTTCGGTAGTTTGTTCTGTTTCAGGAGGAAGTGTGTGGCCGCATCACAGCCTGCGTCATGTTGAATCACGGTATATAGAGAAGAGATGTCCAGAGTGCCTAGAATGAAGTTATCGCACCATTTGATTTTTTTGTAGGAGCATGAGCACGTGTTGGCTATCTTTTAAGTATGTGGGTAGGAGTGGTACTAGGTCTTGTAGGTGTTTATCTACAAACCTAGATAGATTAGATGTTAGGCATTGAATACCTGAAATTATGGGTCTGCCTGGGGGATGGGAGAGTGATTTGTGTATTTTTGGTAAATAATAAAATGCTGCAAACCGAGGGTGTGGGATGGTGATTTACTCGAATTCCTGTTTGGTGAGGAAGCCTTGGTCTAATCCTTTTAGTGGTTAGTTTTTTTAGGTCTTTTAAATATATATTTGTGGGGTTCTCTCTCATGGTTTTGTAGGTTCTTGTGTCGCTCAGGAGTCTAGTGGCTTCCATTTGGTAATGTTCAGAGTCTAGGATAACTAAACCTCCTCCTTTGTCCGCTGGGCGGATAATGATGTTCTGGTTCTTTTGTAGAAGGTTTATTGCTTTCCTTTCGGAGGCATTAAGGTTATATTGGAATTGGTTGCATTTTTTGTTACTTAAATCACGAATGTCAGAAATGACATTATTTTGGAAACTTTCAAAAGCTGGTGAGTATTCTTTTAATGGATGGAATTTGGATTTAGTTTTTAGGTCTGTGTGGACGTATTTCAGAGTGAGAGGATTGTTTGGTTCATTCAGGCGCCCTTCATTCTGGTGTTTCAAGTAGTATTTTTTTAAGTGCTTTTTTTCCCCAAAAAGCTATACTTTTGTCTCATCTGACCAGAGAACATTCTTCCAAAACGTTTTAAGCTTTCTCAGGTAAGTTTTGGCAAACTCCAGCCTGGCTTTTTTATGTCTCGGGGTAAGAAGTGGAGTCTTCATGGGTATCCTACCATACAGTCCCTTTTCATTCAGACGCCGACGGATAGTACGGGTTGACACTGTTGTACCCTCGGACTGCAGGGCAGCTTGAACTTGTTTGGATGTTAGTCAAGGTTCTTTATCCACCATCCGCACAATCTTGCGTTGAAATCTCTCGTCAATTTTTCTTTTCCGTCCACATCTAGGCACGTTAGCCACAGTGCCATGGGCTTTAAACTTCTTGATGACACTGCGCACGGAAGACACAGGAACATTCAGGTCTTTGGAGATGGACTTGTAGCCTTGAGATTGCTCATGCTTCCTCACAATTTGGTTTCTCAAGTCCTCAGTTCTTTGAGCATGGAGAAAAGAAAGAAGACCAATGTGGTACACACAAGGACACAGGACAGAGGTTGAGTCAACTTTAATCCATGTTAACTGGCTGCAAGTGTGATTTAGTTATTGCCAACATCTGTTAGGTGCCACAGGTAAGTTACAGGTGCTGTTAATTACACGAATTAGAGAAGCATCACAGGATTTTTCAAACCGTGCCAATACTTTGGTCCACCCTCTTTTTTAGGTTTGGTGTGGAATTATATCCAATTTGGCTTTAGGACAATTATTTTTGTGTATTTTCATTGAAGACAAATTAAATGAAGATAATAATACCAAAGAATTTGTGATTGCAATCATTTTCAGGAAGAAACTGAGTATTATCGGACAGAATTGCAGGGGTGCCAATACTTTTGGCCACCACTGTAGGTATATGTACCAAATGGCTCTTCAAACAAATCCATAAATCACCACCTCTACACTTGATTATAGTGCAGAAAAACAAAGAGATCCATTATTGTAATTAAAAATAAATTTTATTACATCAGTGAATTAAAAACATAACAACAACATAAAATAAAAAAGCAGAGTGCCCAGTAAGGGGGGACAGATTCCTGCACAACGAACTAGTATGTCATAGGCTCCAAAAAATGACTATCTTAGTCTACCAATATTACAGACCTCCTGGTAATAAATCTCTGTATGCCATTCATAATGCTATCAAAGCTAAATATAAATGGATGAGGGGCACAAGACCCTTTATCTAGACCAATTTGATGAAGGTCCTATGAAAACCCAGACAGACATTCACATAAAGGAGCTAAGTCTTAAATTCCTACGGTATCGGGAAATAATCATGATACAACGTACCTAAATGAGAGCAGGACGGCTGTCCCTCCTTCACCCCGACGCGTGTTTCGCCCGCTTGCTTCTTCTATAAGAGAGCCTTATTGTCGCATTTTGGAGGACAGGATCATCTTTCAATTGGAACCTTCTTTTCTGCCCAAGGTGTCGTCTGATTTTCATATGTCTCAGCCCTTAATTCTTCCGTCATTCTGTCAAAATCCATCAAATAGCAAGGAAGAAGAACTCCATGCGTTGGACGTAAGTAGGACTATAATCTGCTACTTGAGTGAGGTTCTGATCCTTCGTCCAAGTTTCAGTCTATTTGTTCAATATGAAGGCCCCAATAAAGGGAAGAAAGTTGCAAAAAATACGCTGGCAAATTGGATTAAGAAAGCAATTTGTGAAACATACATAGTTCAAGATTTGCCTCCTCCTGGTCCGAATTCTGAAATTTGGCCTGTTCATGAAGGTCAAAATTAGGTCTGTAACTAATGGGTTAAATGCATGCCCACACAGGCAGACCAACCTAAACGATGCGCACTGAGTGATCTGTACTATACCACTCAGTATGCATACAATGCCTTAAGGCCCCGTCACACATAACGAGATCGCTAGCGAGATCGTTGATACGTCACGGTTTTCGTGACGCAATAGCGATCTCGCTAGCTATCTCGTTATGTCTGACAGGTAGCAACGATCAGGCCCCTGCTGTGAGATCGCTGATCGTTACAAAGCTTTCTGGACCATTTCTGGGTTGTTGCGCTCCCGCTGGGCAGTGTGCATCGCTGTATTTGACACCTTATCAACGACCTCGTTAGCGATTCAGAACAGACACGTAGGCGTGCATAAATTGGACTTTTCCGCGCCCCTCGTCCCCGATTGGTGGTCGCTACTGTGTCCTTGTTTTTCGGATCCCACCAGCGTTCTCCGGCTGTGACTCCACTTTGAAGAAATCAGACATCTTTAGCGAGGTAGGTATTGTTTGGGGTCTCAAATGAGTTTCCATTTTTAATTAATTTATAGGACATCTACCAATTATCTGCTATCATTGCTCTTCAGGGAGGGAGGGCTTGGCTTCTATCTGTATATATATATGCTTTTGCATGGGCAGATATTTTAGGGGTCTCGTGCACACACACCCACACAGCACGCTTTCTGACACGCTGTCCTGGCCAACCACTTCAGAGTTTTTCACACGCCAATTAACATGAAGCTTACATCAATAGACTCTGTTGTTTTGGCCTGTTGCACGCTTCACAACTTTCTTCGTCGACGTGATGCAATTACGTACTGTCCGCCTGGCTTCGTGGACTCTGTGGACCTAGCCAATGGGGAAGTGGAGCTCGGTGAATGGCGTGCAAACGATCCTGCAATTGCAGGCCTTCAACAAGTGGGATATGCCAGAAACACCCATGATGCAAAGACCTGCCGCGACAACTACTGCCAGTATTTTAACGGTCCTGGTGCTTTTCCTTGGCAGCATCAGAACCTATAGTGGGCAACTACTCATGTTTCTACACTACTGACATTTCTGTACTGATGTGTCTAATAAACTGTGTGTTCTACTATGCAAAAGCTTTGTTTCTCATTCTTTCAGTAGTAGCAGTAGTCACCGCAGTAAGCAGTCCATATATATATATATATATATATATATATATATATATATATATATATATATATATATATATATATATATGTATACAGATGCTTATACAGATACATACATACATACATACACGCATATACATTCGTGTACTTGTATGTAAACAGATTCATCCATGTACTCATACATATTTTTAAGTACATAAATATATACACACACACACTCATATACACATACATATACAGATAACTATATATACACATACATACTCTCAAACATACAGATATGCATACACATAAATAGCCATTTACATCTATATATATATATATATATATATATATATATATATTCATATAAATATATGGACATCCATACATCTGTACAGGAACAATGCACGCAGTAGCGATCCCATCTGGTGGGCGATCTTGTGTTAAACAAAGGCCGCCCAACCAGAACGCAGTAGCGTCTACCAATCGGAGATGAGGGGGCGCGGAAAAGTAATTTTATGCACGCCTTTGTCACACAGTACAGTCCCTATCAAGGTGTGGATCGCTGAAATAGCTGCTGTGTGAAAGCCTCCCAACGACCGCCGAGATCGTTAGTTAGATTGCTGGGGTGTCCGAAATCGTTGGGAAGTTCTGCATGTTTGACAGCTCCCCAGCGATCACAAAACGACTCTCCAGTGATCCCAAAACCGTGACGTACTAACGATCTCGCTAGCGATCTCTTTATGCGTGACAGGGCCTTTAGTTTTTGGCAGTGCAAGTCTTGTTTACACAGAGATACACTGCTGAGATTGTGTTGAGTTTTTTGTGCTGCACAAATGATAACACCCAATGAAGAAGCGTTTTACTCGTTTGAGCGATCTGCAGCCTGTTTACACTGAAAGATAATCGTGAAACAAGCGTTTTTGAAACATTATTCATTCTGTTGCCGTGTAAATGCATCTTAAAGAAGTTGCCCACTACTTGGACAACTCCTTGTCACCCCCCCCACGCTTGTCACCGATAAAATAAAAAAGCCTATACTCTCCTCCCTTGCTGTCGCCATTCCCACGGTGTCGGCACTCTCTATCCCCAGGGCTTCCGTGCTGTTGTTGTGACGCCAGCGCCTAATCAGCACTGGTGTCACTGTCCCCGCCTCCTCAAATTCAGCATGAATAGGAAGTCCGAGATCAGCCGCAGCCCGGACTTCCTCTTAATGTTCGCTTTGTCCGAAAGCGAAGAAAGTGATGCCAGCGCTAATTGGGCGCCTGGGTTATGTGTCACAACAGCATGGGAGCCTGGGACCGTAAGGGCGGACACCGCTGGAAGGGCGCCAGCACAGGGGGTGAGTATAAGTTAAAAAAGCCTATCAGAGCCAAACATTTAGATCAATAAGGGCTTGTCCAAGTAGTGGACAACCGCTTTAAAGTATGTGTACCTTTAGGCAACAGTGGAACATAACTTTCCATTCTACCAGGTTTCAAAATATATATTGCAACTTTCTTTTTTAAAATACATTATTTGTGTTGCAGGTCAGGTTCGTTGGAAAGTGGATCACAAAACAGTTCAGGGGGTAGTGGTGGTGATTCTGCGCTAAAAAAAATCAAAGGTGGGTGAGCATTTTAAATTTTTCACATTTAAAGCTAAATTAAATGTTGCCCACAAGACCCATATAAACTTTTTTTCCTTTTTATTCTTGCTTCTTTTTTTTTTTCCTTATATTTCTGACGATCTAGTGTTAGTATGCATGCATTATTGCTCTGGTGCCCTGATCCTGTGCCAAGCAATTGACTTACAAGTGCTTCTCACAAAGTTAAAATATCATCAAAAAGTTAATTTATTTCAGTTCTTCAATACAAAAAGTGAAACTCCTATTATATAGAGTCATTACAAACAGAGTGATCTATTTCACGTGTTTATTTCTGTTAATGTTGATGATTATGGCTTACAGCCAATAAAAACACAAAAGTCATTATCTCAGTAAATTAGAATAATTAACAAAACTCCTGCAAAGGCTTCCTATGTGTTTAAAAAGGTCCCTTAGTCTGTTTCAGTAGGCTCCACAATCAAGGGGAATACTGCTGACTTGACAGATGTCCAGAAAGCAGTCACTGACACACTCCACAAGGAGGGTAGGCCACAAAAGGCCGTTGCTAAAGAAGCTGGCTGTTCACAGAGTGCTGTATTCAAGCATATTAATGGAAAGTTGAGTGGAAGAAAAAAGTGCAGTAGAAAAAGGTGCACAAGCAACCGGGATAACCGCAGCCTTGAAAGGATTGTTAAGAAAAGGCCATTCAAACATTTGGGGGAGATTCACAAGGAGTAGACTGCTGCTGGAGTCATTGCTTCAAGAGCCACCACACACAGACATATACAGGACATGGGCTACAAGTGTCGCATTCTCATAACCAATAGACAACATCAGAAGCGTCTTACTTACCTGGGCCAAGGAGAAAAAGACCTGGACTGTTGCTCAGTGGTCCAAGGTGTTTTCAGATGAAAGTAAATTTTGCATTTCATTTGGAAATCAAGGACCCAGAGTCTGCAGGAACAGTGGAGAGGCACACAATCCAAGCTGCTTGAGGTCTAGTGTGAAGTTTCCACAATCAGTGATGGTTTGGGGAGCCATGTCATCTGCCGACAAGCGTTTTGGAGATGGAAATTTCATTCTCCAGCAGGACTTGCCACCTGTCCACACTGTCAAAAGTACCAACACCTGGTTTAATAACAGTGTCACTGTGCTTGATTCGCCAGCAAACTCGTTTGACCTTAACCCCATAGATAATCTATGGGGTATTGTCAAGAAGAAGATGAGACACCAGACCCAACAATGCAGACGAGCTGAAGGCTGCTATCAATACAACCTGGGCTTCCTTAACACATTGATGCAGTAATTGATGCAAAAGGAGCCCCGACCAAGTATTGAGTGCATTTACTGGACATACATTTCAGTAGGCCAACATTTTGCATTTTAAAAACATTTTTCAAGTTGTTGTTATAAAGTATTCTAATTTACTGAGATAATCACTTTTGAGTTTTCATTGGCTGTAAGCCATAATCATCAACATTAACAGAAATAAACCCTTGAAATAGATCACTGTTTGTAATGACTGTATATAATGAGTTTCACTTTTTGTATTGAACAGCTAAAATTAACTGTCTGATATTCTAATTTTGTGAGAATCACCTGTATATTATTTAATTTGCACAAGTTTCCCTCCACCTTGTCCCCTCACTCCTTTCTTTGTCACCTATGTTCAATCTGCAAATCCCAGGACCGCATCCTGCTTTCTCAATGCAGTGGTTATCCACTTTACAAGAGTAATTTTTCATCCAAAATGAATCAAGTGCTGAAGCTCAATTGAAGAGAAAAAAACAAACCACAAATCGTAATGTTTTTGAGAAGATATTTCCTATTCGCTGCTTAAATTCCTGCCAAGACACTCAAAGCCGTCCCAGGATGGTAGTTTGGGGTTTGCATCCATTCCTACTATCCTCTCCTGTGCTTGTGTATACCATATAACATCTGTGTATTTGTTGTGCAGAGACACTACACTAATCGAATGGTGTTAGAATAAGCAAACCAAGGTTAAGAGTTTTCTCGCGACCAAAAGTTAATTTTAATCAATAGTTCTTGGAATGATAACTTCCACAATTAGATGTGTTTAAAAATAAAATAATCCTGAACTGAGCTAATCTTTATTAATGTGCCCCTGCTATGTACTGTGTAATGGCTGTGTGTGACCGTAGAGGGACATGGTCTGATCATACCACAGCTCCTGGGCAGGGGAGAAGGAAAGAGTATATTACAGCAGGGGATCACAGCTCATTCTTTGAGTTAAAAAATTGTTTAAAAACAGGCAGGGAAATGTTTTGCCTCCCAAAAAGAATCCGCTGTGATCCCGAGCTGTAATGTCTGTATATTCTTTTGCTTCCTCCCTTGCCCAGGAGCTGTGGTATGATCAGACATTGTTCCATACACAGTAAGACACAGCCATTACACAGGAGCACATTTTTAACATTATCTCAGCATAGGAACATTTTATTTAAACCCATCCAACTGTAGAAGTTAATATTATTCCAAGATCTATTGATTAAAATGAACTTTCATTCATGGGAAAACCCCTTTTTTAAATGAAAAATAAAAACGCTAATTATTAAAGCAACATTTAAACTGTAATAATAAAATGGAAAAAGTGACAATTTTCCTTTCAAGGCTTCCTTTATTTTTGTCCAAGAGTTAAAAAAGTCTGCATATACACTTCTTTACAGATTAATTTTGGTTGTTATCCAAATCCTTAGGGGACCTGTCCGAATGATTTTGTATTGTAAAGGCATGGCTTTAATACAGATTAAATTGATTTGTTGTTCCTCTTGATTCACCATTTTGAAGTTTTCTGCTGATTTTAGATTTCTGTGCACAGGGCCTGCAGTATGCACAGAGTCTTCTTCCTCCCTGACTTATTCTTTGCCCCACCGCCTGCTTCTTGTTTTTGAATAACAGATCACTACTTTTTCAGTGACTTGCCTCCTCTGCTTGAAATGTTTTTCAGAGTGAGGAGGACAGAAAACTTCAAACTGTGATTAAAGAAGAACAGCAAAGTGGATTTCTTCACTAAAAATATAAATTTAATCAGTATTACAGTGCCATTACAGCTATATTTTTACTTTTACATTACAATATTGTGCTGAAAGGTTCTCTTTAATTTCTTAAGGCAGTGCATTCATGTCAAATAACTACTGATAGTAAATAAAGCTTGAAGGGGTTGGCCCTCAAAATACATTTTATCAATATAAAATGCATGTTATTGTGTGGCTCTGATACCCCTGCTGATCACTACAATGAGGGTCTGTACAAAGAGAGAAAGTCCGCACCTGTGCAACTGGTGAACAAATACCCTGGACCGCAATCCAAATGAGACAAAGAGAGTCCACAACTTCCAACGAGACCAGGTGCTTACCAATAGTAGAGTAAATGTCCAAAGCAATGAAAAAAGAAAAAAAGGTAGCACTCACCGGTCTTCTTTTTAAAAAGCCATAAATTTATTATTCCATTAAAAATGGTACAGGGGGAGAATGGAAGGAAACCTCCGGACGACGGCCATTTCGCGCCTTCTTGTGCTACAACGGGTCCGAAGGTATCAAAGGACCCGTTGAAGTGCAAGAAGGCGCGAAACGGCCGTCGTCCGGAGGTACGCTGTACCATTTTTAATGGAATAATTTATGGCTTTTTAACAAAAGACAGGTGAGTGCTACCTTTTTTTCTTTTTTCATTGCTTTACTACAATGAGGGTTCCTAGTCCCTTAATAGATGTGTTTTTGAAAAATAAACTCTCTATTATTGTACAAAAAGTTCAAATATCTCAGCACTCTAGGGACCATTTACAGTTGAAACCAGAAGTTTACATACATTATATAAAGAGACACATATGTATGTTTTTCTCAATATCTGACATGAAATCAGAATAAACCTTTCCCGTTTTAGGTCATTTAGGATTACCAATATTTTTAATATATATGTGCGTGTGTGAGACAGACACGACACTTCTTTGTGTAGTATCATGGGAAAGTCTAAAGAAATCAGCCAAGATATCAGGAAGAGAATTGTGGACTTGCACAAGTCTGACTCATCCTTGGGTGCAATTTCAAGATACCTGAAGGTGCCTCGTTCATCTGTACAAACAATGATACGTAAGTACAAACAAGATGGGAATCTCCAGCCATCATACCTCTCAGGAAGGAGACTGAGACTGGTTCTGTGTCCCAGAGATGAACGTGCTTTGGTCCGACATGTGCATATCAACCCAAGGACAAAAGCAAAAGCCCTTATGAAGATGGTAGAGGAAGCTGGTAAGATTGTGTCAATATCCATAGTGAAACGAGTACTGAATCAACATGGACTGAAAGGCCACTCTACCAGGAAGAAGCCATTACTCCAAAAGAAATATAAAAAAGCCAAATTAATGTTTGCAAATGCACACAGGAACACGTCCTGTGGTGTGATGAAACTAAAATTGAACTTTTTGGGCATAATGACCATCGTTATGTTTGGAGGAAAGAGGGAGAAGCTTGGAAGCCTAAGAACACCATCCCAGCTGTGAAACATGGGGGGGAGGGGCAGCATCATGTTGTGGGGTTGTTTTGCTGCAGGAGGGACTGGTGCACTTCAAAAAATAGATGGCATCATGAGAAAAGAAGATTGTGGCAACACTGAAGCAGCATCAAGACGTCAGCCAGGAAGTTAAAGCTTGGGCGTAAATAGGTCTTCCCAATGGACAATGACCCGAAGCATACTGCCAAAATTTTAACAAAGTGACTTAAGATTAACAAAGTCAATGTTTTTGAGTGGCCATCACAAAGCCCTGATGTCAATCCTATTGAAAATTTATGGGAAAAGCTGAAAAGGATGGTGCAAGCAAGGCGACCTACAAACCTGGATCAGTTACACGAGTTTTGTCAGGAGGAATGGGCCCAAATTCCGACCAACTATTGTGAGAAGCTTGTGGAAGGATATCCCAAATGTTTGACCCAATTCATTCAGTTTAAGGGCAATGGTACCAAATACTAATGAAATGTATGTAAACTTCTGGCTTTGCAGTAAGTAATAAAAATGCCATGGTACCAAATACTAATGAAATGTATGTAAACTTCTGGCTTTGCAGTACGTAATAAAAATGCCTTAGAACATTCTTTCTCTCATTATTCTGCCATTTGGCAAATATTAAAAATGATTGTAATCCAAATTGACCTAAAACGGGAAGTGTTTATTCTGCTTTCATGTCAGATATTGAGAAAAACAAGCATGTGTCTTTTTATAGTGTATGTAAACGTCTGGTTTCAACTGTACATGCTGACCAGCACTTTATAACTTCATGTACCTGTCTCAGCGTGCTTTTCAGAATAAGCTGTAATGTGCACATGAGGAACAGCACTATTTATCGATCACCCATGGCACCACGAGAGAGGGGATCCGCCCACCAAGGACAGGAAACCTACAGTCTTAAAAGGGTGGCACCTCTGTCCTGCCTCAGTTTCTTGTCCTTGATGAGGGAACCTGTGACAGGCTTACCTATTGAAGATGGAAGTTCTTCTGTCCGGGCTGGCCAGATAGAGAAGGTATCCCTGCCAGCTGTCCTGGCTGGCACAGGACTCTACCCCTTCATGGTGCACCCAAAGGGGCTGGCACCTTAGGTGAAATGCTGTTGAGCTGGGCCCCTGTGTGGAGTTGGCAGCTCCAGCGTCGCGCAGGGCTGCTGCATCCATCCTGGACCCCCCTTCCGTAGTGTGACTGCTTCCATGGCTCAGCAGGAGGCCGAAGGCGTGGCAAGATTGTCTATGTGTGCACCAGGCGGTCACGTGACCAGGGAGCATTAGATTAAACATATGGCAACAGGTGATGCACCCAGAGGGCAGTTGCACTTGATTAACAAGGAGGGGGAGGCTCGGAGCCCGGGAGATAATCATCCGGAAGCCATTTGGGGGAGGGGGGCGTTTGTCACAGCTGACACCCGGTGCTATGTGCTTCTGTAAAGTATTTGGGGGTTCAGGGTGCTCATCACACATGTAATAAGTTCCCTGAGGGGTCTAGTTTCCAAAATGGTGTCACTTGTGAGGGATGTCCACTGTTTAGGCAGATCAGGGGCAAGTGATATCGAAGAAATTTTTACCACAGTCATGAAGTACAATATGTCACGAAAAACATTCTCAGAATCAGTGGGATCTGTTGAAGCTTTCCAGAGTTATTACCTCATAAAGTGACAGTGGTCAGAATTGTAAAAATTGACCTGGTCATTAATGTGCAAACCACCTTGGGGGGTAAAGGGGTTAAAAGCATAGACAACCTACAGTAGAAAAAATGGCAGAGATAGAGGTCCCAGACACCGGTTTACGCGTTTCAGGGCCAAATATGCTCCTTAGTCATAACCACGGAAAGGCAAGTATCTGCAAGCAGGTCCAGTCATCGCAGCTCCAGCAGGATGGTTGAAACTGCAGCCTCCAGGGACAATCCCCCTGCTGAGAAAGGTTCTTCTTCCAAACCGGTACCAGTCTTTTGAGCTGTATGGGTAATAAGGTGTTCCCTCTTTTTCTTGTCTGTTACTAGGGGAAGAAGTGCCTTACTAAATCTAAGCTCAAGGAATGTGCGTGGTGTGAAGCCCTATTAGCGGACTCCTACCAGAAGAGGCGGTGTCAGTCCTGTATTAATCAAACCTTGGTAGATGAGACATGTAGCTTTGCATCAGGGTTAAAACCCTTGGTCAAGTCAGAGATCAGCAAAGCCCTCTCTAAGAAAGTTAGGAAAAAAAGGGGTACTGATTGTGAGTTCTCTGATGTCTCCCTCCTGTCAGACTATGAGGATGACTCAGATTTCCCTTCATCTTCAACCTCTTCCACAGATAGCGGTGCAGGGCGACACTGTTTTCCATTAAATGAGGTTGATGGGCTGGTTAAACCTGTCCATTCAACTATTGGTGTTCTGGACACTAAACCAGAGAAATCTGTCCAAGATTTCATGTTTCGGGGCGAAAATACCCCTAAAAAAATCCCTGTGCTCACCTGATTCTGCCAATACTTCAATATTTCACATATTACACTGCGAAAGTAATAATGTGAAAAACCTTTGTAAATGAGCGACGTAGCACAAGACCAAAAAAAGAGCTAAGTCAGGGATGTTTGCAAGGTATTTAATGCAAATTTGTTTTATAGCAAGGTATCAGGAGCATGACTAACTTCTTGTGTTAAGTCAACTTCTGTGATTTTTAGACAGGCTCATTGTAACTTTGCAACTTTAATTTTTTTTTTCTCAGAACATTTCAAACTTTTTTTTTAATGGGAATTTCCACTTTATTCTCATTTTGACAAATGAGCTGGACGTAAAAGGTTGATTCCGTGTTCAGGAGCTTGTCACTCCCCAGCCTCCCGACTTTCTGATTTCTTGTTGAGGAAGATGCTTGTAATGCACACGCTCAGACTGACTGGCGTGTGCGTGTATATATATTGATTCCACTGGACCGTACCAGAGAGTGAATGCCTGGAGGGGCGTAACTAAGTATCCATCCGATCCGACCAAGGTCGCGCGACTGCATACGACGCCAGTGCACCAAGGAGGAACCGAGCAGAGGAAACAGGTGCTACTTCAGGTCAGACTCCGGACATGGCTGTTGACCCACACCGGGGAATACAGGAACAGGCAGGTTAGGCTGGCACACAGACTGGTGGGTATAGGCAGACACGGCTGGTATGCAGACGGGTGGATGCTGGTAAGCACGACAGGTTGGAGCACAGAGTGGATAGGACCCAGTACAGACTGGGACTCAGGAACAGAACCGCAGATGCGGTGGACAAACACAGCAGAGCGAGGCTGCCCAGAGCGGCGAGCAAAGGGTCAGAGCAGAGAGAGACTGCCGGAGCGGCGAGCAAAGGGTCAGAGCAGAGCGAGACAGCCGGAGCGGCGAGCAAAGGGTCAGAGCAGAGCGAGACTGCCGGAGCGGCGAGCAAAGGGTCAGAGCAGAGCGAGACTGCCGGAGCGGCGAGCAAAGGGTCAGAGCAGAGCAGGCAAGAACCGCTGGAGCTGTGAGCAAGGCAGAGCAGAGGGGACAGGGCTCTGTTCACACGGAACTGACAGGAAGGGAAAGGCAGAACCCGATACACACAAGATACTAGCAATGAAGTAGCGAGTGGACTCTAAACTCACAGACGGAAGTACAGCGGCAACGAGTAGGAGTTAGGAGCAGGTTCAGACTCTGCAGAAAAAGGGAAGGTACGGACATAAAGAAAAACAGGAAACAGGTTTAGGAGACAGTTCAGACAGGAACTGTTACAGCAACAAAATACAGGAACGAGCCAAGGTAAAGCCAAGTGCTGGTTCAGACAATGCAGGAGAAAGGGAAGGTACGGACATAGAGAGAAACAGCAAGCAGGTTAGGTGACAGTTCAGACAGGAACTGTACTGCAACAAATACAGGAGCGAGTCTGGGTATGCGGCCCCCAGAGGGCGGGACAAACCGGCTAGGAGCGTGTTCAGACAAGCCTGGAAATACAGCCTCCAGGAAAGGCAGAAAGACAGCTGGCTAGAGAGCACAGACAGGACTCAGTTCAGACACGAGAACTGATACCGCAAGGCAGAAAACATAGACAGGACCTGGCACATGAGTGACTAGAAGCCAACTGACAGAACAAGATGCTCAGGCATGGATTCCAAGGAGGAGCTGGTTTAAATACCAGGTGACAGACAGCAATAGGCTGAGGACGCATTAGGGGTGTGTCTGCAGCAGCTACAAAAAACAGGAAGTACAGCGGGCGTCGCCCTAAGCAGCCAGAGCAGAGCAAAGCAGACAGTATGGAAAGAAGCCAGAGTGGCAGTCTGGACTGGAAATCAGGTGCGCGCTCTTGCACAGTGGGAGATGGACCACTATGCAAGGACGCCGCCAGGTATGTTACAATGCTCCTGATTGACAGTTCCAGCTAGCAGAATTATCACACTGCTGGTTCAAACCTTGTGGTCTTGATGCTGCTATGTATGAGGCAGCTTTGAATAATAAGTGAATTACATGGTGGCTTCTTTTTACAAGCACTTTGCAAATGTACCCATTGAAGAAGATTGTTGTTTTGTAGCACTTACTAATTTAAGTTTCATTACTAAGCAGACAGGTCTCTTCATATGCTTCTCCATCAACATCTACGTGGAAGGAGTACTTGACCAATGATAGAGGCTCATTTGCTGTGGAGGTGCCAAATTGTACACATGTAAGGCTGTGTGCCCACGATGCAGAAATGCTGCATATTTTTTACGCTTCTCCCTGGCAGGAAAAACGCATGCATTTTTTACATGTGTTTTTCCCGCCAAGTAGAAGCGTTTGTCAGGCTGTGTGCCCACGTAGCGTTTTTCAAGCGTATATGCTGCGGAATTTCCGCAGCGTAAACGCTTGAAAAACGCATGTATATCCGCACCCCATGGTCCCCAATGGCATTCCGCAATGTCAATGCCCATGCTGCGGATTTTTCCGCAGCGTATATGCTGCGGTCAAAAATCCGCAGCATGTTCATTAATTTTGCGGAAGCGCAGCGGAATCAATGTGCGGATGGTACCCAAGTCTGGATGAGAGGAGACTCTCATCCAGACCTGGGTACCAAAGAACCTGTAAAAAAAAGGAATAAAATAAAGTTTATACTTATCTTCTGATGTTTTCCCTCCGTCGCGCTGTTGTCTGAAGGACCTGCCACGTCATTGAGTCATGTGACCCACCACATGACTCAATGACGTCACCGCAGGTCCTGCACACAACAGCGTGAGCCGCTCAAGACTCCGGACGGGGCAGAGAATGCATCAGAAGGTGAGTATAAACTTTATTTTTTTATTTTTTACCATTCTGAACAAGTTGTCAAGCACTTTTCCAAGTGATGCTTGGAGAAGTGCTTGATAACCCGCATGCGGAAATGCATGCAAAGACGCCTCACAAACGCTTCTACCTGGCGGGAAAACCGCATGTAATATCCGCATGCGATTTTCCCGCCAGGGAGAAGCGTAAAAAATATGCTTCAGGTCCGCAACGTGGGCACATAGCCTGAAGCGTTCTTCACATGCATTTTTGCATGCGGGTTATCAAGCGCTTTCCAAGCGATTTTAGCATCACTTGGAAAAGTGCTTGACAACTTGGTCACACTATATAAATCCATGCAACCGACATGGATTTATATAGTGTGACCAAGTAATAGTTAAAAAAAAAAAAGAATAAGAATGGTAAAAAAAAAAAAAAAAGTTTATACTTGCCTTCCGATGTCCTCCCGGTGTTCTCTCCGCTGCGTCCGGTGTCTTGCAATGGTCGCGGTGGTGTGAAGGACCTGCGGTGACTTTATGGCAGTTCCTTCACAACTGCGCGAGCATTGCAAGACACCAGACGGCGTGGACAGAACACCGGGAGGACATCGGAAGGTAAGTATAAACTTTATTTTTTATTTTAAATTCTTTTTTTTTTACAGTTTCTATGGTACCGAGGTCTGGATGAGTCTTCTCTCCTCCAGACATGGGTACCATCCGCACATAGAACCGTGTGATATCCGCTTGTGCACATGCAGTGAAGCGGATGTCACATGGTCCAATGCAAGTCAATGGCGGCGATTACGCTGCGTGTCCACAAAATTAATGGACATGCTGCGGATTTTTGAGCGCAGTATGGGCATTGACATTTCGGCTTGTCATTGGGGACCATGGGGGGCGGATTACCAAGCGTTTCCCAAACGTTTATGCTGCAGAAATTCCGCAGTATAAACGCTTGGAAAACGCAGAGTGGGCACACATCCTAGCAAATTTATTTTCCTTTAAATCAATAGTAGAAGCAATGATAACACAGTTGGTCATATCTTATCTTATTGGAGAAAAATACTTTGTTCACTGATCAGTCACTTCTTGTCTCTCTACACTGTTCATTCACTCTACACCATCTATTGTCAGTGAGGTATCAAATGACACTTTCAGCTTTATAAGGGCTCATACTGACTGATCTGCGAGGAGAAACTGACAAGTGCAATTCGATAAAAATTGTATTGCACTCTGACTAAGGCTGCGTTCACACATTGCTTATTTCCCTGCGTTTTTTTACGCTGCGTATTTTCCTTCTTTTTTTTCCTCCTCCATTCACACACTGCGGAAAAAAGCGCAGCAAAAAACGCAGTGTGAAATGAAGTGTGACATGTGTAATGTATGTGTCTGTGTGTACTGTGCGTCTATGTGTCGTGTGTGTGAGTGTCCCCCTAGCAGTGTATGTACAGACAGCTTCTGGCTGCAGTACATACACTGCTTTAAAAGAAATAAACTATGGATACTCACCTATCCGATGGATGGGAGAGGCGTCCGGTCCGGTCCCGCGGCTTCCAGCATCTGCCGTGAAGCGATCAGCTGACTGTCACGTGACCGGCTTGTAAATCAGCTGACCGGAAGCTGGTTACAAGCCGGTTAGCTTACAGCTGATCGCTTCACCGGCAGATGCTGGAAGCGTGGGACCGGACCGGACGCCTCTCCCATCCATCGGATAGGTGAGTATCCATAGTTTCTCTTGCGCCTCCATAAAAAAGCGCTGGAATTACGCAGTGTGTGAACACCGCTGCGTAATTCCATCGCTTATAATGGGCACAATAGGAGAAAGCGCGGGACGCAGCTGCGTAAAGAATTGACATGTCAATTCTTTACGCAGCTGCTCTTTCGCGCTGCGTAAAATCACACAGTGTCTGAACGGCAAAGTGAATTTCCCATTCACTTTGCTGGCAGACACAAGGCACATTGCGTATTTTGAAAAAGCGCGCGCAAAAAAGCGCGGGAAAATACGCAATGTGTGAACGCAGCCTAATGTTGTTTTGATTGCCTGCTCATCTGCAACCCGCCCCACACTCACACTCACTCGCTCAGACCTGACTGAAAAAAATTGCAGCATGCTGCGTTTTGCCACCTATATTGGACGAGACTCTCCAATGCAAGTCAATTGCCCCGTCTCATGCTGCACATAACACATCTGCATCTCTGGCTGCTATGGGCATAAAAGGGGATAAACTTATGGTGTGGCACCCATGCTCCCCTGACCTCAACACCATTGAGAACCTCTGGAGCATCATCAAAAGGAGTGTCTATGATGGCGGGAGGCAGTTCACATCTAAGCAACAGCTCTGGGAGGGTATTCTGTCCTCATGCAAAACAATTAAAGCAGAAACCATCCAAAACCTGACAAATTCAATGGACGAGAGAGTTCAGAAGCTCCTTTCGAACAAGGGGTCCTATGTGCAAATGTAACATCATCTAGAATAAAGTTTTGAGTTGAAAACTGTTTGATTTCAGTTTGTAATAACCTGCTAATGCTTATAATTTCAAAAATGACCATTTTTTTTGTTCTTTATTAAAATGAAAAGGTTGAAAACTCTGCTGTGCATAATAATTTGGAACATGCATTTTGAGTGCAGTTTGAGTGTTTTATTTTTTTTAAAAATATACTGTTATCATAGGCAGTTTGTACAAAAACCTTTCAATTGTACTCTAATATTGTAATTTTCCAGTCAAATAACTAACTGCAATTCATATAGGTAATTTTGGAAAATCTGAGAAAATATTATTTGCATAATAATTTGGAACACAGTGTGTGTATACAATTTTATTTTAATTGGCCATGTGCACTGCTACACTGGGTATCATGGATGTGTGTGTGTGTGTTCCCTCTGACACACACTGGCAACATATCTAATATATCTAATCGTCTTATCCCGTCTGTCTATCCGTCCAGGAAATCCCGCGTCGCTGATTGGTCCGGCCGCGGATAATCAGCGACGCGGGATTTCATAACAAGATGGCGGCCGTTAGCGGCTCATCTGCCGCACGGAGGTAAGCGGCGACGCCGCCGGGAGATGAGCGGCGCTAGCCCGGCCGCGAATTGGCACCGGATTTGAAACATGCAGGCCACCGTCGGGAGATCAGCGGTGACGCAGCCGGGAGATGAGCGGTGCTAGCGGCGAAAGCGCAGCGAAAGTACCCGCACAGGCTGCGCTGCTCCCCGGTCGTCACTAACACGGTTCGCTGATTGGTCGCGCCCGTGACCAATCAGCGATATTGGCGCTAAATTTAAACACCGCTCTGCTGATTGCGCCCGGTCGGCCGCATACATATTCTAGAATAACCGATGCATTAGAATCGGGCCACCATCTAGTGTTCTTATAATGCGCTTGCCTGAATGTCTGTGGTGAGCGTAGAGAGTAAAATGCAGTTCACACAAAGAGAAAATGGGTAGGCCTCTAGTGCAGAAGGAAACCCTGAAAAGTGCAGACTGTCATACCTTGGCCAGAAATGGTCTTATTCCTTATGTCCCCACAAAACTGCTTTCTGAATTGTTACCTGAAAGTGCACTTACTCGTCATGAAAAAAAACAGTATAAGCGGTTTCTTTTCTGGCACAATTACTAGGATTTTCTACATACTTCTACATAAACTTCCACATTTGGAGATCTGGAATTTCTAGGGAAACCTTGTTTCCTGTATACCAGGGCAAACATTTTTGGACTTGGGTCCAACTTCTCGTCCATCAAGTCTATTGTATAAAAAAGAAAATAGTGTATGTTATGTCTTGCCTCAGGCTCCTTCGTATCCTAATTACTGCACAATGTTTGAATGCTATCATTAGAAATCATCCTGTTTTATTAGATTTGTACATTAGGATTAAATAGGTTGTCCACCTTTTTAGAGACTTTAATTTTTTTGTAAATGTATTTATTTATGTATCAATATAATTTTTGAAATTTGGATTTCATTAAAATGTTTGCACTTTGCCATCTGTAGCCTCTTGGCTGCACTGTTTGTTGCTGGCTGCAGAATGAGTAAGGCTGCGTTCACACATTGCGTATTTCCCTGCGGTTTTTTACGCTGCGTATTTTCCTGCTTTTTTTACCTGTATTTTTTTAAGCAGGTAAAAAAAGCACCTCCATTCACACACTGCGTAAAAAAGCGCAGCAAAAAACGCGGTGTGAAAATGAAGGATGACATGTGTACTGTCTGTGTCTGTGTGTCGTGTGTGTACTGTCTGTGTCTGTGTGTTCTGTGTGTCTATGTGTCGTGTGTGTGTGTGTCCCTAGCAGTGTATGTACAGACTATGGATACTCACCTACCCGATGGATGAGAGACGCATCTGCTCCGTCCCGCGCTTGCAGCATCTGCCGTGAAGCTATCAGCTGACCGGCTTGTAATCAGCTGACCGGAAGCCGGTTACAAGCCGGTTAGCTAACAGATGATCGGCTCACCGGCAGATGCTGGAAGCGCGGGATTGGAGCGGACCGGATGCCTCTCCCCTGACATTGGGTAGGTGAGTATCCATCCTGTGCCTCCATAAAAAAGCGATGGAATTACGCAGTGTGTGAACACCGCTGCGTAATTCCATCGCTTATAATGGGCACAATAGAGAGAAAGCGCAGTACGCAGCTGCGTAAAGAATTGACATGCCAATTCTTTACGCAGCTGCTCTTTCCCGCTGCGTAAAATTACACAGTGTCTGAACGGCAAAGTGAATTTCCCATTCACTTTGCTGGCAGACACAAAGCACATTGCGTATTTTCAAAAAGCGCGCGCAAAAAAGCGCGCGAAAATACGCAATGTGTGAACGCAGCCTAAAAGGTCACGTGTCAGCTGATACATGCTGTCCACAGATCGGGCAACATGTATCTGACCCTGGCTGTATGATCTCGGCCATGTATGTCTCTCACTGTTACATTGCTCTTGAAGCACCACACCAGCATTTTTTTTTATACCTCTGTAGTGATGTCACTAATCGAAGTTCCCACATCTAGTCATAAACTCACCAGGCGCCATTTCATGTGTTATCGGTGCTGCTGTGGTTGTCTTCTGTAGCTTCTGACCTGAGCCAGAACGAGGCCCTAACAGACTTAATTTAGCACTTGTGACCATCAGCTCTCTTCCTGGCGTCACTCAGAGGTAAAGACGGTGGTTGGTAAGTATAATACTAGGGGCAGGGAACTTGGATTAGTAGCACCACTCCAGTGGTGAAAAAAAAAAAAACCCACAATGGGGCGATGATTTGTTTTTTTTTTTTGTTTTGTTTTTCTTATTGTGCTTATGTATGTACTCCATGTTGAATGATAACAACATATTTTCTTTGTTTTTGACCTTCCATTGCATTGCAGTTTATTAAAAAAAATACACAGATTTGAGCTCAAAAGTTTTATTTTGAGAAATGAAAAGTACAAGGTGCAGTCTGCTTTAAAGAACTTACACAAAACCATATAGGGGGTTTTCTGCTACTTGTTTATCAGGAAGTGTTCAGTTAAAGAATGGTAAGAAATCTGCCAACACTGCCATGATGGAGGGCTTTATGTGTGACTAGACCTTACAAACACAAGGATGTTAGACTTTCACAAGGTGATGTTCTTCTGCCACCATGTGGTAAGCATTGTGTGCTGCAGGGGAAAGTATATAAAGCTACTTTTACAAGCAAAGCCATGAAAAATGATGTTATTTATTATTATAATGCCATTTATTCCATGGCACTTTACATATGATAGGGATATACATAGCAAAAACATTTGCATAATCTTAACAAAACGAGTCAGTGACTGGTACAGGAGGAGAGAGGATCCTGCCTGCGAGGGCTCCCAGTTTACAAGGGATGGGTGAGGATACGGTAGGTGGGGGTAGAAGAGGTCATGCAGTAATGTGGTGGGGCGGTGGTTACTGCAGGTTGTAGGCTTGTCGGAAGAGATAGGTCTTCAGCTTTCTTTTGAAGGCTTCCATGGAAGGCGAGAGTCTGATGTGTTGGGGTAGAGAGTTCCAGAGTAGGGGGGATGCACAGGAGAAATCTTGTATGCGATTGTGGGAAGAGGAGATTAGAGGGAAGTAGAGAAGGAGATCTTGTTAGGATTGGAGGTTGCGTGCAGGTAAGTACCAGGAGACTAGGTCACAGATATATGGAGGAGACAGGTTGTGGATGCCTTTGTATGCCATGGTTAGGGTTTTGAACTGGAGTCTCTGGGCAATGGGGAGCCAGTGAAGGGATTGACAGAGGGCAGAGGCCGGGGAATAGCGGGGGGACAGGTGGATTAGTCGGGCAGCAGAGTTTAGGATAGATTGGAGGGGCACAAGAGTGTTGGAAGGGAGGCCACAAAGCAGGAGGTTGCAGTAGTCAAGGCGGGAGATGATGAGGGCATGCACTAGTGTTTTTGCAGAGTCTTTGCTGAGGAATGCACGGATCCGGGAGATATGTTGGAGTTGGCAGGAAGTGGAAAGGGCTTGGATATGTGGTTTGAAGGAGAAATCAGAGTCTAGGGTTACCCCAAGGCAGCGAGCTTGTGGGACTGGGGAGAGTGAACAGCCATTGACGTTGATGAATAGGTCAGATGGGGGATATGAATGAGAGGGTGGAAAGATGATGAACTCTGTTTTATCCATGTTAAGTTTTAGAAATCTGGCAGAGATGAAGGATGAGATGGCGAACAGACATTGTGGGATTTTGGTTAGTAGGGAGGAGATATCTGGTCCAGAGAGGTAGATCTGTGTGTCATCGGCATAGCGGTGATACTGAAAGCCGTGAGACTCTATGAGCTGTCCCAGGCCAAAGGTGTAGATGGAGAAGAGCAGAGGTCCTAGAACTGAACCTTGGGGGACACCGACAGATAGGGAGCAAGATGAGGAGGTGGTGCATGAGTGGGAGACGCTGAATGTTCTGTCTGTTAGGTATGAGGAGATCCAAGATAAGGGCTAAGTCCGTGATGCCAAGAGATGAGAGAATCTGTAGTAAGAGGGAGTGGTCGACTGTGTCGAAGGCAGATGACAGGTCCAGAAGGAGGAGGATGGAGTAGTGTCGCTTCGATTTGGCGGTTAGTAGGTCGTTGGTGACTTTGGTCAGGGCAGTTTCAGTCGAGTGATGTGGTCTGAAGCCAGATTGTAGGTGGTCGAAGAGGAAACAGGAGGAGAGGTGGGAGGACAGTTCAAGGTGGACATGTTCTAGTAGTTTTGAGGCATAGGGGAGAAGTGATATGGGGCGGTAGCTAGTCAGAGAGGATGGGTCAAGGGAGGGCTTTTTGAGGATGGGTGTGATTGAGGCATGTTTGAAACATGAGGGGAAGACACCAGTTGTTAGTGACAGGTTGAAGAGGTGGGTTAGGGTTGGGATGAAGACTGTGGTAAGGTTAGGGATGAGGTAGGATGGGATTGGGTTAAGTTCGCAGGTGGTGAGGTGTGATTTGGAGAGTAAAGAGGAGACTTGACCTTCTGTAATGGTGGAGAAGTGGGGTTTGGAGGAGGAAGGTTGAGTAGATATGAGGAAGGGTGGTTCGGACTTTAGGCAAAAGCTTTGTCTGATGGTGTCAATCTTCTGCTTGAAGAATGAGGCAAAGTCATCGGCTGAGATGAGAGAAGAGGGAGGAGGTGCTGAGGGACGAAGGAGAGAATTGAAAGTGTTAAATAGCTGTTTAGGGTTGTGGGACAGGGAGGATATTAGAGATGAGAAGTATGTTTGTTTTGCTGCAGTGAGTGTGGACTTGAAAATAGTGAGGGATTGTTTGAATGCGATGAAGTGCTCGATGGAGTGGGACCTTTTCCATCTCTGCTCCGCAACCCTGGAGGCCCGTCGCAGTACTTTAGGAAGTTTGGTGTGCCAGGGTTGCCTGTTGATTGTGGGAGCTTTGGTATGTGTGAGAGGGGCGATCGAGTCGACAGCTGCAGCTATTGTAGTGTTATATAAAGCGGCAGCAACATCTGCATTGTGTAAGGAATTTATGTCTGTAAGAGGGAGGAGGGATTCAGAGAGTGAGTGTAGGTCAAGGTGTTTGAGGTTTCTGCGAGCGTGTGTAAGTTTGTGGAGTGGGGATTGTGCACCTGGAGAGGAGAGGGTAGAGAATGTGAGGAAGTTATGGTCAGAGAGAGGGAGAGGTTAGATGGGGAACAGAGGCGGGTAAAGATGAGGTCCAGTGTGTGGCTATCTTTGAGTAGCTGCAGAAGACCATTGAGTAAGACCGAAGGAGGAAGTGAGGGATAGGAACGTAGAGACAGACAAGTGGGAAGTGTCAATGGGGATGTTGAAGTCACCCATTATGATAGTGGGGATGTCAGCGGAAAGGAAGTGAAGAAGCCAGGTGGTGAAGTGGTCTAAGAAAGTGGTGGCTAGCCCTGGGGGGGTTGGTAGATGACGGCCAGTTGGAGGTCAGAGGGGGAATAGATGCGCACACAGTGCATCTCAAAAGAGGGGAGTGTAACGGAGGGTGGCAGTGGGATTTGGGTGAAAGCGCAGGTATCTGACAGGAGAAAACCTACGCCTCCACCATGTTTGCTGTTGGGGCGGGGGGTGTGGGAAAGGTGGAATCCGCCATACGAAAGTGCAGCTGGGGAGGCTGTGTCAGAGGGGGTGAGCCAGGTTTCGGTGATGGCAAGGAAGGAAAGTTTGTTAGTAATGAAAAGGTCGTGGATGTAGGAAAGTTTGTTGCAGACGGAGCGAGCGTTCCATAGAGCTCCTGTTAGTGCAACTGAGGAAGTGGGGATTAGTTGGATGAGTATGAGGTAAGAAGGATTGCGACAGTTTGTGGAAGGTCGTGGATAGGAGGTAGAAGTAACTGTGGGGATATGGTGAGGAGGACCAGGATTTGGAGAGATATATCTCCAGCAGTGAGAAGGAGCAGAGAAAGTGTTAGCAGGTGGGAGCAAGAGAGAGCACGAGGTGGCTGTCTGTGTTTGGAGATCCAGGATTGAATGTTGAGGAATAATTCTGAGGAGGAGGTGAGATGAATGGGGAGGATGGAGGGAGAGATGAACAGTTCCTTACTAGGTGTAGGGATTTGAGGGGTTACTAGAAAGTGGAGGACTATAGAGGAAAAAGTGAGAGCTAACAGAAACATAGTTAAAAGAGAGTAAGTGGTCAAAGTGTTGGTTACCTGACTCCTGCCCTGACTAACTGCCACTTATCTCCGAAGCCACTTTGGCTAAACCTGCATGTAGTGTAAGTGTGTTTTAATATACATATTGATTGCTGTCTTCCCTGGTTTCTCATGCTGTCCTGTTTCTCCTCTCACTCATGTGACAGCTTTTTCTGACTTGATGGATCACACTGGGATCTATGTGTGAGCCATAAGTCTCTTTTACAATATGTCTTTGGAATTTCGTTTTGACGCTCCATAGGCTTAAATTGTAAAAGCGACTTCCGGCTCACACATTGTGATTAGGATAGCTCAACCTAATGCTAGAAATTAGTGAGTTTATTACCACACTTACTCTGTGCACATTTTAAACAGGTTTAGAGCATTACAAAATTTGTGGGAACGCTACTTTAAACAATGTTGTTTTCTGATGATACTTTCCCTTTTTAAGTTCACTTGTAGAGACATGAGCACTCTGTTACTAGCCCACTGCATTACACAGCTGCTATTGGGGGCCTTTTGTGCTGGTTTAAGAATCGTATATGAACATAATTTGAAATACATGTATATTAGAACATTTTATCATTTTCTGGTGTTATATACCTAAATCCATAGATAAAAAAAACTAAAATAATCCTTACAGCAGTTATTGTAGCACAGTAAACTTTTTCTTTACATGTTGCAGATTTTTCATCCAGAGCAGATTAAAGTAGGGCCAAAGTACATGTGATTTTAAAATGGTCTTCCATGCTTGATAATTTCTATGGGGAGTGGGGATGTTGACCTGTGCTTCTAAGAGACTTATGAGAATGTTTTCTGGCCCTCAGTGAGGCTTTAGGTATGCAGGGGAAGAAAGGATTTGATCCTGCTCCCAGATTCATATTTCCACGATGTGTTGAAAACAGTAGTCCTTTATTATAAACACTTTTAAAAATAAAGGGGAAATATGAGAAAATTAATAACATTAGAGTCTCTGATACCAAAGCATTCGAAACGCATATGGTTGCGTAATTTTTTTTTTCAGCCTCCACTCCCCCTCCACCTCTTGCCACAGGTTTCACCACCGGTTATAAATTTTGTCATATTTCCCCTTAATTTTTAAAAGTTTATAATAAAGGACTATATATATATATATATATATATATATATATATATATATATATATATATATATATATATATATATATATATATATATACAGACCAAAAGTTTGGGGTGATGGGGTGCTACGGCAGATGACCTGGCCTCCACAGTCACCAGACCTGAACCCAATCAAGATGTTTTGGGGTGAGCTGGACCGCAGAGTGAAGGCAAAAGGGCCAAGAAGTGCTAAGCATCTCTGGGAACTGCTTCAAGATTGTTGGAAGACCATTTCCAGTGACTACCTATTATAGCTCATCAAGAGAATGCCAAGAGTGTGCAAAGCAGTCATCAAAGCAAAAGGTGGCTACTTTGAAGAACCTAGAATATAAGACATATTTTCAGTTGTTTCACACTTTTTTGTTAAGTATATAATTCCACATGTGTTAATTCATAGTTTTGATGCCTTCAGTGTGAATGTACAATTTTCATAGCCATGAAAATACAGAAAAATATTTAAATGAGAAGGTGTGTCCAAACTTTTGGTCTGTACTGTATATAATGTATATAATTTTTTTTTTTTATTATAAGATTCCAAAAATAAAAAAACAATGGCAAACATGCACATCTGAAAGGTAAACTGATTTAAAACACAAATACAATAACCTAATAGCACTTTTTTTTGTCTTAACAGGTCCAAAGGTGGTGAAATCTCGTTACATGCAGTATGATAAGCCTAAAAACACAAAGGTATGCTCTCCCTCACTCATACTTCTGGATAACAAACCTTTTGTGCTAAAAGACATTGTCCCTTCTCGGGACATATTGGTCCCCAGACAGAATCATATAGTAAAAAAAGTGCAATGGTCACCATACCCTTGTCCACTAGTGCATCTGACGCTGAAGTCATGACAACTTGACAGTGCAGCAGCCAATTGGTGAGCTGAGCGTTCCATTTACACTGGCAGAGCTGCTGTGCTCACTGATAGTGTGGCAGCCAATCAGACTTTAAGGCTTTGTGCACACGAAGCGGTTTTAATGCGTTTTTGCGGCGTATTTTCGCTGCGAAAACGCATTAAAATCGCTTGTAATAGGTCTGCCATGTACTGCAATGCGAATCCGCATGTGTTGTGCTCATGCGGAAATTTCCGCTGCAAATTCGCATTGCGGTAAAACCCGCAGCAAGACTAATTCTAGTGCGATTTCGCTGCGAAATCGCCGCCATTGACTTGCATTGGATCACATAAGATCAGCATGACTACATATAGTCATGCGTATCTTATGCGATTAACCACTTCGCACCAGAGCCTGTTTTTGCCTTCGTGACCAGGCCAATTTTTTCAATTCTGACCACTGTCAGTTTATGAAGTAATAACTCTGGAACACTTTCAACGTATTCCCCTGATTCTGAGATTGTTTTTTCATGACATATTGTACTTTATGATAGTGGTAAAATTTCTTTGATATAACTTGCGTTTATTTGTGAAAAAATCGGAAATTTGGCGAAAATTTTGAAAATTTTGCAATTTTCAAACTTTGAATTTTCATACCCTTAAATCAGAGAGATATGTCACACAGAATAGTTAATAAATAACATTTCCCACATGTCTACTTTACATCAGCACAATTTTGGAACCAAAATTTTTTTTTGTTAGGGAGCTATAAGGGTTAAAAGTTGACCAGCGATTTCTCATTTTTCCAACAAAATTTATAAAAACATTTTTTTAGGGACCACATCATATTTGAAGTCACTTTGAGGGGTCTTTATGACAGAAAATACCCCAAAGTGACACCATTCTAAAAACTGCACCCCTCAAGGTGCTCAAAACCACATTAAAGAACTTTATTAACCCTTCAGGTGCTTCACAGGAATTTTTGGAATGTGGAAGAAAAAAATTAACATGTAACTTTTTTCACAAAAATGTTACTTTAGACCCAATTTTTTTTATTTTCACAGGGGTAACAGGAAAAAATGGACCCCAAATTTTTTTGTGCAATTTCTCTTGAGCGTGCTGATACCCCATATGTGAGGGAAAACCACTGTTTGGGCGCACTGCAGGGTTCGGAAGGGAAGGAGCGCCATTAGACTTTTTGAATGTAAAATTTGTCTGAATAATTAGCAGACGCCATGTTGCGTTTGGAGATCTCCTGATGTGCCTAAACAGTGGAAACCCCCCACAAGTGACACCATTTTGGAAACTAGACCCCTTAGGGAACTTATCTAGATGTGTGGTGAGCACCTTGAACCCCAAGGTGCTTCACAGAAGTTTATAATATTGAGCTGTAAAAATAAAATTTTCACATTTTTCCCACAAAACCGTTTTTCATCCCTTAATTTTGCATTATCATAAGGGTAATAGGATAAATTGCACAATAAAATTTGTTGTGCAATTTCTCCTGAACACGCTGATGCCCCATATGTGGAGGCAAATTACTGTTTGGGCGCATGGCAGGGTTTGAAAGGGAAGGAGCGCCATTTGACTTTTTGAATGTAAAATTTGTTTGAATAATTAGCGGACGCCATGTCACATTTGGGGAGCCCCTAATGTGCCTAAACAGTGGAAACCCCCCACAAGTGCCACCATTTTTTTCATTTCCTAATTTTGCATTATCATAAGGGTAACAGGATAAATTGCACCATGAAATTTGTTGTGCAATTTCTCCTGAGTACGCCGATACCCCATGTGTGGGGGAAAACCACTGCTTTGGTGTACGGCAGGGTTCGGAAGAGAAAGGAGCGCTATGTTGGCTGGGATAGGCAGCAGACACCATGTCACATTTGAAGAGTCGCTGACATGCCAAAACAGCAGAAACCCCCACAAGTGACCCCATTTTGTAAACTACACCTCTCAAGGAATTCATCTAGGGAAGTAGTGAGTATTTTTTAATTTTTAAATTTATACCATTGGGCAGTGAAAAAAGCATAATTATATTTTTACCACAAAAAAATGTTTTACCCTCAGATTTTACATTTTCACACAGGGCAATGGGTAAAAATGGTGCCGAAATGTGTCACAATTTCTTCTAAAAGTGTCAATACCCCATATGTGGCTGTATCGTACCGCTTAGCCATACGGTGAGATCTGGGGGGGACGGAGTGCTATTTGACAATTGGAGAACAAATTATTGTAGAATAGGCATTTGGATTTGGGAGCACAAAATTTTCTGAATTTCTTTAGGGGGGCAAGGGCCATTTCGCTTTTCCAGAGCCTTTCTGCTACCAATAACTTGGAAGTCCCTTATATTTTTAACAGATGACGGACCTGAGTGGGGACTAGCTTTTTTTGAGGACTGAGTTGAAGCTTTTATTGGGAACATTTTATGTAACATTTATCCGGCGCTCTAGGCTGAGCACTTACATCGGGGTTTCCATCTAAATTTCCAAGTGATGTAATTCAGATGAAACCCCTGCAGGATCCATTCACTGTAATGAGGCAGCAGAGTTACTCTGGACTCCGTCTGGCCTCTGTTTAGCGGTGTCCTTTTTTTCAGAAGTGCACAAAACTGTGGCCAACCGCACTTTTATGCACGCCTAAAACAAATGACACCGTGGGATCCCAGGCTAGACGGTGTCCACAGTGGCCTATATCTGCCTCATTACAGTGAATCTTCCGTCATGGGTTCCGGCTGAATCATGTATTTCAGAGATTTACACGGAAACTCTGGTGTAAGTGCTCAGCGCAGAGCACAGGATAAATGTGGGCAGAGCCTTACTGGGATCTTTGGGAGACTGTAACGGGTCTGGGAGGCGGAACCTCTGAGCAGCTATACAAGGGGGCGGTCCTTGTAAGGAAGCGGGTGGCTCCCAGGGAAGACGGGCAGGTAATCACGGCAAGTGACAGGGACAGTCTCTGGGTAGAAGGGCAGGTAGTCACGGCAAGTGACAGGGACAGTCTCTGGGTAGAAGGGCAGGTAGTCACGGCAAGTGACAGGGACAGTCTCTGGGTAGAAGGGCAGGTAGTCACGGCAAGTGACAGGGACAGTCTCTGGGTAGAAGGACGGGTACTCACGGCAAGTGACAGGGACAGTCTCTGGACAGGCAGGTGGTCACGGCTAGTGACGGCAGAGCCTCCAGGTAGGCTAGCAGGCAGGTAGCAGGTGAGCGCTCCTAGGTGAGCAGGCGAGAGTCTCTGGACAGGCAGGTGGTCACGGCAAGTGACGGCGGAGCCTCCAGGTAGGCTAGCAGGCAGGTAGCAGACGAGCGCTCCAAGGTGAGCGGGCAGGCTGGTCCATAGACAGACTGACAGGTGTCGGAAGGCAGACCGTCGGACCGCAGGCTTGCAAGCAGCTAAACGGATATCTGGCAGGTATCAAGCAGGAATCTGGCAGGTGACCGGCAGGTAACAGGTAGGAATCTGTCAGGTGACTGGCAGGTAACAGGTAGGAATCTGTCAGGTGACTGGCAGGTAACAGGCAGGAATCTGGCAGGTGACTGGCAGGTAACTGGAAACAGGACCTGAGGGCTGAAGCAGAGTGAAGGCTTTGCAACAACATTGCTCGGGCACCTCCATTTTGGAGGAGGTGCCTTATATATGGTGAAGTCCTCCGGCCATTGGCCGGGGACTCCTTAGGACGGCGCGCGCGGCCCCTTTAAGAGAGGGGGAGCGCGCGCGCCCTAAGCACCGTGGCCGGGAAGCAGCGGAAAGGTGAGGGGAACAGCGTCCCTGCCTAGCAGGAGGCAGGGACGCCGACGCTACAGTACTCCCCCCCCCCCCCTTTAGGCCCCCCCTTTTTTAGGCCAGAGAGAAATTTATCAAGGATGAGAGGGGCATGGATGTTCTCCCGGGGCTCCCACGTTCTCTCCTCAGGACCAAACCCCTTCCAATCTACCAGAAAAAAGGTTTTTCCTCTTACCCTTTTGGTGGCCAGAATGTTCTCTACCTCAAACTCGTTCTCAGCGGAAACCAGAGCAGGAGGCGTACCTGTAGACTTGGAAAAAGAGTTAAGTACCACGGGTTTGAGGAGAGATACATGGAAGGAGTTAGGGATCCGTAAGTTGGCCAGGAGTTTTCATTTATAGGCCACCGGGTTGATCTGTTTGATAACTTCCAGTGGGCCGATGAACCGAGGCCCTAACTTGTAGGAGGGAATCTTGAGCCGGACATATTTGGACGAGAGCCAGACTTTATCTCCAGGACGGAATTGTGGAGGATCCAGGCGTTTCTTGTCAGCGTGTTTTTTCATCCGTTCGGACGACTGAAGGAGTGCGGATCGGGTACTCTCCCAAATGGAGGAGAATTCGCTAACGAGAGATTTCGCAGCCGGATTGTCCACCGAGGTGGAGACGGGAAATGGGATCCGAGGATGCTGACCGAAGACTACAAAAAACGGGGATTTGGAGGAAGATTCGCTCTCGTGATTATTGTAAGAGAACTCGGCCCATGGTAGGAGATCCACCCAGTCCGAATGGTGGGCATTAACAAAGTGCCAGAGGTAACTGGTCAGGTTCTGGTTGATCCGCTCCACTTGACCATTGGACTGTGGATGGTAAGCGGAGGAGAAGTCCAGAGTGACGTCAAGCAACTTACATGTGGCTCTCCAGAAGCGTGAGGTGAACTGAACCCCACGATCTGACACGATGTGGAGGGGCAGGCCATGGAGACGGAAGATGTGGCGGATAAAGTCTTTAGCCAGTTCGGGTGCAGACGGGAGACCCGGCAGGGGAATGAAGTGCGCCATCTTGGAGAAGCGATCAGCGACCACCCAAATGACCGTACAACCGGCAGAGACAGGAAGATCCGTTATAAAGTTCATAGCAATATGCTGCCATGGGGCAGCAGGTACTGGAAGAGGAAGAAGGCGACCGGCTGGCAGGTGTCTCGGAACTTTGTTGCGGGCGCAGGACACACAGGCAGAAACAAAGTCTATTACATCCTTTTGCAGGGTAGGCCACCAGTAATGCCGGGTAATGAGCTGAAGGGTCTTTTTCTGACCGGCGTGGCCAGCTAGCTTAGACGAATGACCCCAGTGTAGGACCTTCTTCCGATCAGGTACAGTTACAAACGTCTTACCGGGAGGGAGACGATTTAGATTCACTTGCATTACTCTGGCGGGATCAATGATGTGCTTAGGTTCCTCCTCTAGATCAGACACCAGGAAGGATCGGAACAAGGCGTCAGCTTTGATGTTTTTGTCTGCCGGGCGAAAATGAAGAACAAAATCAAAGCGGGCAAAAAACAAGGACCACCGGGCTTGGCGCGGGTTAAGTCTCTGGGCGCTCTGAAGGTAAGCCAAGTTTTTGTGGTCCGTGTAAATTATTACCGGGTGAAGAGCCCCCTCGAGCAGGTAACGCCACTCCTCCAGTGCTAGCTTAATGGCTAACAATTCACGGTCTCCAATAGAATAGTTGCGTTCAGAAGAGGAGAAGAGTTTGGAGAAAAAACCGCAGGTTACCATTCTCCCGGAAGATGACTTTTGGGTAAGTACCGCCCCGGCTCCGGAGGAGGAAGCGTCAATTTCTAGGAAGAATTATTTGTTGCCGTCTGGATGATGCAGCACCGGGGCGGAGGAGAAGGCCTGTTTTAAGGAAAGAAAGGCCTCCTCAGCTTCGGGCGGCCATCTTCTGGGATTAGTACCTTTACAGGTGAGCACAGAGATAGGGGCAGTCCTGGAAGAGAAGTGCGGTATGAAGAGGCGGTAATAGTTGGCGAAGCCCAGGAACCGCTGAATAGCCTTCAACCCCTCTGGTCGGGGCCACTTCTGGATGGCAGACAGTTTCTCAGGATCCATTTGTAGGCCGGTCTGAGAGATTATGTAGCCCAGAAATGGAAGAGAGGTCTGCTCAAAGATGCACTTCTCATATTTAGCGTAGAGGTGGTTCTGCCTGAGCCTGAGCAGGGCCTGACGAACATCCCTCCGGTGAGTAGGAAAGTCCGGAGAGAAGACCAAGATGTCGTCCAGGTACACCACCACGCAGGAGTAGAGAAGGTCACGGAAGATGTCATTGACCAACTCTTGAAAGACGGCAGGAGCGTTACAGAGACCGAAGGGCATTACAAGGTACTCATAGTGGCCGTCCCGGGTGTTGAATGCCGTCTTCCACTCATCCGCCTGACGGATACGGACCAGGTTATACGCCCCACGGAGATCCAGTTTGGTGAAGATTCTAGCCCCCCTCAGACGGTCAAATAATTCAGGAATGAGCGGGAGGGGGTATTTATTCTTCACTGTAATCTGGTTAAGGCCTCTATAATCTATACATGGACGGAGTGAGCCGTCCTTCTTTTTGACGAAGAAGAAGCCTGCTCCCGCCGGGGAGGTAGATTTCCGGATAAATCCCCGGGCCAGATTCTCCTCAATATATTCTGACATGGACCGGGTCTCCGCTGCGGACAAAGGGTAGATACGCCCACGGGGAGGAGTAGAGCCGGGAATCAGGTCGATTGGACAATCATATGGTCTATGAGGGGGTAATGTCTCTGCTTCTTTTTTATTGAAGACATCCGCATAAGACCAATAGGGAACCGGTAGACCGGGTAGACTGACTGGGGTAGGAGAAGGACGAGCAGGATGAACGGGAACTAGACAAGTCCTATGGCAGTCCTGTCCCCAGCGAAGGACTTCTCCGGTCTGCCAGTCAAGCACGGGTGCATGTTTCTGGAGCCAAGGTAGGCCTAACAAGAGTGCGTGAGAGAGCCCAGGCAGAACATGAAAGGAGATGCTCTCAGAATGCAGCATTCCCACCTGCAGAGTTATGGATTCGGTGATGAGTTGGATGGGATGTGGTAAGAGGCCCCCATCCACGGCGGCGACAGATAAAGGTACGGCCAGAGGTTTGGTGGGAATGCGGTATTTCTCTACCAGAGACTGAGAAATGAGATTTCCAGCAGCTCCTGAGTCAAGTTGAGCCAGTTCGAAATAGCGGTTCTCTCCGCAGGAGATAGAGACTGACAGCATCAGAGATGGAGAGGGTTTACTTTTGTCTAGGGCGACCTCTCTGAGCGACCCTAGACACAGGCGTTTCCCGACCTCTCTGGGCAGGAACGGATCCGGTGCTCCTTACTGCCACAGTAGAAGCAGCTCCCCTCGGCACGGCGTAAGTCTTGACGGGTTTTGACCATCTTGGTCTGGTCAACCTGCATAGGCTCAGGTGAGTGTGCCTGGGGAGTAACGGAGGGAGTGACGGGTTTCTGGAAGGTGGGGGCTAGACATGGAAACCTCCTCTCACGGGTAACCTCTTTGGCGCGCTCCTGGAATCGGATGTCAATCCGGGTGGCAAGTGTTATTAAGTCGTCGAGAGTGGTAGGAATGTCCCGACCGGCGAGTTCATCTTTAATACGGCCGGACAGACCTTCCCAGAAGACAGACACCAGAGCGTCGTTATCCCAGGCCAGCTCCGAAGCAAGGGTACGGAACCATATGGCATATTGGCCCATGGTGAGATCTCCTTGACGGAGGCGTAGCAGAGACGATGCGGATGAGGTCTTCCGTCCGGGTTCGTCGAAGACTTTCCGGAAAGCCGTGAGAAAGGCTGGCAGGTCGGACACCAGGGGATCTCCTCTCTCCCACAGAGGATTTAGCCAAGCCAGAGCCTCCCCCGTGAGGTGGGACATGATAAAGGCTACTTTGGACCGGTCGGAGATAAACTGGTGGGACAAGAGTTCAAAGTGCAGGGTGCACTGGTTTATGAAGCCCCGAGCTTGAGCGGAGTCACCTCCGAAACGAGGAGGTGCAGAAAACCGGGGTCCGGGACAGGATACCATGGTATTGGTGGGCAGCGGAGCAGCCGGGCTGCGAGTCATGACACTAGCGGTGATTGCAGGTGGAGCAGACAGAGTGTCCAGGCGAGAGTTGACACTCCGCAGGTGAATCAGGATGGACTCCTGTTGGGACCTCTGACGGGACAGTTCATGACATAGGTCCAAGAGCGAGGGAGCTTGGGTGCCACCGGATTCCATGGCCCGAGCAAACTGTAACGGGTCTGGGAGGCGGAACCTCTGAGCAACTATACAAGGGGGCGGTCCTTGTAAGGAAGCGGGTGGCTCCCAGGGAAGACGGGCAGGTAATCACGGCAAGTGACAGGGACAGTCTCTGGGTAGAAGGGCAGGTAGTCACGGCAAGTGACAGGGACAGTCTCTGGGTAGAAGGGCAGGTAGTCACGGCAAGTGACAGGGACAGTCTCTGGGTAGAAGGACGGTTACTCACGGGAAGTGACAGGGACAGTCTCTGGACAGGCAGGTGGTCATGGCTAGTGACGGCAGAGCCTCCAGGTAGGCTAGCAGGCAGGTAGCAGGTGAGCGCTCCTAGGTGAGCAGGCGAGAGTCTCTGGACAGGCAGGTGGTCACGGCAAGTGACGGCGGAGCCTCCAGGTAGGCTAGCAGGCAGGTAGCAGATGAGCGCTCCCAGGTGAGCAGACAGGAGTCTCTGGACAGGCAGGTGGTCACGGCAAGTGACGGCGGAGCCTCCAGGTAGGCTAGCAGGCAGGTAGCAGACGAGCGCTCCAAGGTGAGCGGGCAGGCTGGTCCATAGACAGACTGACAGGTGTCGAAAGGCAGACCGTCGGACCGCAGGCTTGCAAGCAGGTAAACGGATATCTGGCAGGTATCAAGCAGGAATCTGGCAGGTAACAGGCAGGAATCTGTCAGGTGACTGGCAGGTAACAGGCAGGAATCTGGCAGGTGACTGGCAGGTAACTGGAAACAGGACCTGAGGGCTGAAGCAGAGTGAAGGCTTTGCAACAACATTGCTCGGGCACCTCCATTTTGGAGGAGGTGCCTTATATATGGTGAAGTCCTCCGGCCATTGGCCGGGGACTCCTTAGGACGGCGCGCGCGGCCCCTTTAAGAGAGGGGGAGCGCGCGCGCACGCGCCCTAAGCACCGTGGCCGGGAAGCAGCGGAAAGGTGAGGGGAACAGCGTCCCTGCCTAGCAGGAGGCAGGGACGCCGACGCTACAGAGACATAATAAACAAATCAGTAGCAGGTGAAGAATTGGTTTTATTTATTTTTTACGCCGTTCCTAGTGTGATATAACTGCTTAGATTACTTTATTCTTCGGGTCGGTGCGATTACAGAGATACCAGATTTATATCGGGTTTTTATGACTGACAGCTGTCACACACTAAAAGACGCTTTTTTTTGCAAAATCTAGTTTTTGCATCGCCATATTTTGAGAGCTATAATTTTTCCATATTTCGGCCGACAGAGTCATGTGACGGCTTGTTTTTTGCGGGACGAGTTGACATTTTTATTGGTACCATTTTTGGGTATGTGACATTTTTTGATCGCTTTCTATTCCGTTTTTTGGGAGGTAAAATTAAAAAAACCAACAATTCAGGAATTGTTTTTTGAGGTTTTTTTTATGCCGTTCTGCGTGTGGTAAAAGTGATCAGGCAGCGTTATTCTTCGGGTCAGTACGTTTACAGCGATACTACACTTACTGTATTTTTTTTTTATGTTTTGGCGCTTTTACACTAAAACTATTTTATAGAAAAAAATATTTTTTTTGCATTGCTTTATTCTGAGCGCTATAACTTTTTTATTTTTCGGCTGATGGAGCTGTATGGCGGCTTTTTTTTTCAGCGGTACCATTTTTATTTCTATTTTGTTTTTTGATCGCATTTTTTTCCACTTTTTGTTTGGCGATATGATGAAAAAGCATATTTTTTTGCTCCGTTTTTTATTTATTTTTATTACGGTGTGCACAGAAGGAGTTAATTAGTGTGACAGTTTTATAGCTCGGGTTGTTTCGGACGCGGCGATACCAAATATGTGTACTTTTTTTGGTTTTGTAAAAATATACGGATTTATTGGTTTAATATTTTATTTATTTATTTTTATTTATTTTGTGATATTTTTTTTTAATAGTTTAAAAACTTTTTTTTTTACATTTTTTCTTAGTTCCTGTATGGGACATTAATTTTTATTTTTCTGATCACTGATCTCATGTAATGTAATAGACATATATTACATTACATTACATGAGATCTTCCCTGACTGTTTCAGTCAGAGTCTCCTGTCTGGCTTAGCTGCAGCTGAGCCAGACAGGACACCATATATGGCAGAGCTGGAGGCGGTCATGTGACCTCCAGCTGCCATAGCAACCCCAGGAGACTCTCCTCCAGACCCGGGTACCACAGTACGTGTAAGTAAAAGATAACCTTATACTCGCCTTCTGATGGCCCCCGCTCTGCTCCCGGCGTCACTGCTGGCTCCGTGGCGGGTACCGGTAATGTAAAAGGACCTTTCATGACGTCAGCTGTCATGTGACAGGTCACGCGACCGCTGACGTTGGCGGTAGTTTTCAGCTGCAAGTCTGTTTTTCAGTGATAAGCTTTTGATATGTAGTCCTTCATGAGGTTTTGGCCATTCTGCCCCCCACCATTGGTTAACAGCTTTTGGCCTATACACAGTGTAGAGTGAAATCTGTCAATCATGGGGTGGGAAGGATGATACAGCTTTTGAATGAGCAGGCAAGAAGAGCAGCAGCAGATAAGGGTTTTATTGAAGCCTAGCTATTGAAACAGTGCTGGAGTCGGGCTGCGTGCCCACTATGCGTTTTTCAAGCGTTTTTGCCTCGGAATTTCCGCAGCGAAAACGCTTAAAACAAACGCTTGGTAATACGTGCCCCATGGTCCCCAATGATAATCCGCATGTGCTGTGCACATGCTGCGGAAATTTCCGCTGCGGATTATCATTGATGTTGTAAAAATACAATGCTTTATATTTTATTTTGACTGCTACAGTAAACATCGCATCATGGAAATACAATTATGCCTTGGATTCACACCATTTCAAGTACATTATTCAACCATAAAATGCTCTACAACACTGATCAGATATTTAACGGTGTATGGCACATAAACATACCTTTTTACGTGTTTTTTTTCACTCCACGTTGAAATATTAACTGCAAACAAACTCTCATTGTGTTCAATGGAAAATTCACATTGCAGAACTTTTCTCTAGTCTTCTGGTGATCCAGACATATAATAATGTATAACTAGACTTATCAGCCAGATTCATAGAAGGTGGAATGCATTAGTAACACCGTATTGCTGCAATAGGTTAGTGACTTTTTCATTTTCTGTAGCCTTCAGTCTGACTCTAACGTTCCAATATTTTTATTATAATGTGGAACCCAAAACTGGATCCCATGTTCTAGATGTGGCCTTACAAATAATTTTATAGAGGGTAATGATACATTGGGATCACAGGATTTATTTATTTTTTTTACACCCTAAAATCTTAATTGCTTTGGCAGCTGCTACCTGATATTGAGAGCTGCTTCTTAGCTTACTTGTAAGAAATTGCTTTTCCTTCCCAGTATAAACTACGGCCACCACCTTTACTGCCTCTTTTATAGCAGTCTAGTAAGCTGTATACATGTCCTACACGCCCTCTACATAGCCCAAAATGCCTTTATTATCCCCTCATACTTCACAGTCCGGTCTCTTGGCCGTTGCTGGTCTTGCTTGTGCCTCCTCTCTCCTTGAAAACACCGTCCTCCCACCTTGCTTCATTTGATGACGCATCCTAAGTCATCCTCTTTGTCCACAATTGCACTCCTGTGCTGGTGCACTTCCCTCTGCCCTGCCTCGGGCAGAGCAAAGCATTGTAATGCACATATGCCAGCTGTACTTCTGGGTCATTGGCGATCTTCGGCCTCTCCCAGCGCATGCACATTAAAGTACTTTGCTCTGCCCTCGGCAGGACAGTGAAGTACGCTTACGCAGGAGCGCGATTGGGTACACTGTGGATGATGTAGGACATGTCATCCACATGAAGCAGGGCAGGAGGACGGCGCTTGTGAGAAGAAAGGAGGTGCCAAAATAAGACAAGCAATGCCCATCAGACCAGACTTCGTTGTTTGTGGGGATAATTAAAGGATTTTTGGGTTATGCAAAGGGCGTATAGGACTTGTATACAGCTTACTAGACTGCTATAAAAGAGGCTGTAAAGATGCTGGCTGTAGTTTATATTGGGAAAACCTGGTGACCTCTTCCCTTTTAAAGTATATGCAGCTATATGATTACTACGACCTGGATGCATTACTGTACATTTATTAACATTAAACCTCATCTGCCATGTGTTTGCCCATGCAGACATGTTATTTAGATTGTACCATAATATTATATACGGTCAAGATTTATTATCCTACATTATTTTCTGTCATCAGCAAAAACTGATATTTTGCTCTCAAACCCATCCACAAATTAATAAATACATTTAAATGAACATCTCATATGTCTTCAAAACATTTGGACACCACTGACTTCAAACTCTCCAGACGGTAGTTGCACAGATCCACATTCTAGCCCTTCTTGAAGATTGGTACCACGTCAGCCATCCTCCAATGTTGTGTCACTGACCCTGTGAAAAGAGAGTAAAAGAGGAGATGGTGGTCTGTCAATTACTGAGCTCAACTGCCTCAAAATCCAGGATGAATACTGTCTGGGCCAGGAGCTTTGTCACAGCCATACTTTTTGCTCAATCTGTCCGGATCAAGCTGTCTATATGGACATGTAGGTCATAGAAAGTTTAATAAATTTTATAGCTTGTTATTTATGATCTCATGTCTTATTCTAGAGAAATCTACATTTTTCTAATATGCAAATGAGCTGTTATCTCTATGGGCCGGACACTGATCTGCATATAAGAAAAATGTGGATTTCTCAGTAATAAGACATCGTATCATAGATATCAGGTGTAATGTTATTCAGCTTTCTAGGACCTGCATGCACATGAAGACTGCTTAGAGTTTATCCTACTGACAAATTCCCTTTAACCTCTTACCGACGTTGGACTCACTCGCGGTGATCGCATTAAGGTGCTTGTTGATTCTCACAGCAGGCACCTGGGCTCATAGTCACTGGGGGTTTCAATGCCCACCCCTCGCACAAGTACGATCGCTGTGATTGGCTGTACAGAATTTAACAGCCAACCGCAGCGTTTTCATTGTTTCACTGAAAGGCCACGGCCCCACTATCAGTATTCGGTCAGTGTTTTTTCTCAGGAGTGGGAGCCAAAACCAGGAGTGGGTGATAAATGCAGAATTGGTGACTTGTTTCTATTAGACCTTTTCTCTGATTGTTTCTCACCTGGTTTTGGCTCCCACTCCTGAGAAACAATACTGACCAAATACTGATAGTGGGGCTGTGGCCAAACATTGATGTCCAGCCAAATTTTGCCAACTCTGATTGGTGCGATCGGACAATGTCAATCGCACCAGAGGTGATCGGACCGCAGTATGACTGTCATTCTGTCGTGCTGTGCTGCGCCTTGTGATGCCACAGACTTTTTCAAGCCCGTGCCATCACTACTGCTGGTGCTGCGCACTGTTGAAGAAAGGAAAAAGTTCCTGATCTTTCCTAATCCACCTCCCACCCCTTATGCCTCCGAGAGATGATCAGTACTTGATCGCTCGATTTTTGGCAGGTTTTCCAGGATTTTGTCAACCTCATGGTGGTTAGACAAATTTGTACGCCCAGCAATTTTTGTCCCAAAACGACACTACTACGTTTTCCAACTGGAGTTAATCAGTGATGTAGCCTGATAAACACATCAAACTGGTGAAAGGTCCTCTTTAAGTCCACAGGCATTTTGCTCTTTCAATAAATGTATTCACCTGTTCCTATCCTAATTCCCCCATATTACACCTTTTTTTAATTATTTTTTTTTACTTCCAATATATCACCATAACAATGTCAAGTGCTTATCTTACTCTCCAAAGTAGATACAGCCAGAACATTCATATCGTCAAAATTTGTCATTCAAGTGAATGAAGCAGTTTCTGCAACATTTGAATGGGATTTTTCAATCCCTACTTTTGCAACAAATTAGTCAGTGCATTCTTGTATGTTTCTCAGTTCCATTTTTATACTGTTTTGTTTTTTTTAACATGTCGTTTATAGAAGAATGTCACAAATACAACAGTCTTATCAGCTGGAAAAAGCCAAGAAAAAGGTGGAAGTGGTACTCCTACTCGTAAGTCTGTGCTGCCTCAAAAATTTAAAGTACCTCCAGGTAAGCGAACCTGAAGTTCCCTAACTTAGAATTTCTTTTTTGATACACCAAGAATGTAATGTGTCTGATTAGCTGTAAAGGATCATAAGCATGTGACTTCTATTTATCCTTCAGTTTATTAATTAACATCTATGCTGAGCAAAGGAGGGCAATGTGGCATATTTGTTATATAGACTAAGAGCAGCTCATGCAAGACGTTCATGCGATGTTGCAGTTAGCTACTTGAAAAACTCACAGGCAATAGTTTGATGTCAGCGTGTTTTAGTAAAATGGTGGCAGTATACAGAAAAGCGTGGGAGGGCCACTTGAAGGAAATCTGTCTTGACTATCAACTCCCACCCTCCTCCCCATTCCAAGCCACTTAATTTGCCATTTCATTCTCATGAACAATTATATATTTTTGTTAATAAAATCCATTGCTGGATAATCAAAACCTACATGTTTTAATCCCCAGCTTTGTTCTTTGCCTAGTGCCACATTCTTCTGCTTGTCTGACCGCTTAGTCTGTGTAGTTAAGCCATTAAGCTGTGAGTCAAGCAGAATAAGGTTGTGCTAAAGGCTCAAAGTACTTTGATCACACCCAGAGCACTTCAGCCTCATTTGCATATGTATTACAACATGAATTTAGGGGAGGTTGCTCATCATATCCAATTTCCTTTTTAAATGGAGTTTCTCATCATAAAATGACCTATTTAAAAGTGAAGAATAGTTTTCTGGCTCCTATTCATACAGAGCGATATTTACAGTTCAATCTTTATTTCATACTGACTCGATTCATTATGCATTTCATTACGGTATATATTTTTTTTCATCTACAATTACTGGTCAACGTCCAAAAAGTAAAATTTTGTTCCTCATAGTTTTTAATAATAATCTTTTTTATAGAACGCCAACATATTCCGCAGCGCTTTACTTACATTATCGGCACTATCCCCATTGGGGCTCACAATCTACATTCCCTATCAGTATGTCTTTGGAGTGTGGGAGGAAACCCACATAAACACGAGGAGAACATACAAACTCCTTGCAGATGTTGTCCTTGGTGGGATTTGAACCCAGGACCCCAGCGCTGCTTGGCTGCCGTTCTAACCACTGAGCCACTGTGCTGCCTTGATGTGTTTTTATTTTTTTAGTAGAAATTATAATAAAAGTACAATAAAAAGTCAGAGGTGCAAGAATATATTTGAGAGATCGCTTGACTATATAAACTGTATTTAAGCAAATCAATGTAAAGCTGTCTGTACACGTCAATTAGTATAACAGCAAATTGTATTGCTGCAAAAAAATTAAATGCATTTTGTGGCTCTGGCCATAGTTCTAGATTTCTTAGTAATATCGTTTTAGTGGAATATCTTTAAAATGCATTACCTATTTCAGCAGCAGTTGGAAGGTGTTATGCACACGCCCGGACTGACTGGCGTGTGCGGGTGTTGTGGTTCCACTGGACCATGAACCGGAGAGTGCCTGGAGGGGCGTGACTAAGTATCTGGCCGATCCGACCAAGATGGCACGACGGCATACGACGCCAGTGCACCAGGGAGAAACCGGGCAGAGGGACCAGGTGCTACTCCAGGTCAAACTCCAGACACGGGGGTTGACCCACACAGGGATTACTGGAACAGGCTGGTTAGGCTGGCGCACAGACTGGAGGGTATAGGCAGGCACGACTGGTATGCAGGCAGGCGGGTAAAGGCAAGCGCAGCTAGAGTGCAGACAGGGAGGCACTAGCAGGTAGGAACACAGGCGGGATAGGACCCAGTACACACTGGGACTCAGGAACAATACAGGCAGAGGGGTACCGGCAAGCACAGCTAGAGTGCAGACAGGGAGGCACTAGCAGGTAGGAACACAGGCGGGATAGGACCCAGTACACACTGGGACTCAGGAACAGGCAGGTTAGGCTGGCACAGACTGGTGGATGTAAGCAAACACGGCAGGTATGCAGATGGGTGGATACAGGCGAGTATGCAGGCAGGGAGGTACTGGCCGAAAGGACGGGCTGGAGCACAGAAAGGTTAAGACCCAGTACAGACTCGGTCACAGAACCGCAGATGCGGTAGACAACCACAGCAGAGAGGGAACGCCCGAAGCGGTGGGCAAGAACAGAGCAGGACGGGGCTGCAGGAGCAGCGAGCACAAGCAGGGCAGGACAGGACTGCCGGAGCAGCGGGCAGAAGCAGGGCAGGACAGGACTGCCGGAGCAGCGGGCAGAAGCAGGGCAGGACAGGACTGCCGGAGCAGCGGGCAGAAGCAGGGCAGGACAGGACTGCCGGAGCAGCGGGCAGAAGCAGGGCAGGACAGGACTGCCGGAGCAGCGGGCAGAAGCAGGGCAGGACAGGACTGCCGGAGCAGTGAGCAAAAGGGTCAGAGCGGAGCAAGGCTGCCGGAGCAGTGAGCAAAAGGGTCAGAGCGGAGCAAGGCTGCGGAGCAGTGAGCAAGGAGTCAGAGCAGGCTAGAACCGCCGGAGCGGTAAGCAAAGGAGTCAGAGCAGACTAGAACCGCCGGAGCGGTGAGCAAAGGAGTCAGAGCAGACTAGAACCGCCGGAGCGGTGAGCAAAGGAGTCAGAGCAGGCTAGAACCGCCGGAGCGGTGAGCAAAGGAGTCAGAGCAGGCTAGAAGCGTGTTCAGACAGGTCAGACAAGATACAGGAACGGGTCTAGGTAATCGGCCCCTAGAAGGCAGGAGGAACAGGCTAGGAGCGTGTTCAGACAGGCCTGGAAATACAGCCTCCAGGATAGGCAGACAAGAGAACACAGAACGGGACCTGGCACCTTCAGAGTGCAAGCACACACTGAATGAAACACTATGCTCAGGCAGGAATAGATGGGAGCAGCTGAGCTATATACCAGGTGACAGACAGCAATAGGCTGAGGACGCACAAGGGGTGTGACCCACAGCAGGTACAAAAAGCAGGAAGTGATCGGGCGCCGCCCTTAAGCAGCAGAAACAGACACAAACAGACAGCATGGAGGGAAGCCAGAGAGACATTCTGGACTGGAGATCAAGTGCACGCTCTTGCACAGTGGGAGATGGACCACCATGCAAGGACGCCGCCAGGTATGTTACAGAAGGAAGGGAGACACAGTCATTACTAGTGGGGTAGGCGGAGCCCACATAGGATAGAACACCTCAGATTAAAAAAGAGTGTTGTCCGGCCCCTCCAGCTTGGGCTCCTCCTACTCCAGCTCTCCAGTCTAAAATTTGAGGTCACAGAGGATGGTCGCTGCTGGAAGCAGCTCCTCAGAAAATTTTTTTATTTTTATCGGACAGAGACTTGGACCCCCGTGGTCTTGAGGTCTCAGGGGTCTCAGCGCTGCTGGACCCCCACCCCTCCCTTGGCGGATCTGCATTACCCTTTGAGAGAGGTCCCTGCAGAACCCTGCCGGCCCCGGGGGATGAGGGATGCTTCCCTGGCGAGGACGCAAACCGCACATCTGGGGTCACTGCGTTCTCCGCCCTGGGGGGAAGCTTGGGCACAGCGCCACAAATCCCTGGGGGTCCCTGTGGCGCTCAGCTGGGTGAGTACTCAGCATGTTAATGTGTTTTGAGTGCTTCAGCGGCTGCTGCGGCAGCCGCTGCTACATGTATTCAGGTGGTGACTTGTGTTTTTTTGTCCGCAGGTGGATGCCTGCAGGACATGGAAGCGGGGCAGGAGTGGAGAGCGGAGGAGTCGCGCGCGCTTTTTTTGAAGCCGGCGGGGGGCGTGGCTTCGCGCCTTCCTGGTCTTTCGCGGGCAGGAAGCGCTCTGAGCGCGCGCTTTCTCCTGCCCCTCCTCTTCCGGCTTCTCTCTCCTCACAGCGCGGCGGCCATTACTGAACGGCTTCCATCGGGCTCCTCACTCTCCTCTCCTCCCGACAGACCGAAGGAACACTGCACCGCGGCCAGCTGGGTGAGTCGCTTCTGCCTGTCAGGGCAGAAGCTTAACCCCTCACCCCCTCAGCGCAGGGCACCTTTCTGAGGCACAATAAGGTGGCAGACTGTGCTGTCCTGCAGCTATTACCTCATATAGAGGTTCCTTTTTTTGTCTGGGGCTCGCACATCCTTTTCATTTCACAGAGGTTGTGGGGAGTCTGCGACATTAACCCCTTATTAGGCGGTTATCCCTTAATTGGGGGTCAGCTGGGGTAGCTCTCTCTTTAAGAGCTTTAACCCTTCAGCTTTCTTTTAAGAAACCACACTGTCCTACTTACTGACAGGTTTAACCTGCCATATACTGTGTGAGGGCATGTCAGATCAGGGTCCAGGAGGTGCGGACCGTCTCCCAGGTCCGCTACAGGATCAGTCTCGCGTGTCTGACACGCAGGAGTCCTCGACGGCGTCAAGCGCAGCGGTCGGGGGTTTCGGTGATGGGGCAGTGGTCAAAATGGAGGCCCTCACTCGTTCTATTGATGGCCTGTCTGACCTTCTAGGTTATTGGGTGTCAGCTAGATCCTCTCATGGCAGGAAGCGCCACAGGCCGGTACTGCCCTCCCCGCGCAGCGACTCGGAGATCTCTGTTATGGAGGGTTCCCCTTCAAGCTCAGATGGGGAGATGTCCGATTCGGATAAGGAGGATCGGCAGGGGCACTCTGCCTCTTTTTTGGGCCGTGCAGAGGCTTTTATTGGAGCCATGAGGGAGGCGTTACAGTTTCCGGAGGAGGTAACTAGACGTCCTGGTAAGTCGGCCCGGATGTTTCAGGAGTCGCATAGGTCGCGCTTGGCATTACCATCTCTGGATGAGCTTAATGGGGCAGTGGAGAAGGAACGCCTGTGTCCAGATAAACGTTTTCAGGGGACACGGTTTTTTGAGGCACTGTATCCGTGTTCCACGGAGTTGATTGATAATTGGATTCCTTCTCCTGAAGTGGATGTCCCTTTATCCCAGCTTAGCAAATCCTCATTACTGCCTGTTAAAGGGAAGGCGAGTCTGCAGGATCCGCTGGACAGAAAAACGGAGATGGCGGCGAAATCCATCTACGAGGCCGCGGGTCATGGATTCAGAGCGGTGCTAGGATCCATGTGTGCTTGTAAAGCTTCCCTAAGCTGGTTGGACCGTCTACGGACGGCGTGGCAGGATGGATCCCCGCTATCCGAGGTAGATGGGCTTTTCAAGTTGTTGGAGGATGCGGCCCGATATGGCAGTGATGCAGGTTTGGATACCGCGTCACTGCTGTCCAGGGCGCAATCCTCGGCGGTCACAGTCAGAAGAGCACTGTGGCTCAGACAGTGGACCGGGGACGCGGTTTCCAAGCAAGGTTTGCTATCTTTAGCTTACAAGGGTGGTCAGTTATTTGGATCTGACCTCACGGAGCTGATTGTCAAGGCAAAGGCAAAAGAAGCGGCCTTACCACAGCGAAGAACTGTGGCTTCTGCGTCGGGCAGGCCTAGTGCCGGTAGTAGTCGGCGGCCCTTTCGGTCCAGGGGACGGTCCGGTCAGCCCTCTTGGGGATCGGGTCGTCCCTCTTTTTCAGGAAAAAAGGCTTCTCAGAAATCCCGCACTCCCTGGAAACAGAGCTTCCGTCAAGACAAGCGGGAAGCTGACAAAAAGCCCGCTAAGGCGGACTGACGCCAGGTTTTCTCTCGAGGGCTCTCGAGTGGGGGGTCGCCTGCTCCAATTCGAATCGACTTGGGCGTCCCGCGTTTCGGACGCCTGGGTGACGCGGGTTGTGTCAGCAGGCTACTTCATAGAGTTTCTTTCTCGACCCCCGGACAGGTTTTGCCGATCTCGCATTCCGTCAGAGCCCGAGCTAGTTGCCGCTCTACGGCAGGAGGTCGATTCCCTTCTGCAGAAGGGTGTGGTGGTACCGGTTCCGCCGGAGGACCGGGGAAGAGGGTTTTATTCAAACCTCTTTGTGGTCCCCAAAAAGGAGGACAAATTTCGCCCCATTCTGGATCTCAAAAGATTGAATCGGCATGTCCGCACCCGGAAATTCCGCATGGAGTCGCTTCGCTCGGTTGTGGCGGCCCTGTCGCAGAACGACTTTTTGGTGTCTATCGACATTCGCGACGCTTATTTGCATGTTCCCGTCGGAAGGGCCCACCAACGCTTCCTTCGTTTTGCCATAGGTCAGGACCATTTCCAGTTTGTGGCCCTACCATTCGAGTTGGCCTCGGCGCCCAGAGTTTTTACAAAAATTCTGGCACCTCTCATGGCGATCCTTCGAAGACAGGGGGTTACGGTTCTTCCCTACCTGGACGACCTTTTGATTGTGGCGTCCTCAAAGGAGGAGGCGGTGACGGCTCGCAATCTATCCCTTCAGCTCCTGGAGGACTTCGGGTGGCTGGTCAATTGGAAGAAGTCGTCTCTGGAACCGTCGCAGTCAATCCTGTTTTTGGGGATGCATTTCGACACGGTACGAGCAGTGGTGTCCCTGCCTCCAGACAAGCAAGCAAGTCTTCTTCGACATGTACAGGTTATGAAGTCTTCGACAGCAATGTCCCTTCGAAGGTGTATGCGCCTTTTGGGTTTGATGGTGGCGTCAATGGAGGCACTTCCGTTTGCCCAATTTCATTCCAGGACTCTCCAAATGCTCATTCTGAACCGTTGGGATCGATCACAGGCTTCGCTGGATCGCAGTGTCATCATCTCCCACAGGGTGCGAGAGTCTCTAGAATGGTGGTTACGTCCGGAAGCGTTATCCCTGGGGAAGTCCTTCCTCCTTCCGAGGTGGTCGGTCATAACCACCGATGCCAGCCTGTCAGGCTGGGGGGGTGTCTGGAACGATCTCTGGATTCAGGGAGTATGGTCGTCGGAAGAGTCTGTCCTGCCGATCAACATCCTGGAATTGAGGGCGATTTTCCTTTGCCTCCAACACTGGACGGTCCCTTTAAACGGTCTGCCAGTCCGAGTGCAGACAGACAACGCGACGGCGGTCGCGTATATCAACCATCAAGGTGGAACGAGGAGCTTCAGGCTCATGATGGAAGTGTCTCGGATCCTGGTATGGGCCGAGGCCAAGGTGCCAGCCATCTCTGCGATTCACATTCCGGGAGTTCAGAATATCACGGTGGACTTCCTCAGTCGCGAGAAGGTGGATCCCGGAGAATGGAGTCTTCACCCAGAAATTTTTGCACAGCTGTGCTCCCGTTGGGGAACTCCTCAAGTGGATTTGATGGCATCAAGGTTCAACACCAAGTTACCGACGTTCATGTCCAGGTACAAGGACCCGAAGGCTGTGGCGGTGGATGCTCTGGTGGCTCCGTGGGACCAATTCGAGCTAATCTATGTGTTCCCGCCGATATCCTTACTTCCTCTGGTGTTGCGTCGGATCAGACTGGAAAGAGTCCCGGCTATGTTAGTAGCCCCAGACTGGCCAAGGAGGACGTGGTTCTCGACGCTGGTGTCGCTTCGGGCTGCGCCTCCACTTCCTCTCCCTCTTCGCCCGGACCTGTTAACCCAAGGGCCCGTTCGTCATCCGGACCTGAAGTCTCTGCGTTTGACGGCGTGGCTCTTGAGACCGAAATCTTGACTCGTCAAGGTTTTTCAGCCGAAGTCATTGCCACTCTGCGAGCTGCCAGGGGTCCTGCCACTACTAGGATCTATCACAAGACTTGGGAGGCCTTCTTTTCATGGTGTTCGGGTTCTTCAAGGAACCCGAGGATTTTTTCCATTCCCAATTTGTTGGCCTTTTTGCAGTATGGCCTGGACAAGGGTTTGGCAGTTAGCACTCTGAGGGGTCAGGTTTCTGCTTTGTCCTTGCTGTTTCGGAAGGCTATCGCCTCGCGTAGGGACGTTCGTTCCTTTTTTCGCGGGGTAACCCGTCAGTTTCCGCCGCGGAAGGCGCTTGTGTCCCCTTGGCGGCTCTTCAACATGGGCCTTTTGAGCCTATGGACTCCGTTAGCCTTTCTTTGCTTTCTTGGAAGGTTGCCTTTTTAGTGGCAGTCACCTCTTTGAGAAGGGTTTCTGAACTGGCGGCTCTTTCTTGCTCGCCTCCTTTTCTGGAGTTTCTCCCGGATCGCGTGGTGCTTCGCACACGGGGCGACTTTCTACCTAAGGTGGTGTCACAATTTCATGTTAACCAGGATATTGTGTTGCCCTCGCTCTGTCCGGAACCGAGGAATGCGAAGGAACGGGCCTTGCACTCATTGGATTTAGTGCGGGCTTTGAAGTTCTATTTGTCTATTACTCAAGGTTTTCGGAAATCGGACTCTCTGTTTGTGATTCCAGCAGGTCGTCGGCGTGGTCAACGAGGTTCCAAGGACACTATAGCTCGATGGATTCGGTCGGCCATTTTAGAGGCTTACCGACTCAAGGGCGAATCTTGTCCAATTAAGATTCGAGCTCACTCCACGAGAGCTGTGGGTTCATCGTGGGCTTTTCATCAAGGGGCCTCGGCAGCTCAACTCTGCCGGGCGGCTACCTGGCGCTCCGTCCACACTTTTACAAAGTTTTATAAGGTGGACGTCAGTGCTTCCGCTGATGCAGCCTTAGGACGTAGGGTCCTGCAGGCGGCTGTAGTTTAAGTTATCGTTAACTTGTATTTAGCGCTAGTTGCGCATTTTTCTAGGTTGTTGGGATTCTGCCTCTGTTGGTTTTTTCCCACCCTTAATTTTTGGACTGCTTTGGGACGTCCCACTAGTAATGACTGTGTCTCCCTTCCTTCCATCTGCTGCTGAAAGACGGATTTTGGTAAGACCTTACCTGTAAAATCCTTTTCAGCGAGGGAAGGAAGGGAGACACAGCTCCCTCCCATGGCAGAAGTGTGTTGTTGTGTTTTCAGATGCAGCGTGACCCTTCTCTGATAGCGATTATCTGGGCTGAGGTCGGCGCGCTAAGGCTCTGTTCCAGCATTGCCAGCTCATCGCAGTGGTCAGGTCCAGTGAGTAGTACCTGGGACTGTGTGGTTTTTCTGTTATATGCATAACCTGTCTCTTGTTTTTTCTCTGAAGTTCTTCAGAAGGGGTTATGTTGCTCCGCTGGTGATATTTGCTCTTCCTTAGCTTGTGTACGGACTGGAGAGCTGGAGTAGGAGGAGCCCAAGCTGGAGGGGCCGGACAACACTCTTTTTAATCTGAGGTGTTCTATCCTATGTGGGCTCCGCCTACCCCACTAGTAATGACTGTGTCTCCCTTCCTTCCCTCGCTGAAAAGGATTTTACAGGTAAGGTCTTACCAAAATCCGTCTTTTATGCGCCCCATGTCTTGCTTTTTAGCAGCAACTAATACAGCAGATGGAAGTTTATTCGTACTCCCATGACAGCACCACGAGAGAGAGAGGATCCGCCCATTGTGGACAGGAAACCTACAGGTTAAAAAGGGCGGCACCTCTCTCCCGCCTCAGTTTAGGTTTCCTGTCCTTGATGGGAGACCTCTCAGGCTTACCTGCAGGATGAAGACTGTCTCTTGCCCCAGATGGAATCGACAGGGTGTTGGAGCAGTGAAGGTTTCCACCCTAGGTCGGTCCTGGAACTCTGGAGACGCCACGACAGGGCTCATTGGGGCACCTCCGTGTGCGTTGCGGCAGGCGTGACATCCCCTCTCGTGGAGGTAGATGTCCGCCATGTGTGGAGCCGCATGCGGGCACCCTCCCCCCTGCTATACTGTGCAAGAGATCCGGGCCGCGCCGGCGGGGAACGTGACAGGCGCGGCCCTATTACGTATTTCCGGTGCGTCGGGGACTCCACCGGAAGTGGGCGGAGCTTGCGCGCGCAACCAGGAAGCCGCATGCGAGCACGATGACGCCGGAGCAGGAGTCCAGGAGCGTTCCGCTGGTACTGCAAACAGCGGAGATTAGCCCACCGGGGGGTGGGGGGAGGGGGTGAATTCTTCCAGAGCCCCTAATAAAGAAAAAAAAAAAACTCCACACAGGTACCACGTATGGCCAGTATAAAAAGTTACTGGCAGCATACGGAGGTGCTTCCCAGACCATTGTTTTTTACCTTGTTAAACATGGGAGATACACAGGAGCAGCTATCACCTCAGCAAGAGCAACTGCTGCAGGAGCAGCCCTCTGGGGAGCCCTCACAACTGGCGGTGCAATGACGTTCCCGGTCTGGGTCCAATCGTTCGGCTAGAAAATTCACCGCAAAAAGCAGGAAAGAAGGTCCGGTGGTTCGGCTTGATTCTCCGCCGGTTAAGATGGATTCTTCTGCTTCTACGGTACCAAATATTCCATGGGGTAAGTAGAATCTTCGTGAAAGTTCTACTAATTCTTCTTCCTCCTTCTCTATCTATAACTTTCTTTCAGAGCAAGAAATGTTCATTTAACTCTAAACATAAGGAATGTGCCCTATGCAGCAATCCGCTCCCTGATGCGTATGTTAAGAAATTGTGCCAACCTTGTATTGACAAGGTAATGACCAAAGAAACCCCGGGGTTTTCCTTCGACCTAAAGACTTTAATTAGAGAAGAAATAGGCAAGGCTTTGCAAGGGAATTCTGAGTCCAGGCATGTTCCCTGGTACATTCAGCCAGGCTCGGACTCTGATATCTCAAACACTTCTTCCTCCTCTCTCTCTTCTTCTGATAACGAGTCGGATAGACAGTGTTTTCCTCTGCAAGAGGTTGATGCCTTGGTGAAAGCTGTCCGGACCACCATGGGCATTGTAGACACGAGACCAGAAAAATCTGTAGAGGATGTAATGTTTGGGGGATTAGGTCAAAAGAAGAAGAGATGTTTCCCCATAAATACAATAGTCAAAGATCTCATTGATAGAGAGTGGTAAAAGCCAGACAGGAAGGGCAGCATTCCTCCCTCTTTCAAAAGGAGGTATCCATTTGACGATGCCACTTGTACCTCTTGGTCAAAAGCACCAAGGTTAGATGTTGCCTTTGCTAAGGCATCAAAAAAGTCTTCTCTCCCATTTGACGACATGCGAGCATTGAGAGACCCCTTAGACAGACGAGCCGATACCTTCCTGAAAGGTGCATGGGAGACAGCTGCAGGAGCCCTGAAACCAGCAGTGGCAGCCACCTGCACAGCCAGAGCCCCGATGGTCTGGCTGGAACAGCTAGACAACCAACTTAAGGAGGGTGTCTCCAGGAAGGAGATTATTTCTTCCCTTCCCCTGGTACAGGGTGCAGCGGCCTTTCTTGCTGATGCGTCGGCGGACTCGGTTAGACTGGCTGCAAAATCATCAGCTCTATCAAATGCTGCTCGGCGAGCCCTTTGGATTAAATGCTGGCCTGGAGATGTACAAACGAAGTCTAGGCTTTGTACAATTCCTTGCGAGGGGGAATATCTTTTTGGCCAGACCATGGACGAACTGTTAGAAAAAGCCGGAGATCCTAAGAGGGGATTCCCATCTGTACCTCTACCCTCTTTTAAGAAATCGTTTCGGATAAAGAAATTTCTCCGAAGATTTTTCAGAGAACAAGAAAAATTCGAAGAGGCCTACTCCTCCTCTGTAATTTTCTCGTGGTGCTGTCATGGGAGTACGAATAAAGCCTTAGTTACTTACCGGTAACGGGATTTTTCGGAGCCCATGACAGCACCCTTATATTCCCTCCCTACACTGGAGTTTTTTCGCACTCCCGTAGAATTAATTTCCTTTTTTGCACCCTCGGGGGGAAGTTGGTTAAAGTAATTGGTTTAAAATGAATTTGTTTTGTTGTTATTAACCTTGGCGGTCCTCTCATGCTCTGTTAACTAAACTGAGGCGGGAAGAGATGGCCGCCTTTTTTAACCTGTAGGTTTCCTGTCCATGATGGGCGGATCCGCTCTCTCTCGTGGTGCTGTCATGGGCTCTGAAAAATCCCGTTACCGGTAAGTAACTAAGGCTTTCCCCTTAATTTTTAAAATTTTATAATAAAGGACTATTGGTTTCAACACATTGTCGAAATATGAATCTGGGAGCTGGATTATATCCCTTCTTATATATTATATATTTTTTATTTTATTTTTATGATTCCAAAAATAAAAAAACAATGGCAAACATACACATCTGAAAAGTAAACTGATTCAAAACACAAATACAATAAACCTTTCTGTGACGATATGAGAAATGACTGCATCCTATGTGACCATAGCCCTATGTTTTGTGGTGTTTGTATTGCAAGCGGACTTTTATTTGAATGTATAGTATATTGTTCCATAACCTAATAGCACTTTTTTTTGTCTTAACAGGTCCAAAGGTGGTGAAATCGCGTTACATGCAGTATGATAAGCCTAAAAACACAAAGGTATGCTCTCCCTCACTCATACTTCTGGATAACAAACCTTTTGTGCTAAAAGACATTGTCCCTTCTCGGGACATATTGGTCCCCAGACAGAATCATATAGTAAAAAAAGTGCAATGGTCACCATACCCTTGTCCACTAGTGCATCTGACGCTGAAGTCATGACAACTTGACAGTGCAGCAGCCAATTGGTGAGCTGAGCGTTCCATTTACACTGGCAGAGCCGCTGTGCTCACTGATAGTGTGGCAGCCAATCAGACTTTAAGGCTTTGTGCACACGAAGCGGTTTTAATGCGTTTTTGCGGCATATTTTCACTGCGAAAACGCATTAAAATCGCTTGTAATAGGTCTGCCATGTACTGCAATGCAAATCCGCATGTGTTGTGCTCATGCGGAAATTTCCGCTGCAAATTCGCATTGCGGTAAAACCCGCAGCAAGACTAATTCTAGTGCGATTTCGCCATTGACTTGCATTGGATCACATAAGATCCGCATGACTACATATAGTCATGCTTACCTTATGCGATTAATGTTCGGATGGTACCCGGGTCTGTAGAAGTGGAGACTCTCCTCCAGACCAGGGTACCACAGTACCTGTAAAAAAAAAAAAAAAAAAAAATGAAAATAAAAAATAACCTTATACTCACCTTCTGATGGACCCCGGCTCTGCTCCCGACGTCACTGCTGGCTCCGTGGCGGGTACCGGTAATGTAAAAGGACCTTTCATGACGTCAGCTGTCATGTGACAGGTCACGCGACCGCTGACGTTGGCGGTAGTTTTCAGCTGCAAGTCTGTTTTTCAGTGATAAGCTTTTGATATGTAGTCCTTCATGAGGTTTTGGCCATTCTGACCCCCACTATTGGTTAACAGCTTTTGGCCTATGCACAGTGTAGAGTGAAATCTGTCAATCATGGGGTGGGAAGGATGATACAGCTTTTGAATTAGCAGGCAAGAAGAGCTGCAGCAGATAAGGGTTTTATTGAAGCCTAGCTATTGAAACAGTGCTGGAGTCAGGCTGCGTGCCCACTATGCGTTGTTCAAGCGTTTTTGCCGCGGAATTTCCGCAGCGAAAACGCTTTGTAATACGTGCCCCATGGTCCCCAATGATAATCCGCATGTGCTGTGCACATGCTGCGGAAATATCCGCTGCGGATTATCATTGCGGAAAAATCCGCAGCATGTCCATTAATTTTGCGGACACACAGCGTAATTGCCGCCATTGACTTGCATTGGACCGTGTGACATCCGCATCACTACATCTGCACAAGCGGATATCATACGGTTCAATGTGCGGATGGTACCCGGGTTTGGAGAAGAGGAGACTCCCCTCCAGACCCAGGTACCATAGTACCTGTAAAAAAAAAAGAAAAAAAAAAGATTATACTTACCTTCTGATGGCCCCCGGTCTGTTGTATGGGTCGCGGTGGTGATTAAGGACCTTCCATGACGTCATTGAGTCGCGTGACCTGTCACATGACACAATGATGTCACCGCAGGTACTTAATCACCACCGCGACCGATACAACAGACCGGATGGAGTGGAGAAAACACCGGGGGATTACGGAAGGTAAGTATAATCTTTATTTTTTATTTTTCACCATTCTTATTCTTTTTTTTTTTTTTTAACTATTACTTGGTTACACTATATAGAGATGCTAAAATCGCCTGGAAAAGCGCTTGATAACCCGCATGCTGAAATGCATGTGAAGAACGCTTCACATCCGCATGTCCCTGGCGGAAAAAACGCACGCAAAATCCGCATGTACAATCCGCATGTACAATCCGCATGTGTTTTTCCTTCCAGGGAGAAGCGGAAAAAATCTGCAGCATTTCTGCATCGTGGGCACTTAGTTTCAGGGTGTTTGCCCCCCTACATTATGCGGACCTATGATTGGGAAACAAAACTAACAATCTTCAATCTTTTCTCTGTTTCTTGTTTATCTTCGCCTGGTGGCAAACACTGAGTAAGTTTAGATTCCTTTTGAGGATTGTAATGTCTGTTTCTAGTTGTTTGACAGACTTTGGTTAGGAAGACAGAATTAAGTGTTTGTTTTTCTTAAATCGTCCCTTCATGTGTATTTTATGCATGAATGTTAATTATACTGCCTAAACAATTTTCCACTAATTATATAACCAACAGAAAAAAATGCCTACCTCCTAACGATATCATGTGAGGAAATGGATAGAGTAATTTTTTAAACATTAATTTTCCACTAATTGTAAAACATTGATGTTGTAAAAATACAATGCTTTATATTTTATTTTGACTGCTACAGTAAACATCGCATCATGGAAATACAATTATGCCTTGGATTCACACCATTTCAAGTACATTATTCAACCATAAAATGCTCTACAACACTGATCAGATATTTAACGGTGTATGGCACATAAACATACCTTTTTACGTGTTTTTTTTCACTCCACGTTGAAATATTAACTGCAAACAAACTCTCATTGTGTTCAATGGAAAATTCACATTGCAGAACTTTTCTCTAGTCTTCTGGTGATCCAGACATATAATAATGTATAACTAGACTTATCAGCCAGATTCATAGAAGGTGGAATGCATTAGTAACACCGTATTGCTGCAATAGGTTAGTGACTTTTTCATTTTCTGTAGCCCTCAGTCTGACTCTAACGTTCCAATATTTTTATTATAATGTGGAACCCAAAACTGGATCCCATGTTCTAGATGTGGCCTTACAAATAATTTTATAGAGGGTAATGATACATTGGGATCACAGGATTTATTTATTTTTTTTACACCCTAAAATCTTAATTGCTTTGGCAGCTGCTACCTGATATTGAGAGCTGCTTCTTAGCTTACTTGTAAGAAATTGCTTTTCCTTCCCAGTATAAACTACGGCCACCACCTTTACTGCCTCTTTTATAGCAGTCTAGTAAGCTGTATACATGTCCTACACGCCCTCTGCATAGCCCAAAATGCCTTTATTATCCCCTCATACTTCACAGTCCGGTCTGTTGGCCGTTGCTGGTCTTGCTTGTGCCTCCTCTCTCCTTGAAAACACCGTCCTCCCACCTTGCTTCATTTGATGACGCATTTAAGTCATCCTCTTTGTCCACAATTGCACTCCTGTGCTGGTGCACTTCCCTCTGCCCTGCCTCGGGCAGAGCAAAGCATTGTAATGCACATATGCCAGCTGTACTTCTGGGTCATTGGCGATCTTCGGCCTCTCCCGGCGCATGCACATTAAAGTACTTTGCTCTCCCCTCAGCAGGACAGTGAAGTACGCTTGCGCAGGAGCGCGATTGGGTACACTGTGGATGATGTAGGACATGTCATCCACATGAAGCAGGGCAGGAGGACGGCGCTTGTGAGAAGAAAGGAGGTGCCAAAATAAGACAAGCAATGCCCATCAGACCAGACTTCGTTGTTTGTGGGGATAATTAAAGGATTTTTGGGTTATGCAGAGGGCGTATAGGACTTGTATACAGCTTACTAGACTGCTATAAAAGAGGCTGTAAAGATGCTGGCTGTAGTTTATATTGGGAAAACCTGGTGACCTCTTCCCTTTTAAAGTATATGCAGCTATATGATTACTACGACCTGGATGCATTACTGTACATTTATTAACATTAAACCTCATCTGCCATGTGTTTGACCATGCAGACATGTTATTTAGATTGTACCATAATATTATATACGGTCAAGATTTATTATCCTACATTATTTTCTGTCATCAGCAAAAACTGATATTTTCCCCTCCCCCATGACAGCACACCTTGAGAGAGAGGATCCGCCCCACCAAGGACAGGAAACCGTCTGAAATAAAAGGGCGGTACCTCTCCCTCGCTTCAGTTGGTTTCCTGTCCTTGATGGGGAACCTGTCTGGAAAGAAGACTTACCTGGGGCTGTCCCGGTGTGGAAGAGCGGGCACTGGCCTGTGCACCGGGTTCAGTATCCCAGAAGCGCCGTCCGCAGCTTCCCCTGGGGTCTCTGCGCCGAGCGGGGCGCACGCGGTGAGGCAGGCTCTGTCCTCCCGGAGACCGCGGCGCCGTCCTCCCCCTGCAGTGTGGAACGCTTCCGGGTGTGACGCGCCTGACGTCACGGCGCAGGGCACGCTGGGAGCGGCGCGCTGGGTGACGTCAGGAGGCGGCGCCGATCCAAGATGGCGGCGCCCATCGGAGCGTCCCAGGCCGTTTTTTTTTTTTTTTCCAACGGAGCTCCGGCCTGAGGAAGGGGGAGGGCCCACAGACCGGAGGAGGCTGGATGGCCCTATATTTAAGGGGGGGAGCTATCCTGGAAGCGTGGTGCGCTTCTGAGACATGGCTGATCCAGATAGCCAGGAGCAGCAGCTTACCCCCCCACCTCAGCAACAGAAGCAGAGGGATGCATCGTATACAGACAGCCGCTCGAGTAATCGTAGTGGCAGCCGCAGGAGTAAGGCTTCGAGCGCCTCGGGACCATCCAGAATGGAATCATCAGTTCCGCGACAGCCTCCGAATCCGGTACCCGTTTGTGACCTCCGAGGGTGAGTGAGCTTCGTGAATGTCACTGGTTAGTAACGGGAAGTCTCTTATGTGCTTCCTTTTTTTAGGAGCCTAAGAAGAGTAGTGCCAAGCAAAAGCATAGGATGTGTGCCCTTTGCCAAGCTTCTCTCTCAGTAGAGTGGCAGAAACCACTTTGCCAGGGCTGTGTGACCAAAACCATAGCTGAGAATTCCCAGGATTTTGCTGCAAATTTAAAGTCCATAGTACATGCAGAAGTTCAGGGGTCCCTGAAGGGGTTCCTTAGAGGGAAGAAAAGGCCCCGTAGAGAGGTTTCCTCCGTCTCTGATTCCTCCCAGTCCGAGGAGCAGTGGGATTCATCGTCCTCTTCCTCATCGGGGGGCAGTAGACCCTGCTTCCCCATTGAGAATACAGACAGACTGGTTAGGGCAGTAAGATCAACCATGGGTCTAGAGGAAGAGAGAGCATCTAAATCCCGGGAGGACATCATGTTTGCGGGCTTGGGAGAGAGGAAGAGACGCTCATTTCCGGTGAACAGTAAGATTCAGGGCCTCATTGACCGGGAGTGGAGGAGACCTGAGAGATCAGGGGCTTTACCCTCCTTCTCCAAAAGAAGGTACCCCTTCGAAGAGAAGGATGCGGAACCTTGGGATAAGATCCCCAAGGTGGACGGGACTGTGGCAAGGTCATCAAAGAGATCTTCCCTGCCCTTGGAGGACTCTGGCGTCCTAAAAGATGCCCTGGATAAAAGAGCTGACTCCTTCCTGCGCCACACGTGGGAGGCGGCAGCAGGTGGCCTAAAACCAGCGGTGGCTAGCACCTGTGTGGCGAGGTCCTTGATGGTGTGGCTCCAACAGCTGGAAGACCAGCTTAAAGATAAAAAGGTCTCCAGACAGGCAATACTTGCAGAGCTACCTTTAATTCAAACAGCATCGGCCTTCCTGGCCGACTCTTCAGCTGACTCGGTCAGACTGTCAGCTAGGGCAGCGGGACTATCCAACGCAGCCAGGCGGGCCTTGTGGCTCAAGGGTTGCCCAGGCGACCTACCTTCGAAACAGAAACTGTGCTCCCTCCCGTGTGACGGTAGACTCCTGTTTGGCCAAAAGTTAGAGGACCTGTTAGAAAAAGCAGGCGATAAAACCAAAGGGTTCCCGGGATTTTCGGGGGAACCAAGAAGATTTAGTTTTCGGAGGAGAAAATTTAACCGGGGTCGTCCTCCGGGAGACAAAAAGAAATGGGAAGCCAAGTCCAAAAAAGAATCGGGCTACATGTTTGGAGGACCATCCTCGAGTTCGAAGAGATCCTCCCAATGACGCCAGGCTGGAAGTGGGTGGAAGGCTTTCCCACTTTTTTCCAGCTTGGGACGCGATAACAACAAACCCATGGATTCTGAAAATTATCAGTGGGGGCCTGAAGATCCGGTTCAGCCAGACCCCCTGGCGGACCTTTGTGGTTACCCCCCTACGAAAGGTCCAGGAAGAACAATTAGCCCTGGAAACAGAAGTGTTAGAGTTAGTAGGAAAGCAAGTCCTTCTCGAAGTACCAGCAACACAGAGAGGGAGGGGGTTCTATTCCCCACTATTCATGATAAAAAAACCAAACGGGTCCTTAAGGACCATCATCAACCTCAGGAGTCTGAACCAAGTAGTAGAAAACCAGACTTTCAAGATGGAGTCAGTAAGCTCGGCAGTGAAGCTCTTACATCGCAACTGCTTTATGGCTGTAATAGACTTGAAGGACGCATATTATCGCGTCCCAATCCATCCGGAGTATCAGAAGTATCTGAGAGTAGCCCTGTTTATTCAGGGGAAGCTGAGGCATTTTCAGTTTGCTGCCCTACCCTTTGGCCTCTCCATTGCCCCGAGAATATTTACGAAACTAATAGCAGAAGTGACAGCCTTCCTACGGATCAAGAATGTAGTGATCGTGCCATATTTAGACGACTTCTTGATAATAGGGAAAACAGAAGCCCACTGCTCCAGTCAGCTCCTAGTGGTCACGGAAGTGTTGCATCAGCTGGGGTGGTTAGTAAATTTCCAAAAATCAAGACTAACCCCCTCCAGGACTCAGACCTTTCTGGGTCTAATCCTAGACTCTCGTCGTCAAACCTGCTTCCTCCCAGAGGACAAAATCTGCAGGTTAATTGCATTAGTCTCGAAGGCCATTCAAGCTCCAGAGATGTCTCTGAGAGAGGCAATGTCCCTCCTGGGTTCTATGACGGCCTGTCTCCCAGCAGTAATGTGGGGATAGAAAACGTGAAGGCAGATTTTCTAAGCCGCCATACCCTAAGACAGGGGGAGTGGGGGTTGAACCCGGAGGTCTTCCATCAGATTGTCCAGTTATGGGGGCAGCCAGACATAGACCTGTTCGCCACAAGGGCAAACAGAAAGGTGCAGAGATTTTGCTCCCTAAATCCGGCAGAAAATCCCCATGCCATAGATGCCCTCCAGATTCCTTGGGGGTTCAGGAAGGCCTATGCCTTTCCGCCATTAGTGATGATTCCAGTAGTGGTGAGGAAGATTCGGGAGGAAGGCGCCAGGGTGATTTTGATAGCCCCTTTTTGGCCCAAGAGGCCTTGGTTCTCTCTGCTTCGGCTAATGTCGGTGTCAGATCCCTGGATTCTACCAGAGAGGCCGGACCTTCTCATGCAGGGACCAGTATTCCATGCCCAGGCCAGGGGGTTCCATCTTTCGGCATGGAATTTGAGAGGTCGCTATTGAGTAGCAAGGGGTTTTCACCAGGCTTAGTTTCTACTTTATTGGGGAGCAGAAAACCGATTACAACTAAGATTTATAGCAGAGTTTGGGGTAAATTCCTAGAGTTTATGGATATTCCGCTATCGAGCAAACCTCCGATCAGAGGGATCCTGGAATTTCTGCAAAAGGGGCGGGACCTGGGTCTAGCTACAGGGACCCTTAAGGTTCAAGTTTCAGCTTTGGGAGCACTCTACAATTGTAATCTGGCTGGGAATAGGTGGATCTCGAGGTTTATCAAGTCCTGTGCCAGAGCTGGACCGGTTAGGTCCATGGGTGTTCCTCCTTGGGACCTGAATTTAGTCTTGAACGCTCTTACTAGTGAACCATTCGAACCCCTACACAAGGTTTCTCCAAAAATTCTCACCCTTAAGACCATCCTTCTAGTGGCCTTAACATCAGCCCGTAGGGTGGGGGATCTGCAGGCCCTCTCGGTTAATCCTCCTTACACACAAATCTTTGAGGATAGGGTCACCTTGCGGCCAGATCCAGCATACCTTCCCAAGGTGGTATCTAGATTTCACCGTAGTCAGGAGATTGTGCTACCCTCGTTCTGCAGCAATCCCAAGAACCCAGGGGAAGTCAGGTTCCATAGCCTAGATGTTAGGAGGTCCCTGCTACAGTACATTCACATGACTAGTCTGTGGAGGAAAGACTGTTCTCTGTTCCTGGCCTTTCAAGGGTGTAGGAAAGGTCATGGGGTGTCCAAGGGTACCATCTCTAGGTGGCTCAGGGAGGCCATTTGCTTAGCCTATACGTCCACAGGGGTTCCAGCCCCGGACAATGTGAGGGCTCATTCCACCAGAGCCGTTGCAACCTCCTGGGCAGAGAGAGCAGACGTCTCGATCGAGCAGATATGTAGGGCTGCTACTTGGTCTACACCATCCACCTTCTTTAAGCACTATCGGTTGGATCTATCCTCTTCTGATCTCACCTTTGGGAGAAGGGTACTTCAGGCGGTGGTCCCTCCCTAGGGTGCTCATAAATTCTCCAAAATTCTCTCAAGGTGTGCTGTCATGGGGGAGGGGAAAACACCAAGGTTACTTACCGGTAGCCGGTTTTTCCTGAGCCCATGACAGCACCCGTAGTTTCCCCCCCTTATTTTTTCTATGTTTCTCACACCCTGGTGTGCACTGTGTGGGGTGGTGTGTATATGTATATTGTGGTGTTGGTTATGTGCCTAACCTGTTTAGGGAGGTCCTCTCAATGCTCTGTAAACAACTGAAGCGAGGGAGAGGTACCGCCCTTTTATTTCAGACGGTTTCCTGTCCTTGGTGGGGCGGATCCTCTCTCTCAAGGTGTGCTGTCATGGGCTCAGGAAAAACCGGCTACCGGTAAGTAACCTTGGTGTTTTGCTCTCAAACCCATCCACAAATTAATAAATACATTTAAATGAACATCTCATATGTCTTCAAAACATTTGGACACCACTGACTTCAAACTCTCCAGACGGTAGTTGCACAGATCCACATTCTAGCCCTTCTTGAAGATTGGTACCACGTCAGCCATCCTCCAATGTTGTGTCACTGACCCTGTGAAAAGAGAGTAAAAGAGGAGATGGTGGTCTGTCAGTTACTGAGCTCAACTGCCTCAAAATCCAGGATGAATACTGTCTCGGCCAGGAGCTTTGTCACAGCCATACTTTTTGCTCAATCTGTCCGGATCAAGCTGTTTATATGGACATGTAGGTCATAGAAAGTTTAATAAATTTTATAGCTTGTTATTTATGATCTCATGTCTTATTCTAGAGAAATCTACATTTTTCTAATATGCAAATGAGCTGTTATCTCTATGGGCCGGACACTGATCTGCATATAAGAAAAATGTGGATTTCTCAGTAATAAGACATCGTATCATAGATATCAGGTGTAATGTTATTCAGCTTTCTAGGACCTGCATGCACATGAAGACTGCTTAGAGTTTATCCTACTGACAAATTCCCTTTAACCTCTTACCGACGTTGGACTCTCTCGCGGTGATCGCATTAAGGTGCTTGTTGATTCTCACAGCAGGCACCTGGGCTCATAGTCACTGGGGGTTTCAACGCCCACCCCTTGCACAAGTACGATCGCTGTGATTGGCTGTACAGAATTTAACAGCCAACCGCAGCGTTTTCATTGTTTCACTGAAAGGCCACGGCCCCACTATCAGTATTCGGTCAGTGTTTTTTCTCAGGAGTGGGAGCCAAAACCAGGAGTGGGTGATAAATGCAGAATTGGTGGCTTGTTTCTATTAGACCTTTTCTCTGATTGTTTCTCATCTGGTTTTGGCTCCCACTCCTGAGAAAAAATTACTGACCAAATACTGATAGTGGGGCTGTGGCCAAACATTGATGTCCAGCCTAGTTTTGCCAACTCTGATTGGTGCGATCGGACAATGTCAATCGCACCAGAGGTGATCGGACCGCAGTATGACTGTCATTCTGTCGTGCTGTGCTGCGCCTTGTGATGCCACAGACTTTTTCAAGCCCGTGCCATCACTACTGCTGGTGCTGCGCACTGTTGAAGAAAGGAAAACGTTCCTGATCTTTCCTAATCCACCTCCCTCCCCTTATGCCTCCGAGAGATGATCAGTACTTGATCGCTCGATTTTTGGCAGGTTTTCCAGGATTTTGTCAACCTCATGGTGGTTAGACAAATTTGTACGCCCAGCAATTTTTGTCCCAAAACGGCACTACTACGTTTTCCAACTGGAGTTAATCAGTGATGTAGCCTGATGAACACGTCAAACTGGTGAAAGGTCCTCTTTAAGTCCACAGGCATTTTGCTCTTTCAATAAATGTATTCACCTGTTCCTATCCTAATTCCCCCATATTACACCTTTTTTTATTTATTTTTTTTTACTTCCAATATATCACCATAACAATGTCAAGTGCTTATCTTACTCTCCAAAGTAGATACAGCCAGAACATTCATATCGTCAAAATTTGTCATTCAAGTGAATGAAGCAGTTTCTGCAACATGTGGATGGGATTTTTCAATCCCTACTTTTGCAACAAATTAGTCAGTGCATTCTTGTATGTTTCTCAGTTCCATTTTTATAGTGTTTTTTTTTTTTAACATGTCGTTTATAGAAGAATGTCACAAACACAACAGTCTTATCAGCTGGAAAAAGCCAAGAAAAAGGTGAAAGTGGTACTCCTACTCGTAAGTCTGTGCTGCCTCAAAAATTTAAAGTACCTCCAGGTAAGCGAACCTGAAGTTCCCTAACTTAGAATTTCTTTTTTGATACACCAAGAATGTAATGTGTCTGATTAGCTGTAAAGGATCATAAGCATGTGACTTCCATTTATCCTTCAGTTTATTAATTAACATCTATGCTGAGCAAAGGAGGGCAATGTGGCATATTTGTTATATAGACTAAGAGCAGCTCATGCAAGACGTTCATGCGATGTTGCAGTTAGCTACTTGAAAAACTCACAGGCAATAGTTTGATGTCAGCGTGTTTTAGTAAAATGGTGGCAGTATACAGAAAAGCGTGGGAGGGCCACTTGAAGGAAATCTGTCTTGACTATCAACTCTCACCCTCCTCCCCATTCCAAGCCACTTAATTTGCCATTTCATTCTCATGAACAATTATATATTTTTGTTAATAAAATCCATTGCTGGATAATCAAAACCTACATGTTTTAATCCCCAGCTTTGTTCTTTGCCTAGTGCCACATTCTTCTGCTTGTCTGACCGCTTAGTCTTTGTAGTTAAGCCATTAAGCTGTGAGTCAAGCAGAATAAGGTTGTGCTAAAGGCTCAAAGTACTTTGATCACACCCAGAGCACTTCAGCCTCATTTGCATATGTATTACAACATGAATTTAGGGGAGGTTGCTCATCATCTCCAATTTCCTTTTTAAATGGAGTTTCTCATCATAAAATGACCTATTTAAAAGTGAAGAATAGTTTTCTGGCTCCTATTCATACAGAGCGATATTTACAGTTCAATCTTTATTTCATACTGACTCGATTCATTATGCATTTCATTACGGTATATATTTTTTTTCATCTACAATTACTGGTCAACGTCCAAAAAGTAAAATTTTGTTCCTCATAGTTTTTAATAATAATCTTTATTTTTATAGAACGCCAACATATTCCGCAGCGCTTTACTTACATTATCGGCACTATCCCCATTGGGGCTCACAATCTACATTCCCTATCAGTATGTCTTTGGAGTGTGGGAGGAAACCCACGTAAACACGAGGAGAACATACAAACTCCTTGCAGATATTGTCCTTGGTGGGATATGAACCCAGGACCCCAGCGCTGCAAGGCTGCAGTTCTAACCACTGAGCCACTGTGCTGCCTTGATGTGTTTTTATTTTTTTAATAGAAATTATAATAAAAGTACAATAAAAAGTCAGAGGAGCAAGAATATACTGTATTTGAGAGATCGCTTGACTATATAAACTGTATTTAAGTAAATCAATGTAAAGCTGTCTGTACACGTCAATTAGTATAACAGCAAATTGTATTGCCCATCATGGACAGGAAACCTACAGGTTAAAAAGGGTGGCACCTCTCTCCCTCCTCAGTTTAAGTTTCCTGTCCTTGATGGGAGACCTCTCAGGCTTACCTGCAGGATGAAGACTGTCTCTTGCCCCAGATGGAATCAATAGGGTGTTGGAGCAGTGAAGGTTTCCACCCCAGGTCGGTCCTGGAACTCTGGAGACGCCACGGCAGGGCTCATTGGGGCACCTCCTTGTGCGTTGCGGCAGGCGTGACATCCCCTCTTGTGGAGGTAGATGTCCGCCATGTGTGGAGCCGCATGCGGGCATTCTCCCCCCCGCTATACTGTGCAAGAGATCCGGGCCGCGTCAGCGGGGAACGTGACAGGCGCGGCCCTATGATGTGCTTCCGGTGCGTCGGGGACTCCACTGGAAGTGGGCGAGCTTGCGCGCTTAACCAGGAAGCAGCATGCGAGCATGATGACGCCGGAGCAGCGGAGATTAGCCCACCGGGTGTGTGTGTGTGGGGGGGGGTGAATTCTTCCAGAGCCCCTAATAAAGAAAAAAAAAACTCCACACAGGTACCACGTATGGCCAGTATAAAAAGTTACTGTCCGCATACGGAGGTGCTTCCCAGCCCATTGTTTTTTACCTTGTTAAACATGGGAGATACACAGGAGCAGCTATCACCTCAGCAAGAGCAACTGCTGCAGGAGCAGTCCTCTGGGGAGCCCTCACAACTGGCGGTGCAACGATGTTCCCGGTCTGGGTCCAATCGTTCGGCTAGAAAATTCAACGCAAAAAGCAGGAAAGAAGGTCCGGTGGTTCGGCGTGATTCTCCTCCGGTTAAGATGGATTCTTTTGCTTCTACGGTACCAAATATTCCATGGGGTAAGTGGAATCTTCGTGAAAGTTCTACTAATTCTTCTTCCTCCTTCTCTATCTATAACTTTCTTTCAGAGCAAGAAATGTTCATTTAACTCTAAACATAAGGAATGTGCCCTATGCAGCAGTCCGCTCCCTAAGGCGTATGTTAAGAACCTATGCCAATCTTGTATTGACAAAGTAGTGACGGAAGAAACCCCGGGGTTTTCCTTAGACCTAAAGACTTTAATTAGAGAAGAAATAGGCAAGGCTTTGCAAGGGAATTCTGAGTCCAGGCATGTTCCCTGGTACCCTCAGCCAGGCTCGGACTCTGATATCTCAGACACTTCTTCCTCCTTTCTCTCTTCTTCTGATAACGAGTCGGATAGACAGTGTTTTCCACTGCAGGAGGTTGATGCCTTGGTGAAAGCTGTCCGGACCACCATGGGCATTGTAGACACGAGACCAGAAAAATCTGTAGAGGATGTAATGTTTGGGGGATTAGGTCAAAAGAAGAAGAGATGTTTCCCCATAAATACAATAGTCAAAGATCTCATTGATAGAGAGTGGCAAAAGCCAGACAGGAAGGGCAGCATTCCTCCCTCTTTCAAAAGGAGGTATCCATTTGACGATGCCACTTATACCTCTTGGTCAAAAGCACCAAGGTTAGATGTTGCCATTGCTAAGGCATCAAAAAAGTCTTCTCTCCCATGTGACGACATGCGAGCATTGAGAGACCCCTTAGACAGACGAGCCGATACCTTCCTGAAAGGTGCATGGGAGACAGCTGCAGGAGCCCTGAAACCAGCAGTGGCAGCCACCTGCACAGCCAGAGCCCTGATGGTTTGGCTGGAACAGTTAGACAATCAACTAAAGGAAGGTGTCTCCAGGAAGGAGATTATTTCTTCCCTTCCCCTGGTACAGGGTGCAGCGGCCTTTCTTGCTGATGCGTCGGCGGACTCGGTTAGACTGGCTGCAAAATCATCAGCTCTATCAAATGCTGCTCTGCGAGCCCTTTGGATTAAATGCTGGCCTGGAGATGTACAAACGAAGTCTAGGCTTTGTACAATTCCTTGCGAGGGGGAATATCTTTTTGGCCAGACCATGGACGAACTGTTAGAAAAAGCCGGAGATCCTAAGAGGGGATTCCCATCTGTACCTCTACCCTCTTTTAAGAAATCGTTTCGGATAAAGAAATTTCTCCGAAGAAGATTTTTCAGAAAACAAGAAAACTTCGAAGAAAGAGGTCGCAAAGGTAGAGGCCTACTCTTTGGTTCTATTTCCAAAAAAGAGCAGAAGCCAGGGAAATCACAGTTGGCCCAGGTGGGAGGGAGATTGTCGTTATTTTTCCCAGCTTGGGAACGTATTTCACATAGTAATTGGATTTTGAGCTTGATTAGATTTGGTCTTAAATTTCCTTACAGAAGATTCATGATTGTTCCCTCTAGCTCCTCCCCAGAACGCCAGACTGCCCTCGTATCGGAAATTCAAGTCCTAATAAAGAAAAATGTCCTGATTGAGGTTCCAGATTCAGAAGAGGGTCACGGATTCTACTCCCCTCTTTTCCTGGTCCCCAAACCAGATGGGTGATTCAGGACAATCATAAATTTAAGATCTTTAAATAGCTTTCTTAAAATAGACACCTTTAAAATGGAATCCTTATGAACGATAATAAAATTACTTTTTCCCCACTGTTATTTGGTAGTTCTGGATCTTAAAGACGCATATCATCACCATGTTCCCATTCATAAGGACTATCAAAAGTATTTGAGGGTGGCCATTGAAATAAGTGGGGTGGTTAAACACTTTCAGTATACTGCACTTCCCTTTGGTAAAAATTTGCGGGGCTATAGCTAACCCAAACTAGTGGCAGAGGTTGTGGCCCATATAAGAGAAAAAGACATCTTAATAATCCCTTACCTTGATGATTTCCTGATAGTGGGAAACTCCTTTGTTCAATGCGAGGCCCACCTTCAGGTAACTATCTCTGTTCTGGAAGGACTAGGTTGGTTTCTAAATCTGGAAAAATCTAGGTTGACTCCACTAAAAGCTCAACAGTTTCTAGGGGTCATTTTAGATTCTGAAAGACAGTTATGCTATTTATCAGAAGAAAAGATTGCAAAAATCCAGGGCTTAGTAAGACATTGTATGGATAGACCCTCTATGTCACTCCGTAAAGCCATGTCATTATTAGGGACCTTGACCTCGAGTTTTACCGCAGTGCGTTGGTCCCAATTTCACTCAAGGGCAATACAATGGGATATATTGTATAACGATTCAATCCTAGATGGACATCTAGACCGGGAGTTTACCTTGGCGCCTTGTTCCCTACAATCCCTTTGTTGGTCGTTGGTACACACTAATCTTTCTAGGGGAGTCCCTTGGGAATGTAAACCTACTGCAGTCTTGACTACAGATGCAAGTGCTACAGGTTGGGGAGCTCATTTTGAAGGTAGCTTAATTCAGGGGACCTGGTCAGAAAATGAGGTACGGATTTCCTCAAATGTTAAGGAACTTTTGGCGATTGATTATGCGTTCAATAAGTTCCTTGTATATTTACAGGGCCAGGATGTCCGTATACTCTCGGACAATCAAGTCTCAGTAGCATATATAAATCAGCCTCCCATAAAATTGTTCTTCTTAAAACAGCCCTATTAGTTGCCCTGACTTCAGCCAGAAGAGTAAGTGACATACAGGCTCTTTCTATATCCCCACCATTTACTCAAATTCTGGATGATAGAATTGTATTAAGACCTGACCCAGCCTTTCTTCCAAAGGTAGTCACACGGTTCCATAGGACTCAGGAGATTAATCTTCCAACTTTTTGTTTTCCCCCTAAAAATCAGAAAGAGGAGAAACTACACACATTAGATGTTAGGAGGTGCGTACTTAAATACCTGGAGGTTTCACACAGTTTTAGGAAAGAGCGTTCCCTATTCATATGCCATCAGGGGGCTAGGAACGGTTGTAAAGCTTCAAAATCTACGATTGCGAGGTGGATTAGAGAGGCCATCTCCCTCGCCTACTCCTCAGGGGATAAGGAAGTATCAGTGGGCTCATTCCACCAGAGCAGTAGCAACCTCCTGGGCGGAGAAGACAGGGGTTTCCATCGAAGACATATGTAAGGCAGCCACCTGGTCTTCTCCCTCCAGCTTCTAGAAGCATTATAGATTGGATTTTGGTGTCTCTTTTGATCTCACCTTTGGGAGAAGGGTGCTTTAAGCTGTGGTCCCTCCCTAGTCTCCTTTCGTCTCTGTAATTCTCTCGTGGTGCTGTCATGGGAGTATGAATAAAGCCTTAGTTACTTACCGGTAACGGGATTTTTCGGAGCCCATGACAGCACCCTTATATTCCCTCCCTACACTGGTGTTTTTTCGCACTCCCATAGAATTAATTTCCTTTTTTGCACCCTCGGGGGGAAGTTGGTTAAAGTAATTGGTTTAAAATGAATTTATTTTGTTGTTATTAACCTTGGCGGTCCTCTCATGCTCTGTTAACTAAACTGAGGCGGGAGAGAGGTGCCGCCCTTTTTAACCTGTAGGTTTCCTGTCCATGATGGGTGCATCCTCTCTCTCTCGTGGTGCTGTCATGGGCTCTGAAAAATCCCGTTACCTGTAAGTAACTAAGGCTTTCCCCTTAATTTTTAAAATTTTATAATAAAGGACTATTGGTTTCAACACATTGTGGAAATATGAATCTGGGAGCTGGATTATATCCCTTCTTATATATTATATAATTTTTATTTTATTTTTATGATTCCAAAAATAAAAAAAACAATGGCAAACATGCACATCTGAAAGGTAAACTGATTCAAAACACAAATACAATAAACCTTTCTGTGACGATATGAGAAATGACTGCATCCTATGTGACCATAGCCCTATGTTTTATGGTGTTTGTATTGCAAGCTGACTTTTATTTGAATGTATAGTATATTGTTCCATAACCTAATAGCACTTTTTTTTGTCTTAACAGGTCTAAAGGAGGTGAAATCTCGTTACATGCAGTTTCATAAGCCTAAAAACACAAAGGTATGCTCTCCCTCACTTATACTTCTGGATAACAAACCTTTTGTTCTAAAAGACATTGTCCCTTCTCGGGACATATTGGTCCCCAGACAGAATCATATAGTAAAAAAAGTGCAATGGTCACCATACCCTTGTCCACTAGTGCATCTGACGCTGAAGTCATGACAACTTGACAGTGCAGCAGCCAATTGGTGAGCTGAGCGTTCCATTTACACTGGCAGAGCTGCTGTGCTCACTGATAGTGTGGCAGCCAATCAGACTTTAAGGCTATGTGCACGCCAAGCGGTTTTAATGCGTTTTTGCAGTGTATTTTCGCTGCGAAAACGCATTAAAATCGCTTGTAATAGGTCTGCCATGTACTGCAATGCAAATCCGCATGTGTTGTGCTCATGCGGAAATTTCCGCTGCAAATTCGCATTGCGGTAAAACCCGCAGCAAAACTAATTCTAATGCGATTTCGCTGCAAAATCGCCGCCATTGACTTGCTTTGGATCACATAAGATCCGCATGACTACATATAGTCATGGGTATCTTATGCGATTAACCCCTTCCTGAAACGTGTCACAGCGTCTGCGACATGGAAACCGGTGCCTTCCCGACCCATGTCACAGTGTCTGTGACATGGAGCGCCTGCGAGCGGGGTCGCTCAGGTGTCACAGTTGCTACTGCAACTGGACATCCTGTAGTTGACCCCAGGGGGGGTGGATTAACCCCCTTCGTGCTTAGGACCCCTCCGATTGGCAGTTTCACTTTCACTTTAGTGAAACTGCCTATCGGAATGAATTAAATATTTCACCAATGGAAATTGGTGAAATATTTATGATCTGGGCATGGCTTGATGCATATAGCATCAGCCATTGGCTGGGGGGAGTGTCAGCTCTGTCACCCCCCCCGCCCCGCAGATCTGATTGGCTCTAGTGTCCATGTGACGCTAGCCCTCCAATCAGTTGTGGAGGGTGTCATTTGCAATGGCTGACCAAACTCCATAGCTTTCTCCCATCCGTGAAAGCTATGGAATTTGGTCACCCACCGATCTGCCGACGATCCACCGCCGATCCACCCCCGACGCCGCCGATGCACCGCCGGTAATATTACCCCCCTTTGTCCGATTCCAGCCCCCACGCCCCCCCCTCCACTTTCATACCTGCACCCCGACCTCTGCTCCCTCTCCCACGTCTTCATCCACCAGCTGGTGCTCTCTTTCTGCCAGCCGGTGTACGGTGATCACAGGTAGCAGCAGGCTCGCTGTAAATCCCCCGCGCCTGTGACCAGTGATCACCCCCCCCAGTCCCCAGTAATCACCACCCCGCCAGTCCCCAGTGATCACCCCCCGTCCCCGTCCCCAGTGATCACCCCCCGTCCCCGTCCCCAGTGATCACCCAACCCCTCCTCCCAGTGATCACCCCCCCGTCCCAGTGATCACCCCCCCCATCCCAGTGATCACCCCCGTCCCCGTCCCAGTGATCATCCCCCCCCACAAACCCAGTGATCACCCCCCTGCTGCTGCAGGCTCCTGCTCCCCTTTCTGTCCCAGGGTTCACCCCCTTGCTGCTGCCGGCTCCTGCCCCTCTTTCTGCCCCAGTGATCACCCCCTTTGCTGCTGCTGCTGGCTCCTCCATCTCCTCAGCCCCCTCCTACGCCTGACCGCCCCCTCATGCGCCCCGTGTGCCTGAGCGCACCCCCTACGCCTGACCGCCCCCACATGTGACTGCAGAAGGTTACACCAAACACACAAACACACACACACACACACACACACACACACACACACGTACACTCACACTATAATTAAAGTTTTGATTTTTTTTTTTTTTTTTTTATATACACACGCACACAGCACACAAAATGTCCCGCCCGTCCCGCTCATCCCAGTCTAGGGCGTACTCAGCTGAGATGGCTATGTCAGGTTGTGTGTGTGTGGTGTATACACTACACTATACCATACCGCACACCAACCTGACATACACTACACAATTTGTGAAGCACCTGGGGGTGCTCACTATGCATCTAGATAAGTTCCCTGGGGGGGGGGTCTAGTTTCCAAAATGGGGTCACTTATGGGGGAGCTCCAATGTTTAGGCACACGGGCTCTCCAAACACGACATGGTGTCCACTAACAAATTGGAACCATGTTGCGTTTGGAGAGCCCCTATGTGCCTAAACATTGGAGCTCCCCCACAAGTGACCCCATTTTGGAAACTAGACCCCCCCAAGGCACCTATCTAGATGCATAGTGAGCACTTACAACAAGTGGAAAAAAAAAACACTTTTTTATTTTTACGGATTAATTTGTGAAGCACCTGGGGGTTCCAAGTGCTCACTATACATCTAGATAGGTGCCTTGGGGGGTCTAGTTTCCAAAATGGGGTCACTTGTGGGGGAACTCCAATGTTTAGGCACACGGTCTCTACAAACGCGACATGGTGTCCGCTAACAAATTGAATGGAAAATCGGCTCAAATTGTTAGCGGACACCATGTTGCTGATGAACTTTGAACCCTTCAAACTTCCTACCAAAAAATGTTTTTTTTCCAAAATTGTGCTGATGTAAAGTAGACATGTGGGAAATGTTATTTATTAACTATTTTGTGTCGCATCACTCTCTGGTTTAGCAGAATAAAAATTCAAAATTTGAAAATTGCGAAATTTTCAAAATTTTTCCCATATTTTTGATTTTTTCACAAATAAACGCAAATATTATCGACCTAAATTTAATACTAACATGAAGCCCAATATGTCACGAAAAAACAATCTCAGAATCGCTAGGATCCGTTGAAGTGTTCCAGAGTTTTTACTTCGTAAAGGGACACTGGTCAGAATTGACAAAAATGCTAAGGTCTTTAGGGTCAAAATAGGCTGGGTCCTGAAGGGGTTAATGTGCGGATGGTACCCGGGTCTGTAGAAGAGGAGACTCTCCAGACTCGGGTACCACAGTACGTGTAAGTAAAAAAAAGAATGAAAATAAAAAATAACCTTATACTCGCCTTCTGATGGCCTCCGCTCTGCTCCCGGCGTCACTGCTGGCTCCGTGGCGGGTACCGGTAATGTAAAAGGACCTTTCATGACGTCAGCTGTCATGTGACAGGTCACGCGACCGCTGACGTTGGCGGTAGTTTTCAGCTGCAAGTCTGTTTTTCAGTGATAAGCTTTTGATATGTAGTCCTTCATGAGGTTTTGGCCATTCTGCCCCCCACCATTGGTTAACAGCTTTTGGCCTATGCACAGTGTAGAGTGAAATCTGTCAATCATGGGGTGGGAAGGATGATACAGCTTTTGAATGAGCAGGCAAGAAGAGCAGCAGCAGATAAGGGTTTTATTGAAGCCTAGCAATTGAAACAGTGCTGGAGTCAGGCTGCGTGCCCACTATGCGTTTTTCAAGCGTTTTTGCCGCGGAATTTCCGCAGCGAAAACGCTTAAAAAAATGCTTGGTAATACGTGCCCCATGGTCCCCAATGATAATCCGCATGTGCTGTGCACATGCTGCGGAAATTTCCGCTGCGGATTATCATTGCGGAACAATCCGCAGCATGTCCATTAATTTTGCGGACACGCAGCGTAATTGCCGCCATTGACTTGCATTGGACCGCGTGACATCCGCATCACTACATCTGCACAAGCGGATATCATACGGTTCAATGTGCGAATGGTACCCAGGTTTGGAGAAGAGGAGACTCCCCTCCAGACCCAGGTACCATAGTACTTGTAAAAAAAGAATTAAAATAAAAAAGATTATACTTACCTTCCGATGGCCCCCGGTCTCCTCAGCAATGCGTCCGGTCTGTTGTATGGGTCGCAGTGGTGATTAAGGACCTTCCATGACGTCATTGAGTCGCGTGACCTGTCACATGACACAATGATGTCACCGCAGGTACTTAATCACCACCGCGACCGATACAACAGACCGGGCGGAGTGGAGAAAACACCGGGGGATTACGGAAGGTAAGTATAATATTTATTTTTTATTTTTCACCATTCTTATTCTTTTTTTTTTTTTTTTTTTTTTTTTTTTAACTATTACTTGGTTACACTATATAGATTCATGCCGGTTGCGTGGATTTATATAGTGTGAACAAGTTGTCAAGCACTTTACAAGTGATGCTAAAATCGCCTGGAAAAGCGCTTGATAACCCGCATGCAGAAATGCATGTGAAGAACGCTTCACAAACGCTTCTACCTGGCGGGAAAAATGCATGTACAATCCGCATGTGTTTTTCCTTCCAGGGAGAAGCGGAAAAAATCTGCAGCATTTCTGCATCGTGGGAACTTAGTTTCAGGGTGTTTGCCCCCCTACATTATGCGGACCTATGATTGGGAAACAAAACTAACAATCTTCAATCTTTTCTCTGTTTCTTGTTTATCTTCGCCTGGTGGCAAACACTGAGTAAGTTTAGATTCCTTTTGAGGATTGTAATGTCTGTTTCTAGTTGTTTGACAGACTTTGGTTAGGAAGACAGAATTAAGTGTTTGTTTTTCTTAAATCGTCCCTTCATGTGTATGTTATGCATGAATGTTAATTATACTGCCTAAACAATTTTCCACTAATTATATAACCAACAGAAAAAAATGGCTACCTCCTAACGATATCATGTGAGGAAATGGATAGAGTAATTTTTTAAACATTAATTTTCCACTAATTGTAAAACATTGATGTTGTAAAAATACAATGCTTTATATTTTATTTTGACTGCTACAGTAAACATCGCATCATGGAAATACAATTATGCCTTGGATTCACACCATTTCAAGTACATTATTCAACCATAAAATGCTATACAACACTGATCAGATATTTAACGGTGTATGGCACATAAACATACCTTTTTACGTGTTTTTTTTCACTCCACGTTGAAATATTAACCGCAAACAAACTCTCATTGTGTTCAATGGAAAATTCACATTGCAGAACTTTTCTCTAGTCTTCTGGTGCTCCAGACATATAATAATGTATAACTAGACTTATCAGCCAGATTCATAGAAGGTGGAATGCATTAGTAACACCGTATTGCTGCAATAGGTTAGTGACTTTTTCATTTTCTGTAGCCCTCAGTCTGACTCTAACGTTCCAATATTTTTATTATAATGTGGAACCCAAAACTGGATCCCATGTTCTAGATGTGGCCTTACAAGTAATTTTATAGAGGGTAATGATACATTGGGATCACAGGATTATTTTTTTTTTTACACCCTAAAATCTTAATTGCTTTGGCAGCTGCTACCTGATATTGAGAGCTGCTTCTTAGCTTACTTGTAAGAAATTGCTTTTCCTTCCCAGTATAAACTACGGCCACCACCTTTACTGCCTCTTTTATAGCAGTCTAGTAAGCTGTATACATGTCCTACACGCCCTCTGCATAGCCCAAAATGCCTTTATTATCCCCTCATACTTCACAGTCCGGTCTGTTGGCCGTTGCTGGTCTAGCTTGTGCCTCCTCTCTCCTTGAAAACACCGTCCTCCCACCTTGCTTCATTTGATGACGCATTTAAGTCATCCTCTTTGTCCACAATTGCACTCCTGTGCTGGTGCACTTCCCTCTGCCCTGCCTCGGGCAGAGCAAAGCATTGTAATGCACATATGCCAGCTGTACTTCTGGGTCATTGGCGATCTTCGGCCTCTCCCAGCGCATGCACATTAAAGTACTTTGCTCTGCCCTCGGCAGGACAGTGAAGTACGCTTACGCAGGAGCGCGATTGGGTACACTGTGGATGATGTAGGACATGTCATCCACATGAAGCAGGGCAGGAGGACGGCGCTTGTGAAAAGAGAGGCGGTGCCAAAATAAGACAAGCAATGCCCATCAGACCAAACTTCGTTGTTTGTGGGGATAATTAAAAGATTTTTGGGTTATGCAGAGGGCGTATAGGACTTGTATACAGCTTACTAGACTGCTATAAAAGAGGCTGTAAAGATGCTGGCTGTAGTTTATACTGGGAAAACCTGGTGACATCTTCCCTTTTAATGTATATGCAGTGTAATGCAGCAGCTTGCTAGCATTACTGTAAATGGTCCAGGATGTGTTTACCGGACCATGTACCTACCCCTTTAACTGACTGGTCACATGACTGTGACATCACACAGGTCCTGTATGCACAGTAAAGCTCTGCACACATGACTGGGACAGCACACAGGACCTATACACACAGCTGACTGATCACATGACTGTGACATCAGCAAGGTCCTGTCAGTATGTGGCTGTCTGTGCACAGCATATACAAACCCTGCTTAATTTGAGACAGGTGTTCGGTGTGAGAGGCGTGAGGCCTGTTCTCATGTGTGTGGGATACCGTGATACCGTGAAGCCTGGCAGCCTGAAAGGTCGAGACTTGATCCTGTGTGGATGCTAGTGGCCTTGGAAGGCAGCGACTTTGGAGTGAAGCCTGGTACCTGAAAGGTCGAGCCTGGATCCTGTGTGGATGTCAGTGGCCTTTGAGGGAGAGCCGGCTTGAGTAAGAGTCCTGAAAGGCAGAGCCTGGATCCTGTGTGGATGTCAGTGGCCTTTGAGGGAACGACGGCTAGAGACCCCTACCTGGGAAGCCACAAAGCCACAGTGGTGGCGGATTAAATGGACTGCAGCTACTAAACCCGGCAAAGGTAATACCCTGTGCTATATGGACATTGTGATATGAACATTGCTACTTTATTACCTTGCCGTAAGCTGTAACCTGGAGCAAGTGGGCCGGTGTGCCACTTGGCTCATGAACATTGTGTTTATGTGTGTGAACAGCGGTTTATGAAGTGCCATAATAAACTGCAGCTTTGTGAGAAAAACGTAAAGACATTGCACGTGTGCATTGATTGACGCAGCGAAGCGAGTTACCCCCAGTATGATGACTAGCGCTGCCTTACAGCAGCTATATAATTACTACGACCAGGATGCATTACTGTACATTTATTAACATTAAACCTCATCTGCCATGTGTTTGACCATGCAGACATGTTATTTAGATTGTACCATAATATTATATACGGTCAAGATTTCTTATCCTACATTATTTTCTGTCATCAGCAAAAACTGATATTTTGCTCTCAAACCCATCCACAAATTAATAAATACATTTAAATGAACATCTCATATGTCTTCAAAACATTTGGACACCACTGACTTCAAACTCTCCAGACGGTAGTTGCACAGATCCACATTCTAGCCCTTCTTGAAGATTGGTACCACGTCAGCCATCCTCCAATGTTGTGTCACTGACCCTGTGAAAAGAGAGTAAAAGAGGAGATGGTGGTCTGTCAATTACTGAGCTCAACTGCCTCAAAATCCATAGAATCATAGAATCATAGAATGGTAGAGTTGGAAGGGACCTCCTGGGTCATCTGGTCCAACCCCCTGCTCAAAGCAGGATTCACTAAATCATCTCAGACAGATGTCTGTCCAGCCTCTGTTTGAAGACGTCCATTGAAGGGGAACTCACCACCTCTCGTGGCAGCCTGTTCCACTCATTAATCACCCTAACTGTCAAAAAGTTTTTTCTAATATCTAATCTGTGTCTCCTCCCATTTAGTTTCATCCCATTGCTTCTAGTCTTTCCTTGTGCAAATGAGAATAAAGATGATCCTTCTACAATGTGACAGCCCTTGACATATTTGTAGACAGCTATTAAGTCTCCTCTCAGTCTTCTTTTTTGCAAGCTAAACATTCCCAAATCCTGCAACCGTTCCTCATAGGACATAGTTTGCAGACCAGTCACCATTCTGGTCGCTCTTCTCTGAACTTGCTCCAGTTTGTCTATGTCTTTTTTAAAATGTGGTGCCCAAAACTGTACACAGTATTCCAGATGAGGTCTGACCAAAGAGGAGTAAAGACCGATAATGACTTCACGTGATCTAGACTGTATGCTTCTGTTAATACATCCCAGAATTGTATTTGCCTTTTTTGCTGCTGCATCACACTGTTGACTCATGTTCAGTCTATGATCTATTAGTATACCTAAGTCTTTTTCACATGTACTGTTGCTTAGCTCTATTCCTCCCATTCTGTATATGCTTTTTTCATTTTTATTGCCCAGATGTAGTACTTTGCATTTTTCCCTGTTAAAAACCATTCTGTTGGTTGCTGCCCACTGCTCCAGTTTATTTAGGTCTTTTTGAATCCTCTCTCTCTCTTCTCTAGTATTAGCTATCCCTCCTAGCTTTGTGTCATCAGCAAATTTAATCAGTTTACCCTCAATTCCTTCATCTAAATCATTGATAAAGATGTTGAACAATACAGGTCCCAGGACGGAGCCCTGTGGTACCCCACTTGAGACATTCATCCAGCTGGATGTGAAGCCATTTACAACCACCCTTTGAGTCCGATCACTAAGCCAGTTATGAATCCACCTAACAGTTGCCTGGTCCATTGCATACTTGGTCATTTTTTCAATAAGGATGGTGTGAGATACTTTGTCAAATGCTTTGCTGAAGTCAAGATATACTATATCTACAGCATTTCCCTGATCCACCCAGTCAGTGATTCTGTCATAGAAGGAAATTAAGTTAGTCTGACATGACTTGTTAGTTACAAACCCATGCTGACTCTGGTTAATCACTTCATTCTTATCCATGTACTTACATACATGTTGTTTAATAATTTTTTCAAAGATCTTTCCTGGTATAGAAGTCAGACTCACCGGCCTATAGTTCCCTGGGTCCACCTTCTTCCCCTTTTTGAAGATAGGAACAACATTTGCTCTTCTCCAGTCTTCTGGGACTTCTGTTCTCCAAGAATTTTCAAAGATTATGGAGAGTGGTTCTAAAATTTCTTCTATGATCTCCTTCAGTACTCTGGGGTGTAATTCATCTGGACCTGGAGACTTGAACTCATTTATGTTAGCTAAATATTCCCTCACAATCTTTCTGTTTACAGATAACTTGGATTCCTCTATTCCTCTAAAAGGACAGTGAAGATCAGTTGATGTTGCATTTTCTTTCTGAGAGAAAACAGATGCAAAATAGGAATTAAAAAGTTCGGCCTTCTCAACATCCTCTCTTACCATTTCTCCATTTTCATCCTGTAAAAATCCTATAGCATCTTTGACTTTTCTTTTACTTTTGACATACCCCCAAAATCCTTTTTTATTGCTTTTGACATCTCTTGCAAGCCTTAATTGCTTTAGCTAACCTGATACGTGCCCTGCAGGATCTGCAGACTGCATTATAATCTTCTTTAGATATGCCTCCCTCTTTCCATTTAATAAACATTTCTTTCTTTCTTTTTAGCATGTGTTTAAGTTCTGTGTTCATCCATCCTGGTTTCCTTAAATGCTTCCCATTCTTCCTACTTTTCGGGATTGTTAACGATTGTGCTTTGAGAATCTCATTTTTAAAAATTTCCCATCCTTCCTGGACATTTTTGTCCTTAAGGACATCCAGCCATTGGATCCCTCCTATTCTCTTTCTGAGTCTCTTAAAATCTGCCTTTCTAAAATCTAACCTTGAAGTTTGAGTCTTCACATGTCTTCCTCCTCTAGTTATCCAAAATTCTATAATAGCATGATCGCTGCCTCCTAGCGTCCCAGCCACCTTTACCTCCTCAACCATTTCCTCCCTGTTTATAAGGATTAGATCCAAAGTAGCAGATCCCCTTGTTTTCTCCCCTACCTTTTGGAAGATAAAGTTGTCAGCAAGAGAGGATAAGAATTTGCTTGACCTGTTAGTTTTACTTGAGAGAGATTCCCAACAAATGTCTGGATAGTTGAAATCTCCCATGACCACTACGTCATATTTTTTGGAGAACTTGGTCATTTGATACATAAAGAGTTCATCCATATCTTCAGCTTGCCCAGGTGGCCTGTAGTAAATGCCTACAATGGTGTCCTTTCCGTTGTTCTCTCCTTGTATTCTTACCCAAACAGTTTCCACAGAACTCCCAGTCTCTGAAGCTTCAATCTCTGTGCAGATATACGCTTTTCTAACATACAATGCGACACCTCCTCCTCGTTTATCAAGTCTGTTTCTTGCAAATAAGTTGTATCCTTTTAGCCTTTTATTCCAATCATGTGTATCGTCCCACCAAGTTTCAGTGATTCCAATAACATCATATTCCTTTTCCTGCGTTAGTAGTTCCAATTCTCTTTGTTTGTTGCCCATGCTTTGTGCATTTGTATAAAAAAATTTTAGTTTGTGATTGGTTTCTCTTCCTCCCATATTTTTATTATTTAAATTGTTTTGTCTTTGTTCTTCCTTTCCACTTCCAGTAGCAGAGATCTCAATAGTATTTGTCAGCTGTATGGCTTTTTCTGGCCTTTTGCTTCCCTTCCCACATTGTTCTAGTTTAAAGCTCTCCTGATGAGTGTAGCAAGGCGACTTCCAAATACATGTTTTCCAGTCTTCGTAAGGTGCACCCCATCTCTAGCAAGTAGTCCATCGTATAGGTAATTCATTCCGTGATCCAGAAATCCAAATCCTTGTTGACGGCACCATCGACGTAGCCAGTTGTTCACCTGTAGAATCTTATTCCACCTCATTGTTCCATGGCCATCCACTGGGATGATGGATGAGAAGACCACCTGCGCTCCCAATTCTTTCACTTTCTTGCCTAAGTCTTCAAAGTCACTGCAGATGGTTTCCAGGTCCTTTCTTGAGGTGTCATTTGTCCCCACATGTATTAGCAGGAATGGGTAGTGATCTGTAGGTCTGAAGAGTCTTGATATCCTGTCAGACACATCTTTAATTTTTGCTCCTGGAAGACAGCACATTTCTCTTGAGGTTATGTCTGGTCTGCAGATAGCGGCCTCTGTTCCTCTTAACAGGGAATCCCCCATGACCACCACTCTCCGTTTTTTCTTCACAACATTCTTCTTTCTCCATACAGGAGGATTCTGAGGGCTTACAAGGTTATTCATTGCTGGCAAAGTCTTATTTTGCTGTATTTCTTCATGGTTCTCCTGCGTGAGAGCCTGGTACTGGTTCCTGAGCAGTATGGGTGCTGACTGCCTCTCGATCCTCCTGCTTCTCTGGGTCACATGCTTCCATTCCTCTGTTTCGTCAGGTGCAGTTCGAATTTCTTCTCTTTCTGAATCATGAAGAGATAATTCTGCTCTGTCTAAGAACTCTTCACCTTCCTTAATGATTTTCAAGGTAGTTAACCTCTCTTCTAGATTTCGCAACTTTTCCTCCAACAGGGACACAAGCTTGCATTTCTGGCATGTGAAGTTTCGCTTTTCCACTGGCAAGTCTGTGAACATGTAGCAGGATATGCAGCTCACCAAATGGCTCCTCGACTCTTCCATGTTCTTACTGTTAATGTTCTGAAAACAGTGAATACTGTCTGGGCCAAGAGCTTTGTCACAGCCAAACTTTTTGCTCAATCTGCCCGGATCAAGCTGTCTATATGGACATGTAGGTCATAGAAAGTTTAATAAATTTTATAGCTTGTTATTTATGATCTCATGTCTTATTCTAGAGAAATCTACATTTTTCTAATATGCAAATGAGCTGTTATCTCTATGGGCCGGACACTGATCTGCATATAAGAAAAATGTGGATTTCTCAGTAATAAGACATCGTATCATAGATATCAGGTGTAATGTTATTCAGCTTTCTAGGACCTGCATGCACATGAAGACTGCTTAGAGTTTATCCTACTGACAAATTCCCTTTAACCTCTTACCGACGTTGGACTCTCTCGCGGTGATCGCATTAAGGTGCTTGTTGATTCTCACAGCAGGCACCTGGGCTCATAGTCACTGGGGGTTTCAACGCCCACCCCTCGCACAAGTACGATCGCTGTGATTGGCTGTACAGAATTTAACAGCCAACCGCAGCGTTTTCATTGTTTCACTGAAAGGCCACGGCCCCACTATCAGTATTCGGTCAGTGTTTTTTCTCAGGAATGGGAGCCAAAACCAGGAGTGGGTGATAAATGCAGAATTGGTGACTTGTTTCTATTATACCTTTTCTCTGATTGTTTCTCACCTGGTTTTGGCTCCCACTCCTGAGAAACAATACTGACCAAATACTGATAGTGGGGCTGTGGCCAAACATTGATGTCCAGCCTAGTTTTGCCAACTCTGATTGGTGCGATCGGACATTGTCAATCGCACCAGAGGTGATCGGACCGCAGTATGACTGTCATTCTGTTGTGCTGTGCTGCGCCTTGTGATGCCACAGACTTTTTCAAGCCCGTGCCATCACTACTGCTGGTGCTGCGCACTGTTGAAGAAAGGAAAACGTTCCTGATCTTTCCTAATCCCCCTCTCCCTCCCCTTATGCCTCCGAGAGATGATCAGTACTTGATCGCTCGATTTTTGGCAGGTTTTCCAGGATTTTGTCAACCTCATGGTGGTTAGACAAATTTGTACGCCCAGCAATTTTTGTCCCAAAACGGCACTACTACGTTTTCTAACTGGAGTTAATCAGTGATGTAGCCTGATGAACACGTCAAACTGGTGAAAGGTCCTCTTTAAGTCCACAGGCATTTTGCTCTTTCAATAAATGTATTCACCTGTTCCTATCCTAATTCCCCCATATTACACCTTTTTTTAATTATTTTTTTTACTTCCAATATATCACCATAACAATGTCAAGTGCTTATCTTACTCTCCAAAGTAGATACAGCCAGAACATTCATATCGTCAAAATTTGTCATTCAAGCGAATGAAGCAGTTTCTGCAACATGTGGATGGGATTTTTCAATCCCTACTTTTGCAACAAATTAGTCAGTGCATTCTTGTATGTTTCTCAGTTGCATTTTTATAGTGTTTTTTTTTTTAACATGTCGTTTATAGAAGAATGTCACAAACACAACAGTCTTATCAGCTGGAAAAAGCCAAGAAAAAGGTGGAAGTGGTATTCCTACTCGGAAGTCTGTGCTGCCTCAAAAATTTAAAGTACCTCCAGGTAAGCGAACCTGAAGTTCCCTAACTTAGAATTTCTTTTTTGATACACCAAGAATGTAATGTGTCTGATTAGCTGTAAAGGATCATAAGCATGTGACTTCCATTTATCCTTCAGTTTATTAATTAACATCTATGCTGAGCAAAGGAGGGCAATGTGGCATATTTGTTATATAGACTAAGAGCAGCTCATGCAAGACGTTCATGCGATGTTGCAGTTAGCTACTTGAAAAACTCACAGGCAATAGTTTGATGTCAGCGTGTTTTAGTAAAATGGTGGCAGTATACAGAAAAGCCTGGGAGGGCCACTTGAAGGAAATCTGTCTTGACTATCAACTCCCACCCTCCTCCCCATTCCAAGCCACTTAATTTGCCATTTCATTCTCATGAACAATTATATACTTTTGTTAATAAAATCCATTGCTGGATAATCAAAACCTACATGTTTTAATCCCCAGCTTTGTTCTTTGCCTAGTGCCACATTCTTCTGCTTGTCTGACCGCTTAGTCTGTGTAGTTAAGCTATTAAGCTGTGAGTCAAGCAGAATAAGGTTGTGCTAAAGGCTCAAAGTACTTTGATCACACCCAGAGCACTTCAGCCTCATTTGCATATGTATTACAACATGAATTTAGGGGAGGTTGCTCATCATCTCCAATTTCCTTTTTAAATGGAGTTTCTCATCATAAAATGACCTATTTAAAAGTGAAGAATAGTTTTCTGGCTCCTATTCATACAGAGCGATATTTACAGTTCAATCTTTATTTCATACTGACTCGATTCATTATGCATTTCATTACGGTATATATTTTTTTTCATCTACAATTACTGGTCAACGTCCAAAAAGTAAAATTTTGTTCCTTATAGTTTTTAATAATAATCTTTATTTTTATAGAACGCCAACATATTCCGCAGCGCTTTACTTACATTATCGGCACTATCCCCATTGGGGCTCACAATCTACATTCCCTATCAGTATGCATTTGGAGTGTGGGAGGAAACCCACGTAAACACAAGGAGAACATACAAACTTCTTGCAGATATTGTCCTTGGTGGGATATGAACCCAGGACCCCAGCGCTGCAAGGCTGCAGTTTAACCACTGAGCCACTGTGCTGCCTTGATGTGTTTTTATTTTTTTAATAGAAATTATAATAAAAGTACAATAAAAAGTCAGAGGCGCAAGAATATATTTGAGAGATCGCTTGACTATATAAACTATATTTAAGCAAATCAATGTAAAGCTGTCTGTACACGTCAATTAGTATAACAACAAATTGTATTGCTGCAAAAGAATTAAATGCATTTTGTGGCTCTGGCCATAGTTCTAGATTTCTTAGTAATATCGTTTTAGTGGAATATCTTAAAAATGCATTACCTATTTTATGCACCCCATGTCTTGCTTTATAGCAGCAACTAATACAGCAGATGGAAGTTTATTCGTACTCCCATGACAGCACCACGAGAGAGAGAGGATCCGCCCATCGTGAACAGGAAACCTACAGGTTAAAAAGGGCGGCACCTCTCTCCCGCCTCAGTTTAGGTTTCCTGTCCTTGATAGGAGACCTCCCATGCTTACCTGCAGGATGAAAACTGTCTCTTGCCCCAGATGGAATCGACAGGGTGTTGGAGCAGTGAAGGTTTGCACCCTAGGTCGGTCCTGGAACTCTGGAGATGCCACGGCAGGGCTCATTGGGGCACCTCCGTGTGCGTTGCGGCAGGCATGACATCCCTACTCGTGGAGGTAGATGTCCGCCATGTGTGGAGCCGCATGCGGGCATCCCCCCCCCCCCTCCCCCCCGCTATACTGTGCAAAAGATCCGGGCCGTGCCGGCGGGGAACGTGACAGGCGCGAAAGAAGATTTTTCAGAGAACAAGAAAAATTCGAAGAAAGAGGTCGTAAAGGTATATCTTTGGTTCTATTTCCAAAAAAGAGCAGAAGCCAGGGAAATCACAGTCGGCTCAGGTGGGAGGGAGATTGTCGTTATTTTTCCCAGCTTGGGAACGTATTTCACATAGTAATTGGATTTTGAGCCTGATTAGATTTGGTCTTAAATTTCAATTTCAAACTCTTCCTTACAGAAGATTCATGATTGTTCCCTCTAGCTCCTCCCCAGAGCAGCAGGCTGCCCTCGTATCGGAAATTCAAGTCCTAATAAAGAAAAACGTCCTGATTGAGGTTCCGGATTCAGAAGAGGGTCACGGATTCTACTCCCCGCTTTTCCTGATCCCCAAACCAGATGGGTGTTTCAGGACAATCATAAATTTAAGATCTTTAAATAGCTTTATTAAAATAGACACCTTTAAAATGGAATCCTTAAAAACGATAAAATTACTTTTTCCCCACTGTTATGCGTCTTTAAGATCCAGAACTACCTTATATGTTCCCATTCATAAGGACTATCAAAAGTATTTGAGGGTGGCCATTGAAATAAGTGGGGTGGTTAAACACTTTCAGTATACTGCACTTCCCTTTGGTAAAAATTTGCGGGGCTATAGCTAACCCAAACTAGTGGCAGAGGTTATGGCCCATATAAGAGAAAAAGACATCTTAATAATCCCTTACCTTGATGATTTCCTGAGAGTGGGAAACTCCTTTGTTCAATGCGAGGCCCACCTTCAGGTAACTATCTCTGTCCTGGAAGGACTAGGTTGGTTTCTAAATCTGGAAAAATCTAGGTTGACTCCACTAAAAGCTCAACAGTTTCTAGGGGTCATTTTAGATTCTGAAAGACAGTTATGCTATTTATCAGAAGAAAAGATTGCAAAAATCCAGGGCTTAGTAAGACATTGTATGGATAGACCCTCTATGTCACTCCGTAAAGCCATGTCATTATTAGGGACCTTGACCTCGAGTTTTACCGCAGTGCGTTGGTCTCAATTTCACTCAAGGGCAATACAATGGGATATATTGTATAACGATTCAATCCTAGATGGACATCTAGACCGGGAGTTTACCTTGGCCCCTCGTTCCCTACAATCCCTTCGTTGGTGGTTGGTACACACTAATCTTTCTAGGGGAGTCCCTTGGGAATGTAAACCTACTGCAGTCTTGACTACAGATGCAAGTGCTACAGGTTGGGGAGCCCATTTTGAAGGTAGCTTAATTCAGGGGACCTGGTCAGAAAATGAGGTACGGTTTTCCTCAAATGTAGTGAACACTCTCTTATGTAGCAGAAAACCCGTTACTACCCGCATCTACGCTAGGACTTGGAGGAAGTTTGTCCTTTTCAAAATTTTTAAACAGAGGATGGGCCCCCTATTCGGAACATACTAGAATTTCTGCAGCGGGGTTTAGAATATGGCCTTACCACTAGTACATTGAAAGTGCAAGTATCGGCTTTGGGAGCTTTGTTTTCTTCCGATATAGCTGCTAATTATTGGGTAGCGCGGTTTATAAAAGCTTCTTTTAGGTGTAGACCTATTATTAAAACTACAGTTAGGTCCATATATATTTGGACAGAGACAACATTTTTCTAATTTTGGTTCTAGACATTACCACAATGAATTATAAACAAAGCAATTCAGATGCAGTTGAAGTTCAGACTTTCAGCTTTCATTTGAGGGTATCCACATTAAAATTGGATGAATGGTTTAGGAGTTTCAGCTCCTTAACATGTGCCACCCTGTTTTTAAAGGGACCAAAAGTAATTGGACAATTGACTCCAAGGCTATTTCATGGACAGGTGTGGGCAATCCCTTTGTTATGTCATTCTCAATTAAGCAGATAAAAGGCCTGGAGTTGATGTGTGGTGTGGTGCTTGCATTTGGAAGATCTTGCTGTGAAGTAAACATGCGGTCAAAGGAGATTTCCATGCAGGTGAAACAAGCCATCCTTAAGCTGCAAAAACAGAAAAAAAACATCTGAGAAATTGCTACAATATTAGGAGTGGGAAAATCTACAGTTTGGTACATCCTGAGAAAGAAAGAAAGCACTGGTGAACTCATCAATGCAAAAAGACCTGGGCGCCCACGGAAGACAACAGTGGTGGATGATCGCAGAATAATCTCCATGGTGAAGAGAAACCCCTTCACAATAGCCAACCAGGTGAACAACACTCTCCAGGAGGTAGGCGTATCAATATCCAAATCTACCATAAAGAGAAGACTGCATGAAAGTAAATACAGAGGGTTCACTACACGGTGCAAGCCACTCATAAGCATCAAGAATAAAAAGGCTAGCCTGGACTGGACTTTGCTAAAAAACATCTAAAAAAGCCAGCACAGTTCTGGAAGAACATTCTTTGGACAGATGAAACCAAGATCAACCTCTACCAGAATGATGGAAAGAGAAAAGTATGGCGAAGGCGTGGTACAGCTCATGATCCAAAGCATACCACATCATCTGTAAAACACTGCGGAGGCAGTGTGATGGCTTGGGCATGCATGGCTGCCAGTGGCACTGGGTCACTAGTGTTTATTGATGATGTGACACAGAACAGAAGCAGCCGAATGAATTCTGATGTATTCAGAGCCATACTGTGTGCTCGGATCTAGCCAAATGCAGCCAAACTGATTGGTCGTCGTTTCATACTACAGATGGACAATGACCCAAAGCAGCCCAGGAGTTTATTAAAGCAAAGAAGTGGAATATTCTTGAATGGCCAAGTCAGTCACCTGATCTCAACCCAATTGAGCATGCATTTCACTAAACTTCAGACAGAAAGGCTCACAAACAAACAGCAACTGAAAACCACCACAGTGAAGGCCTGGCAGAGCATCAAAAAGGAGGAAACACAGTGTCTGGTGATGTCCATGAGTTCAAGACTTCAGGAAGCCATTGCCAACAAAGGGTTTTCAACCAAGTACTAGAAATTAACATTTTATTTACAATTATTTAAGCTGTCCAATTACTTTTGGTCCCTTTAAAAACAGGGTGGCACATGTTAAGGAGCTGAAACTCCTAAACCCTTCATCCAATTTTAATGTGGATACCCTCAAATGAAAGCTGAAAGTCTGAACTTCAACTGCATCTGAATTGTTTTGTCTAAAATTCATTGTGGTAATGTCTAGAACCAAAATTAGAAAAATGTTGTATCTGTCCAAATATATATGGACCTAACTGTAAATCCTCTCCCTGGGATTTAAATCTAGTCCTAAATGCCTTGACTAACCCTCCCTTCGAGCCCCTAGATTCAGCCTCCCATAAAATTGTTCTTCTTGAAACAGCCCTATTAGTTGCCCTGACTTCAGCCAGAAGAGTAAGTGACATACAGGCTCTTTCTATATCCCCACCATTTACTCAAATTCTGGATGATAGAATTGTATTAAGACCTGACCCAGCCTTTCTTCCAAAGGTAGTCACTCGGTTCCATAGGACTCAGGAGATTAATCTTCCAACTTTTTGTTTTCCCCCTAAAAATCAGAAAGAGGAGAATCTACACACATTAGTTAGGAGGTGCGTACTTAAATACCTGGAGGTTTCACACAGTTTTAGGAAAGAGAGTTCCCTATTCATATGCCATCAGGGGGCTAGGAAAGGTTGTAAAGCTTCAAAATCTACGATTGCGAGGTGGATTAGAGAGGCGATCTCCCTCGCCTACTCCTCAGGGGATAAGGAAGTATCAGAGGGCTCATTCCACCAGAGCAGTAGCAACCTCCTGGGTGGAGAAGACAGAGGTTACCATTGAAGACATATGTAAGGCTGCCACCCGGTCTTCTCCCTCAACCTTCTAGAAGCATTATAGATTGGATTTTGGTGTCTCTTCTGATCTCCCTTTTGGAAGAAGGGTGCTTCAAGCTGTGGTCCCTCCCTAGTCTCTTTTCGTCTCTGTAATTCTCTCGTGGTGCTGTCATGGGAGTACGAATAAAGCCTTAGTTACTTACCGGTAACGGGATTTTTCGGAGCCCATGACAGCACCCTTATATTCCCTCCCTACACTGATGTTTTTTCGCACTTCCGTAGAATTAATTTCCTTTTTTGCACCCTCGGGGGGAAGTTGGTTAAAGTAATTGGTTTAAAATGAATTTATTTTGTTGTTATTAACCTTGGCGGTCCTCTCATGCTCTGTTAACTAAACTGAGGCGGGAGAGAGGTGCCGCCCTTTTTAACCTGTAGGTTTCCTGTCCATGATGGGCGGATCCTCTCTCTCTCGTGGTGCTGTCATGGGCTCTGAAAAATCCAGTTACCGGTAAGTAGCTAAGGCTTTCCCTTTAATTTTTAAAATTTTATAATAAAAGACTATTGGTTTCAACTCATTGTGGAAATATGAATCTGGGAGCTGGATTATATCCCTTCTTATATATTATATAATTTTTATTTTATTTTTATGATTCCAAAAATAAAAAAAACAATGGCAAACATACACATCTGAAAAGTAAACTGATTCAAAACACTAATACAATAAGCCTTTCTGTGACGATATGAGAAATGACTACATCCTATGTGACCATAGCCCTATGTTTTATGGTGTTTGTATTGCAAGCGGACTTTTATTTGAATGTATAGTATATTGTTCCATAACCTAATAGCACTTTTTTTTGTCTTAACAGGTCCAAAGGTGGTGAAATCGCGTTACATGCAGTATGATAAGCCTAAAAACACAAAGGTATGCTCTCCCTCACTCATACTTCTGGATAACAAACCTTTTGTGCTAAAAGACATTGTCCCTTCTCGGGACATATTGGTCCCCAGACAGAATCATATAGTAAAAAAAGTGCAATGGTCACCATACCCTTGTCCACTAGTGCATCTGACGCTGAAGTCATGACAACTTGACAGTGCAGCAGCCAATTGGTGAGCTGAGCGTTCCATTTACACTGGCAGAGCCGCTGTGCTCACTGATAGTGTGGCAGCCAATCAGACTTTAAGGCTTTGTGCACACGAAGCTGTTTTAATGCGTTTTTGCGGCGTATTTTCGCTGCGAAAACGCATTAAAATCGCTTGTAATAGGTCTGCCATGTACTGCAATGCAAATCCGCATGTGTTGTGCTCATGCGGAAATTTCCGCTGCAAATTCGCATTGCGGTAAAACCCGCAGCAAGACTAATTCTAGTGCGATTTCACTGCGAAATCGCCGCCATTGACTTGCATTGGATCACATAAGATCCGCATGACTACGTATAGTCATGCGTATCTTATGCGATTAATGTGCGGATGGTACCCGGGTCTGTAGAAGAGGAGACTCTCCTCCAGACCCGGGTACGTGTAAGTAAAAAAAAGAATTAAAATAAAAAATAACCTTATACTCGCCTTCTGATGGCCCCCGCTCTGCTCCCGGCGTCACTGCTGGCTCCGTGGCGGGTACCGGTAATGTAAAAGGACCTTTCATGACGTCAGCTGTCATGTGACAGGTCACGCGACCGCTGACGTTGGCGGTAGTTTTCAGCTGCAAGTCTGTTTTTCAGTGATAAGCTTTTGATATGTAGTCCTTCATGAGGTTTTGGCCATTCTGCCCCCCACCATTGGTTAACAGCTTTTGGCCTATGCACAGTGTAGAGTGAAATCTGTCAATCATGGGGTGGGAAGGATGATACAGCTTTTGAATGAGCAGGCAAGAAGAGCAGCAGCAGATAAGGGTTTTATTGAAGCCTAGCAATTGAAACAGTGCTGGAGTCAGGCTGCGTGCCCACTATGCGTTTTTCAAGCGTTTTTGCCTCGGAATTTCCGCAGCGAAAACGCTTTAAAAAAACGCTTGGTAATACGTGCCCCATGATCCCCAATGATAATCCGCATGTGCTATGCACATGCTGCGGAAATTTCCGCTGCGGATTATCATTGATGTTGTAAAAATACAATGCTTTATATTTTATTTTGATAGTGGGGCTGTGGCCAAACATTGATGTCCAGCCTAGTTTTGCCAACTCTGATTGGTGCGATCGGACAATGTCAATCGCACCAGAGGTGATCGGACCGCAGTATGACTGTCATTCTGTCGTGCTGTGCTGCGCCTTGTGATGCCACAGACTTTTTCAAGCCCGTGCCATCACTACTGCTGGTGCTGCGCACTGTTGAAGAAAGGAAAACGTTCCTGATCTTTCCTAATCCACCTCCCTCCCCTTATGCCTCCGAGAGATGATCAGTACTTGATCGCTCGATTTTTGGCAGGTTTTCCAGGATTTTGTCAACCTCCTGGTGTTTAGACAAATTTGTATGCCCAGCAATTTTTGTCCCAAAACGACACTACTACGTTTTCCAACTGGAGTTAATCAGTGATGTAGCCTGATGAACACGTCAAACTGGTGAAAGGTCCTCTTTAAGTCCACAGGCATTTTGCTCTTTCAATAAATGTATTCACCTGTTCCTATCCTAATTCCCCCATATTACACCTTTTTTAATTTATTTTTTTTTACTTCCAATATATCACCATAACAATGTCAAGTGCTTATCTTACTCTCCAAAGTAGATACAGCCAGAACATTCATATCGTCAAAATTTGTCATTCAAGTGAATGAAGCAGTTTCTGCAACATGTGGATGGGATTTTTCAATCCCTACTTTTGCAACAAATTAGTCAGTGCATTCTTGTATGTTTCTCAGTTCCATTTTTATAGTTTTTTTTTTTTTTAACATGTCGTTTATAGAAGAATGTCACAAACACAACAGTCTTATCAGCTGGAAAAAGCCAAGAAAAAGGTGGAAGTGGTACTCCTACTCGGAAGTCTGTGCTGCCTCAAAAATTTAAAGTACCTCCAGGTAAGCGAACCTGAAGTTCCCTAACTTAGAATTTCTTTTTTGATACACCAAGAATGTAATGTGTCTGATTAGCTGTAAAGGATCATAAGCATGTGACTTCCATTTATCCTTCAGTTTATTAATTAACATCTATGCTGAGCAAAGGAGGGCAATGTGGCATATTTGTTATATAGACTAAGAGCAGCTCATGCAAGACGTTCATGCGATGTTGCAGTTAGCTACTTGAAAAACTCACAGGCAATAGTTTGATGTCAGCGTGTTTTAGTAAAATGGTGGCAGTATACAGAAAAGCCTGGGAGGGCCACTTGAAGGAAATCTGTCTTGACTATCAACTCCCACCCTCCTCCCCATTCCAAGCCACTTAATTTGCCATTTCATTCTCATGAACAATTATATACTTTTGTTAATAAAATCCATTGCTGGATAATCAAAACCTACATGTTTTAATCCCCAGCTTTGTTCTTTGCCTAGTGCCACATTCTTCTGCTTGTCTGACCGCTTAGTCTGTGTAGTTAAGCCATTAAGCTGTGAGTCAAGCAGAATAAGGTTGTGCTAAAGGCTCAAAGTACTTTGATCACACCCAGAGCACTTCAGCCTCATTTGCATATGTATTACAACATGAATTTAGGGGAGGTTGCTCATCATCTCCAATTTCCTTTTTAAATGGAGTTTCTCATCATAAAATGACCTATTTAAAAGTGAAGAATAGTTTTCTGGCTCCTATTCATACAGAGCGATATTTACAGTTCAATCTTTATTTCATACTGACTCGATTCATTATGCATTTCATTACGATATATATTTCTTTTCATCTACAATTTGTAGATTGTGAACCCTCGCAGGCAGGGTCCTCTCTCCTCCTGTACCAGTCGCCGTCACATTGTTTTCAAGATTATTGTAATTGTTCATGTATGTATACCCCTTCTTCACTTGTAAAGCGCCATGGACTAAATGGCGCTATAATAATAAATAATAATAATAATTACTGGTCAACCTCCAAAAAGTAAAATTTTGTTCCTCATAGTTTTTAATAATAATCTTTATTTTTATAGAATGCCAACATATTCCGCTGCGCTTTACTTACATTATCGGCACTATCCCCATTGGGGCTCACAATCTACATTCCCTATCAGTATGTCTTTGGAGTGTGGGAGGAAACCCACGTAAACACGAGGAGAACATACAAACTCCTTGCAGATGTTGTCCTTGGTGGGATTTGAACCCAGGACCCCAGCGCTGCAAGGCTGCCGTTCTAACCACTGAGCCACTGTGCTGCCTTGATGTGTTTTTATTTTTTTAATAGAAATTATAATAAAAGTACAATAAAAAGTCAGAGGCGCAAGAATATATTTGAGAGATCGCTTGACTATATAAACTATATTTAAGCAAATCAATGTAAAGCTGTCTGTACACGTCAATTAGTATAACAGCAAATTGTATTGCTGCAAAAAAATTAAATGCATTTTGTGGCTCTGGCCATAGTTCTAGATTTCTTAGTAATATCGTTTTAGTGGCATATCTTTGAAACGCATTACCTATTTTATGCGCCCCATGTCTTGCTTTGTAGCAGCAACTAATACAGCAGATGGAAGTTTATTCGTACTCCCATGACAGCACCACGAGAGAGCGAGGATCCGGCCATCGTGGACAGGAAACCTACAGGTTAAAAAGGGCGGCACCTCTCTCCCGCCTCAGTTTAGGTTTCCTGTCCTTGATGGGAGACCTCTCATGCTTACCTGCAGGATGAAGACTGTCTCTTGCCCCAGATGGAATCCACAGGGTGTTGGAACAGTGAAGGTTTCCACCCTAGGTCGGTCCTGGAACTCTGGAGACGCCACGGCAGAGCTCATTGGGGCACCTGCATGTACGTTGCGCCAGGAGTGACATCCCCACTCGCGGAGTTAGATGTCCGCCATGTGCGGAGCCGCATTCGGGCATCCCCCCCCCCCGCTATACTGTGCAAAAGATCCGGGCCCTGCCGGCAGGGAACGTGACAGGCGCGAAAGAAGATTATTCAGAGAACAAGAAAAATTCGAAGAAAGAGGTCTTAAAGGTATAAGCCTACTCTTTGGTTATATTTCCAAAAAAGAGCAGAAGCCAGGGAAATCACAGTCGGCCCAGGTGGGAGGGAGATTGTCGTTATTTTTCCCAGCTTGGGAACGTATTTCACATAGTAATTGGATTTTGAGCCTGATTAGATTTGGTCTTAAATTTCAATTTCAAACTCTTCCTTACAGAAGATTCATGATTGTTCCCTCTAGCTCCTCCCCAGAGCAGCAGACTGCCCTAGTATCAGAAATTCAAGTCCTAATAAAGAAAAATGTCCTGATTGAGGTTCCGGATTCAGAAGAGGGTCACGGATTCTACTCCCCGCTTTTCCTGGTCCCCAAACCAGATGGGTGTTTCAGGACAATCATAAATTTAAGATCTTTAAATAGCTTTATTAAAATAGACACCTTTAAAATGGAATCCTTAAAAACGATAAAATTACTTTTTCCCCACTGTTATAAGGTAGTTCTGGATCTTAAAGACGCATATTACCATGTTCCCATTTATAAGGACTATCAAAAGTATTTGAGGGTAGCCATTGAAATAAGTGGGGTGGTTAAACACTTTCAGTATACTGCACTTCCCTTTGGTAAAAATTTGCGGGGCTATAGCTAACCCAAACTAGTGGCAGAGGTTATGGCCCATATAAGAGAAAAAGACATCTTAATAATCCCTTACCTTGATGATTTCCTGAGAGTGGGAAACTCCTTTGTTCAATGCGAGGCCCACCTTCAGGTAACTATCTCTGTTCTGGAAGGACTAGGTTGGTTTCTAAATGTAGAAAAATCTAGGTTGACTCCACTAAAAGCTCAACAGTTTCTAGGGGTCATTTTAGATTCTGAAAGACAGTTATGCTATTTATCAGAAGAAAAGATTGCAAAAATCCAGGGCTTAGTAAGACATTGTATGGATAGACCCTCTATGTCACTCCGTAAAGCCATGTCATTATTAGGGACCTTGACCTCGAGTTTTACCGCAGTGCGTTGGTCTCAATTTCACTCAAGGGCAATACAATGGGATATATTGTATAACGATTCAATCCTAGATGGACATCTAGACCGGGAGTTTACCTTGGCCCCTCGTTCCCTACAATCCCTTCGTTGGTGGTTGGTACACACTAATCTTTCTAGGGGAGTCCCTTGGGAATGTAAACCTACTGCAGTCTTGACTACAGATGCAAGTGCTACAGGTTGGGGAGCTCATTTTGAAGGTAGCTTAATTCAGGGGACCTGGTCAGAAAATGAGGTACGGTTTTCCTCAAATGTTAAGGAACTTTTGGCGATTGATTATGCATTCAATAAGTTCCTTGTATATTTACAGGGCCAGGATGTCCGTATACTCTCGGACAATCAAGTCTCAGTAGCATATATAAATCATCAAGGCGGAACCCGTTCAAAAGACTTAATGAGAGTAGCGAACAAACTTCTTCAGAATACAGAGGATCATTGTCTCTCCCTTTCTGCTGTTCATCTAAAAGGGAAGGAAAACGTCACAGCAGATTTTCTCAGCTGTACTTCCATAAAAGGAGAATGGTCCTTGAACACTCAGATATTCTCCAGGATTGTGGCAATGTGCGGTCTTCCAACAGTGGACTTGTTTGTGACAAAACCCAATCGGAAGGTGACAGCGTTTTGTTCCCTAAACCCCAGGGAAAGACCCCTGACAGTGGACGCCTTCATAGTTCCCTGGTAGTTCCCTTTGGCATATGCATTTCCTCCCATGATCCTGCTTCCGTCAGTCATAAGAAAGATCAGGGCAGACAAAGCCAGAATAATCCTCATATGCCCCTTTTGGCCCAAGAGACCGTGGTTCCCTTGCTTCTGGAAAATGTCCATATCAGACCCCTGGGTTCTTCCGGAGATTCCGGACCTCCTCACTCAGGGTCCAGTTTCCCATCCTCCAGCCTCAAATCTCCATTTAACAGCATGGAATTTGAAAGGGCGCTGTTAACCAGCAAAGGTTTCTCCTCAAATGTAGTGAACACTCTCTTATGTAGCAGAAAACCTGTTACTACCAGAAACTACGCTAGGACTTGGAGGAAGTTTGTCCTTTTCAAAATTTTTTAAACCAGAGGATGGGCCCCCTATTGGGAAAATACTAGAATTTCTGCAGCGGGGTTTAGAACAGGGCCTTACCACTAGTACATTGAAAGTACAAGTGTCGGCTCTTGGAGCTTTGTTTTCTTCCGATATAGCGGCTAATTATTGGGTAGCACGGTTTATAAAAGCTTCTTTTAGGTGTAGACCTATTATTAAAACTACAGTTAAGTCCATATATATTTGGACAGAGACAACATTTTTCTAATTCACAGCAAAACCTTCCAAATTGCAAGACATAACAAAGGGATTGCCCACACCTGTCCATGAAATAGCCTTGGAGTCAATTGTCCAATTACTTCTGGTCCCTTTAAAAACAGGGTGGCACATGTTTAAGGAGCTGAAACTCCTAAACCCTTCATCCAATTTTAATGTGGATACCCTCAAATGAAAGCTGAAAGTCTGAACTTCAACTGCATCTGAATTGTTTTGTCTAAAATTCATTGTGGTAATGTCTAGAGCCAAAATTAGAAAAATGTTGTCTCTGTCCAAATATATATGGACCTAACTGTAAATCCTCTCCCTGGGATTTAAATCTAGTCCTAAATGCCTTGACTAACCCTCCCTTCGAGCCCCTAGATTCAGCCTCTCATAAAATTGTTCTTCTTAAAACAGCCCTATTAGTTGCCCTGACTTCAGCCAGAAGAGTAAGTGACATACAGGCTCTTTCTATATCCCCACCATTTACTCAAATTCTGGATGATAGAATTGTATTAAGACCTGACCCAGCCTTTCTTCCAAAGGTAGTCACTCGGTTCCATAGGACTCAGGAGATTAATCTTCCAACTTTTTGTTTTCCCCCTAAAAATCAGAAAGAGGAGAAACTACACACATTAGATGTTAGGAGGTGCGTACTTAAATACCTGGAGGTTTCACACAGTTTTAGGAAAGAGAGTTCCCTATTCATATGCCATCAGGGGGCTAGGAAAGGTTGTAAAGTGTAACTGGTCTGGAAGGTGGAACCTCTGAGCTACTATACAAAGGGGCAGTCCTTGTAAGGAACCAGGTGGCTCCCAGGAAAGGCGGGCAGGTAGTCACGGCAAGTGACAGGGACAGTCTCTGGGTAGAAGGGCAGGAGGATACGGCAAGTGACAGGGACAGTCTCTGGGTTGAAGAGCAGGAGGACACGGCAAGTGACAGGGACAGTCTCTGGGTTGAAGAGCAGGAGGACACGGCAAGTGACGGGGACAGTCTCTTGACAGAAGGGTGGTCACGGCAAGTGACGGCAGAGCCTCCAGGTAGGCTAGCAGGCAGGTAGCAGATGTGTGCTCCCAGGTGAGCAGGCTAGAGTCTCTGGACAAGCAGGTGGTCATGGCAAGTGACGGCAGAGCCACCAGGTAGGCTAGCAGGCAGGTAGCAGATGAGCGCTCCCAGGTGAGCGGGCAAGAGTCTCTGGACAGGCAGGTGGTCACAGCACGTGACAGCGGAGCCTCCAGGTAGGCTAGCAGGCAGGTAACAGGTAAGCGCTCCCAGGTGAGCGGGCAAGAGTCTCTGGACAGGCAGGTGGTCAAAGCACGTGACGGCGGAGCCTCCAGGTAGGCTAGCAGGCAGGTAACAGGTGAGCGCTCCCAGGTGAGCGAGCAGACTGGTCCATAGACAGACTGGCAGGTGATGGTAGGCAGACCGTCGGACCCCAGGAAAGCACACAGATTAGTCAGGAATCTGGCAGGTATCTGGTAACGGGACCTGAGGGCTGAAGCAGAGTTGAGAGGCTTTGCAACAACATTGCTCGGGCACCTCCATATTGGAGGAGGTGCCTTATATATGGAGAGGTCCTCCGGCCATTGGCCGGGGACTCCTTAGGGCGGTGTGCGCGGCCCCTTTAAGAGAGGGGGAGCGCGCGCGCGCACGCCCTAAGCACAGTGACCGGGGAGGAGCGCGCGCTGCCAGCAGAGCGGGAGGAAGACGCCGGGCACGGAGCGGAGAGGTGAGGGGAACAGCGTCCCTGCCTAGCAGGAGGCAGGGACGCCGACGCTACATAAAGCTTCAAAATCTACGATTGCGAGGTGGATTAGAGAGGCCATCTCCCTCACCTACTCCTCAGGGGATAAGGAAGTATCAGAGGGCTCATTCCACCAGAGCAGTAGCAACCTCCTGGGCGGAGAAGACAGGGGTTTCCATCGAAGACATATGTAAGGCTGCCACCCGGTCTTCTCCCTCAACCTTCTAGAAGCATTATAGATTGGATTTTGGTGTCTCTTCTGATCTCCCTTTTGGAAGAAGGGTGCTTCAAGCTGTGGTCCCTCCCTAGTCTCCTTTCGTCTCTGTAATTCTCTCGTGGTGCTGTCATGGGAGTACGAATAAAGCCTTAGTTACTTACCGGTAACGGGATTTTTCGGAGCCCATGACGTCATGGCGGCCATCGCTCCGGTCGGCGTTCCACGAGGGACGCTGAATGAAGGACCAAAGGCCCATACCAAACCTGGACTGGCCCTTTAAAGTGACCGGAAAGGGGAGGGGACTGAGGTCCCTTGCTGGGATGCACGGTTCTATTTAAAACCCGCCTGAAGACACCAAAGGTAAGGCTATTCCCACTATGGAAGGTGATAGGTCCTGTACCCCTGCATCTGCAGAGCCCAGCATGCCCTCAGCTACAGTGAGTAGTACCTGGGTGGTCACTATGGGGTTATCTTGGCCTCCCTTGAGATGACACTAGATCTCCCGTCCTTCTATTTCACATGGGTCCCCTTCTCTCCCATTTCTTAGGAGGACAAGGCCCCCACTTCTAAGAAGGATAAAGACCAGCCCCGTAGATGTGGCATCTGTACAAAAAAGCTGTCCTCATCCTGCAAAAAGAAGTTGTGTCAGCCCTGTACGGATAAAATAATTAGAGAAGAAAACCCCTCACTGATCGAGGAGCTCAGATCACTCGTTAAACAGGAGGTCCAGGTGGTTAGACAGGAGGTCCAGGCCTCCTTTGCCGCCCTGCCTGTTTATTCCTCCTCCAGGCCCTCTCCCCCTAAGAAGAGGAAGATCCAAGAGTTAGACCCTGATGTGGTCTCTATGGACGCTAGTAGCTCAGCCTCTGATGATTTTGAGAAATTGGTGTACGTAGGGCCTGCCAAACCATTCGAAACCGGTAGATATTATTTTTCCCTCGGACAACTTAGAGGAATTACTGGACACTGTTAGAGGCACTATGGGGCTGGAAGAAGTGGAGGTTCCCTGTTCTGTTCAGGACGAGATGTTTAGGGGCCTTAAAACCAAAAAACAGACTGGGTTCCCAGTCCATGAGGTAATTAGGGATCTCATCCGACAGGAATGTGAGTTCCCGCAAAATCGCCTCTCCACCCCTTCGAAACTAAAACATAGGTTTCCATTAGAGGGTGATGGGTTTGAATGGGAAGTCCCCAAAGTAGACATCCAAGTGGCTAGGGTAGTGAGAAAAACCTCACTTCCCTTTGAGGACTCGTCCCAATTAAAGGATCCTTTGGACTGCAAAATGGAAAGCGTCCTTAAAAAATCATGGTTAACCTCCTCTGCCTCTCTTAAAGTCAACATTTCCTCGACGTGTGTGGCCAGATCCCTCTTCAAATGGCTGATCCAACTGGAGGAACACCTGTCTCAGGGCACTTCCAGGGCAGAACTACTTGACTCCATCCCTCTCCTTCAAAAAGCCACAGGTTTCTTAGCGGACGCCTCGGCTGAGTCAGTCTGTATTGCGGCTAGGGAAGCTGTCCTGTCCAATACCGCTCGCCGTGCACTATGGCTCAAGACATGGAGTGGGGACGTCACCTCTAAGTTCAAGCTCTGTTCCATTCCATTCCAGGGAAATATGTATTTGGCCCAGCCCTGAATGAAATCCTGGAAAAGGCCTCGGACAGGAAGAAACTCTTCCTGAACAGAAACAGGCTAAGAAACGTTCCTTTCGGCCTTCCCAAAGTCACCCCTCACAGTGCAGAGGAAAGGGAAAATCTGGGCGCTGGAGCTATCCCAAAGGCGGCAAGGGTCGCAAAATCCTTGTACCCCAGCAACAACACCAGCAACAGAACCAACAATGACTTGGTCCGTGTGGGGGGGCGGCTTTCGAATTTCTTTCCCCAGTGGTAGGCAATATCTTCCTGCCAGTGGATCCTCAATACCATCGAGGAGGGTCTTTTATTGGAATTCGAGAGTCGCCCCCCTCAGATCCTGAGGGTCACGTCCCTTCCCTCTCGGGGGGCTCAGGATCTCCTATCAGTTGCCCTGAAAAACCTTCTAGATTCGGGAGTGGTGTCTCTAGTTCCCCCTGGTTAGGAGGGGACGGGTCACTACTCAAGAATATTCCTAATACGGAAGCCATCAGGGACCCCACGCATCATAATCAATCTGAAGTCCCTAAACCATCACATCAAATATCGACGTTTCAAGATGGAGTCTATAAAGTCAACTATTCCCCTAATAGGGAAAGACTTCGTCATGGCAACTATAGATTTAAAGGATGCGTACTACCATGTGCCGATTCATCAGTCCCACAGGAAGTTCCTGCGGTTTGCAGTCCTCAGGGACTATGTAACAGTCCACTTCCAATACAATGTACTGCCCTTCGGCATCTCTTCAGCACCCCGGGTGTTTACGAAGATCATGGCAGAAGTCATCACACTCAGCCAGAAACAGGGCGTGTGCATAATTCCATACTTGGACGACATGTTGATTGTCGCTCCCTCAATAGCAGCTCTCAATCTTCACATCTCTATAACCTTAACCCTCCGTCACATACAATAGGCCTGACAGGCACATCTCTTTTACTTTCATTTCTCCTTCCTCACCAGATTGTGAGGAAATCCCCTCCCTCCAGGTAGTCTCCTGTCTCTAGCAGCACCTGATTATGTGTAGTCTCTTTTATTACATCCCTATGAAGGTCACTGATCACTTTTAGAGCACTGAAATTGCAAACATTAGATGATATAGGTATTTTTCTAGCCTGTGCCTGACAGTCACATTGTATGTGAACTCGTTAGAACCGATATTGTATGTGACGGAGGGTTAAGAACCCTACGATCTCTAGGTTGGATTCCAAACCTAAAAAAATCGGAACTCCTCCCTTCATCAAGGAGAAAATTCCTAGGTGTATCTCTGGACTCCAACAAACAGATGTCCTTTCTACCATTGGAGCATCAGACAGCTCTCAGATCCAAAATCTCAAATTTCAGACGCCAAGAGAATCCAACGTTGAGAGCGACAATGTCTGTGTTGGGGTCTATGACAGCCTGTATCCAGTCAGTGTTGTGGGCCCAGGCCCACTCAAGGCCTCTCCAGGATCATATCCTGAGATCCTGGAACAGACAAAGGGACTCACTAAACAAACGGTGCAGGACCCCCTGTCGGATAAAAACTTCTCTTTTTTGGTGGCTAAGCTCCCGAAATCTTCAGAGGGGGGTTTCTTGGACCCAGGACCCTCTGATTACAGTAACTACCGATGCCAGTCTACGAGGCTGGGGAGCTATGGTGGCCCAGATTCCCTTTCAAGGCAGATGGAGTCCCAAGATCAGTGCAAAATCTTCCAATTTCAGGGAGCTAATGGCAGTCGAAAGAACGCTCAGAGCGGCAGTCGACTTAGTCCAGGGTTCTCACATCAAGATTCTCTCGGACAACGTGACCTCAGTTGCCTTCCTTCGTCATCAAGGAGGTACGAAGGTACACAGCCTAAAACAGATTGCAGGCCGAATATTTTTTTGGGCAGAACGTCATCTCCTATCACTTTCAGCAATCCACCTGAAAGGTTCAAACAACGTCCAAGCAGACTTTCTAAGCAGGGAAGATATCCAGCCAGGAGAATGGAGCCTGAATCCTCAGATCTTCCAGTCGCTGGTAGCCAAATGGGGTCTCCCCGAGGTAGATCTCTTTGCCAGTCGGTCAAACACAAAACTTCCCCTCTTCTTTTCCTTGGACAGACAAGACAAGGCCATGAATTTGGATGCATTAGCCCATCCCTGGCATTTCAGGCTGGTCTATGCGTTCCCTCCGATACCGCTGATAGCAAGAACCATCCAGAAAGTCAGGATGGAGAGAGTGGCAACAATTCTGGTGGCCCCTCTCTGGCCCAAAAGGTTCGGGGCTATCACAGAACTTTGCCTAGAGGGTCCGGTAATACTACCACAAGTCAACAATCTTCTCTCTCAAGGGCCCCTGTTCCATCCCAATCCTCAGTGGCTAAACCTGGCAGCCTGGTTACTGAAGCCGAGATCTTAAGATGCAAAGGTCTCTCGGAAGAAGTTATAAAAACTCTTCAACAGAGTAGGAAACCAGTAACCAACGCGATATATGGCAAAATATGGAAAAAATTCCTATCTTGGTACGCTCCAGATATTCCTGACACCTCACACCCCAACATTGCTCGGATCCTTGATTTTCTACAGAGTGGATTGGAATTGGGTCTCAAACCTAGCACTCTTAAGGTGCAGATTTCAGCCCTAAGTTCCATATTCGACCAAGATTTAGCCTCTCATAGGTGGATCAAGAGGTTCATAACTTCAGCACTCCGGCTTCACCCAAAAACTCAGTCTCAGGTCCCATCCTGGGATCTAAATGTGGTACTCAAGGGTTTAACCCTCTCTCCCTTTGAGCTTCTATCCTCTAGCTCAATACAGACTCTCTCTCATAAGACTGCCTTCTTAGTAGCCATCACTTCTGCATGGAGAGTAGGAGAGCTTCAGGCCCTTTCTATCAGGGAACCTTACATGAACGTGACTGAAGATAGGATTACGTTTCGCCTGGACCCTTCCTTTCTCCCAAAGGTAGTTACGGACTTCCATCGTTCCCAGGAAATCATCCTTCCCTCCTTCTGCCAGAATCCTTCCAATCCAAAGGAAGCAGAGTTGCACCTCCTAGATGTACGCAGGACTATCCTTTATTATCTTCAACAAACTGAGTCTTGGAGATTGGATGGAAACCTATTTATACAACACTCAGGGCAGAACAAAGGAAGGAAGGCGGCTAAGTCCACTATAGCAAACTGGATCAAAAGGCAATTGGGGAAGCTTATAGCAATCAACAGATGAATCCACCAATTGCCTTTAAAAGCTCATTCTACCAGATCCACATCAACTTCATGGGTCGAAAGAGCGGGCGCTTCTACTGAGCAGATTTGCAGGGCAGCTACATGGTCTTCCCTTCATACGTTCTCTAAACATTATAGATTAGACTTATCATCCACTAGGGATTTAGCCTTTGGTAGGAAAGTCCTACAAGCTATTGTCCCTCCCTAATGAAATATCGTTAGTATTCCTCCAATGCTGTCGTGGAAGGCGTATTGAGAAAATAGAATTAGTCCTTACCGGTAATTCGGTTTCTAGAAGCCTTCCACGACAGCACGAATTTCCCTCCCTATGGATTCCATATAACTGTCAGGTAACCTTTTTTCCAGGTGATCTTGGTAAACACTGGGGACTGACGGTGGGGAGGGGCTTTTAATCTCTGTGTTCCTGTCCCCCAATAGGGCGTGGACAACATCCTCGAATGCTGTCGTGGAAGGCTTCTAGAAACCGAATTACTGGTAAGGACTAATTCTATTTTCACACTCCTGTAGAATTAATTCCTTTTTTGCACCCTCGGGGGGAGTTGGTTAAAGTAATTGGTTTAAAATGAATTTGTTTTGTTGTTATTAACCTTGGCGGTCCTCTCATGCTCTGTTAACTAAACTGAGGCGGGAGAGAGGTGCCGCCCTTTTTAACCTGTAGGTTTCCTGTCCATGATGGGCGGATCCGCTCTCTCTTGTAGTGCTGTCATGGGCTCCGAAAAATCCAGTTACCGGTAAGTAACTAAGGCTTTCTTGTGTAAAGATGACCTACAGTCCACTTTATTGGATGGCCACAAGATTGCTCGGCCAGAACTAGACTTCTCTGTTATAAATGGTAAGTACGATACAAAGTATATTATTAAAGGGAGTATGTCACCAGGTTTTTTGCCACCTAATCTGAGAGCAGCATATTGAATCACTGATTCCAGCCATCTGTCACTTACCGGGCTGCTTGCGGTACTTTCAATAAAATCTGTTTTATCAGCAGAAGATTATTATTAAGATTATAAGAGAACTAGTAAACCTGTTGTCAAGTAGTCCAACCTCGCTCCCATCCTTAATTTGGCTGTTTTCTGCCTATGCACAGTGTATACATAACGCTGTAAATCTGTGGAGTGGGCGGGGTTATACTGCTCAACATTCAGTGAGCTGGAAAATCTGCAGCAGATGAAACACTAATTTTATTCAGAACTGCAGTAAGCAGCCCAGTAAGTGGCACATGGAATAAGAGTCTTGGCCCCTACATCATGCTGCTCTCAGATGGTGATGGCAAAAGCCTAGTGACATATTCCCTTTAACCTTTTACAGTTTCCTATTTTTATATGAAGACTATTTTTAACACCTAATGCATCTTGCCATAAATGTGCCTCATAGAGCACCTTGCCTGAATCTCATACATTTTTCCTTGAAATCAGATACCCCTTATCTAAATTATTTAACCCAAGCTCTTCAGCCTGAATGGGTGCCGATGAAAACTACAACCCATGTCATAGAAAATATGTCCTCAAACAGTTAAAGTTATGATAAAATTAAAGCTACATTTTTTCTCTCCATAAAATGGTGCTGTTATTTTGCATGAACATGTTATGCTGTATGGTAAAAGGCATAAAAATGCTAAAACTGATTAATACTGAATTATTATTATTACTATAGTGCTATTTATTCCATGGTGCTGTACATGTGTAAGGGGGTATTCATAGCACAAACAATTACAATAATTTGAACAATACAAGTCAGCGACTGGTACAGGAGGAGAGAAGACCCTGCCTGCGAGGGCTCACAATCTACAAGGGATGGGTGAGGATACAATAGGTGAGGGAAGAGCTGGCCGTGCAGCTTTGGTTACTGCAGGTTGTAGGCTTGTCGGAAGAGGTGAGTCTTCAGGTTCCTTTTGAAGGTTTCCATAGTAGGCAAGAGTCTGATATGTTGGGGTAGAGAGTTCCAGAGTAGGGGGATGCACAGGAGAAATCTTGTATGTGATTGTGGGAAGAGGAGATGAGGGGAGTAGAGAAGGAGATCTTGTTAGGATCAGTGGTTGCGTGCTGGTATGTACCAGGAGACTAGTTTGCAGATGTATGGAGGAGACAGGTTGTGGATGGCTTTGTATGCCATGATTAGGGTTTTCAACTGGAGTCTCTGGGTAATGGGGAGCCAGTGAAGGAATTGACAGAAGAGGCTGGGGACACCGACATATAGGGGGGATGATGAGGAGGTGGTGTGTGAGTGGGAGAAACTGAATGTCCGGTCTGCTAGTTATGAAGAGATCCAAGATGGGGCCAAGTCTGTGATGCTGAGAGATAAGTGTCTGTAGTAAGAGGGAATGGTTCACTGTGTCAAAGGCAGATGACCGGTCCAGGAAGAGGAGGACAGAGTAGTGTCTTAGATTTGGCGGTTAGTAGGTCTTTAGTGATTTTAGTCAGGGCCGTTTCAGTGGAGTGATGTGGTCGGAAACCAGATTGCAAGTGGTCAAAGAGAGCAGGAAGAGAGGTGGGAGGACAGTTCAGAATGGACGTGCTGTTCCTGTAGTTTTGAGTCATAGGGGAGAAGTGATATGGGGCGATAGCTAGTCAGAGAGGTTTGGTCAAGGGAGGGCTTTTTGAGGATTGGTGTGATCGAGGCATGTTTGAAGCATGAGGGGAAGACTCCAGTTGTCAAGTTCGCAGGTGGTGAGGTGTGATTTGTAAAGAGGAAACTTGATTGTCTGTAATGGTGGAGAAACAGGTTTTGGAGGAGGAGGGTTGAGTAGATATGAGGAGGGGCTGTGGGGACTTTAGGCAAAAGCTTTGTCTGATGGTGTCAATCTGAATAAACGATTTGTACCAGAATGGTGACAAAAAAAAATCTAAACCCAAATATGGCTAAGGCAGGTTCTATCAATTGAATTTGGTAGATGATCTTGTTGAAATGTTCAGTCTAGAGCTGGGATGTTAAACTTAAATACACAGAGGGCCAATATGAAAAACTTGGACAAAGTAGCGGGCCAACCAGTAAACCGTACAATGGCCCCCCCCATAGTCCTGCATACAGAATAATGGCCCCCCAATAGTGCTGCATACAGAATTGCCCCCTCCCCCCCCAATAGTCCTGCATACAGAATAATGCCCCCCCCAATAGTCCTGCATGCAGAATAATGCCCCCCCCCAAAGTCCTGCATACAAAATGCCCCCCCCCCATAGTCCTCCATACAGAATAATGCCCCCCCCCATAGTCCTCCATACAGAATAATGGGGCCCCCCATAGGGGTGGCAATTCTGGTGTCGCGGGCCAAATATAACCACCCTGCGGGCCAGATTTGGCCCACCGACCAGAATTTGACATGTATGGTCTAGAACCTTGACTGAAATTGTTTTTAATGTTTTTTTTTGTTTTCTTTTTTCACATTTCAGATAAAACCTTGCCAAAAGGGACCACAAAGCCCCTATCAGCATCAGAACAGAGAAAACCTAAGAAAGAGGTGACCTCTGCAAGAGTTTGTATAGCAAATGAATGAAAACTATTGAAAATTACTCTCTGATGGCAAAGCTTCATTTACTGCGTGTGGGGTTCTGCTTCCGTTTACTGTTTACATCTGGCTACCACCACCAGTGCTGAAAACCGCTATAAAGTGGGCATGTCAGGTGTCAGACCCACCAGTAATCTGATATTGCTGACCTATTCTGAGGATAGGCTATATAAACATCTTATGTCTGGAAACCCTTTTAATTATGTATACATTTTTATTTGTAACTTGTGGTATGATCTATAAAAGGCATCAGTACTGATGAGTCGTGATGGCAAAGTTTCTCGACTCACTCCTTAAATTTTCCACACTCCAAATTCTAATTAATGATAAGTGCAATTCAGACATTTTTAACCAAGGGTCTGAGAGTTGCACCAAGGCACCTAATATACAGGAGAGATAGAAAGTCCGTTATCACCACTAGAATACCTTGGTTATCATTGTATTTGTTTTTTTTATAAACTGGGGTCTTTGATTATATCGATCTTTTCTAAATCCTATGAAAATGATTACATTATTAATAATGGATAACATTTTTCTCCTTCCCCCATGATGGCTCCACGGAGAGAGGGGATCCGCCCTTTAAGGACCGGAAACCTATAGATAAAGAGGGCAGCACCTCTCTCCCGCATCAGTTGGGTTCCTGTCCTTGACGGGGACCTACAGAAAGAATAGAAGAAGAAGGAAAGAAAGGAAAAAAAGAAAAGAATATGGACTTGCCAGGCCCAGCCAGACCGGTTCAGGCAGCGGGGGTTCCCTGCCTCGGCTGGTGCGTTGTCCTGTAGCCCCACCGCTGAGGTCAGTGGGCCTCTAGGGTGGCAGGGAGACACAGCGCAGGAGAAGACCGGAGCCACTGCGTTCTCCAGTGGTGTCTGGGCCCAAGTCGGTGAGTAGGCCTGGGCTTCCGGGGCCCAGGTCGTTGAGTAGGCCTGGGCTTCCGGGGCGACTCCCCTCTGCCGCGAGCCGCAGTGCACCACTGGGTGTCGGTGGTCTGAGCGTGCACCGGAAGTGCCCTCTTGGAGCGATGCATTTGACCGCGCGCGCGGGAACCCGGAGCACGTTATGCCCAGGAAGAGGAAGCGTTGGGGGGGTGGATGGACTCCTCTGTGGGGGGGGGGGGTCGTCCCCATGCTGGAAAGGTGAACAGCCGAGTGGACAAGCCAGGTGAGGGGGCGGAGCCCTATAGGGGCTAAAATGCCGGGAATGCGCCAGGGAAGTGCTTCCTGGCACCGGCTATGAGCGAACAGGAGCTACAGGAGGTGCAGTCACTTAACCACCACCTCCAACATGGGAAGCGTGTGAAAGGACCCCCCAGTGACCCTACACGCCAACACAGCCAAGGTGACTGTGGAAGCGGGCGGTCCGGCAGGTCTTCGCAACGCGGCAAGGACTCCAGTGTGGCGTCAACCTCGAGGAAAGGCCTATCTACTGGAACAGGTTCCTCTTCAAATCCAGTATTCCCTCTTACAACGGGACGGTAAGTGATCTTCGTGAAAGCTCACTTGTAACTTGGGACCCCCCCCCCCTCCTTCTCTTTTCTTCTCTCATCAGGGAAGGAAGAGTACGGGCAAGTCCAAACACAGGACCTGCGTGCTTTGCGCAGAGGATCTGGCCACCACATGGCAAAAAAGACTATGCAACTCGTGTATTGAACAAACAATTTGCGAGGAGACCCCTGAGTTCGCCTCAGAGCTCAGATCCCTGATTAAATCCCAGGTTGAGGATACCTTCAAGTCCCTGCAGAAGGGGGGGAAGAAACGAGAAAAAAAACAGGAACCTATCCCCTGTATCAAGATCTATCAGTTCGGACGGGGAGGTGGTAGACTCGTCCTGCTTATCTTCATCCTCGTCATCTTCTGAGGGTGGGGGTCGTAGCTCTTTCCCTATAGAGGGTACAGATAATTTAATTAAGGCAGTTAGGTCCACTATGGGATTGGTAGATCCTCTCCCAAAGAAATCAGTCCAGGATATGCTGTTCAGTGGCCTGGAACAGAAGAAAAGAAGATCTTTCCCTCTTTCCCTCTCAATGATAAAGTCCGCTCCCTGATTAAGAGGGAATGGAAAAAGCTGGAAAGGAAGGGCTTGTTGTCACCTAAGAGAAAATACCCCTTTGAGGACCCGGTATGCTCCTTCTGGGGAAAAGCATCAAAGTTAGACGTAGCAATAGCTAAAGCCTCTAAAAAAAAATTCCCTGCCATTTGAAGACATTTGGGTGCTAAAGGACCCAATGGACAAAAAAGCGGACACCTTCCTAAAAGGAGCTTGGGAGGCCGCAGGGGGAGGGTTAAAACCCGCAGTGGCAGCCACATGTACTGTCAGATTTTTTTAATGATCTGGCTAGATCAGCTAGAGGCGCAACTTAAGACCAAAACGTCAAGGGATAACATACTAGGCTCCATCCCAGTAATGAAGGGCGCAGCAGCTTTTTTGGCTGACACATCAGCCGATTCCGTCAGGCTGGCAGCCAGGGCTGCGAGCTTCTCTAACGCAGCCAGGCGGGCCCTCTGGCTTAAATGCTGGCCGGGTGACCACCAAACAAAATCTAGGATGTGTTCCATTCCTTGCGAGGGTGAGTTCCTATTGAGATCTACTCTGGATGATATCCTTGACAAAGCTGGGGATAACCAGAAACGCTTCCCGGTCCTCTCCGGTACTTCATACAGGAAGTCCTTTCAGAGCAGAAAATTTATGCGCAGAAAACCCCCCAAAGACCAGGATAGGTGGAAGGATAGGAAGAAAAAGGCCAAAGGGTTTATGTTTAACAGGCCCCCCAGCGACAACAGGAAACCCGCCCAATGAGAGTCAGCCCCAGGTTGGGGGGGGACTTCTTCATTTCCTCCCAGCCTGGGAAAAAAATATCGAACAGCTCTGGGATTTTAGACCTGATAAAAACAGGGCTAAAATTCCAATTTTACTCCATCCCCCATCCGAACTTTGTTATAACCCTCATGAGCTCATCAGGGGTAGAACAACTAGCACTAGAACAAGAAATTCTAGGCCTTATAGGGAAAGCAGTCCTTCAGGAAGTCCCTGCACAGGAGGAAGGCGAAGGATTCTACTCCCCTCTGTTCCTCAGGAAAAAAACAGACGGGACATTCAGGACAATTGTAAATCTAAAAAAATTGAACAAATTTCTAAGGGTGCAAACCTTCAAGATGGAATCCATAAAATCGTCAGTGAAATTGTTGTTCCCAGACTGTTTTTATGGCTGTTCTTGATCTCAAAGACGCCTATTATCATGTCCCTATACACAGAGACTACCAGAAATTACTGAGGGTAGCAATATCGCTAAAACGAATAGTCAAACACTACCAATATACGGCCCTCCCCTTCGGTCTAGCGATAGCCCCAAGGGTTTTCACAAAAATAGTGGCAGAGGTAATGGCCCATCTGAGGGAGCAAAAGATCCTGATCACCCCGTACCTGGACGATCTGCCAATAGGCAACTCTTTCAACCATTGCAAGGACCATCTAGCAATGGTCATGGATTCCTTGACGAATTTAGGCTGGCTTCTGAACCTAAAAATGTCCAGGCTGGAGCCGGATCAAGTACAAGAGTATCTAGGCATCTTATTAGATTCGAGGAATCAGGAATGCCGTCTGCCAGCAGGGAAAATCCAGAATATGATAGCTCGGATATCTTGTGTGAAAGACCATCCCTCTATGACTCTGCGGGGAGCAATGTCCCTTCTAGGTTCCATGACTGCTTGTATCCCGGGGGTCCGTTAGGCTCGGTTGCATACCAGGGACTTGCAATGAGAAATCTTGGGGGCAGAAAAGTCGCTAAAAGGGCGCTTAGAAGGTCTGCTAATTTTGTCATCAAAAACCTTGGTTTCCCTAACATGGTGAACGGAGGTGGACAGTTTAACCAGAGGCGTTCCATGGGCAATCTCCGTGTCGCAGGTCCTAACTACAGATGCAAGCCCCAGGGGGTGGGGGGCTCACATAAACGACCAAATAGCTCAGGTGGTCTTGTCAGAGAATTTGGAAGGGGTATCTTCCAACATGAAGGAACTTCTGGCAGTAAAATTTGCGCTCTCAAAATTCCTAAACACCCTACGGGGACACCATGTAAGAGTCTTTTCAGACAAATGGGTAGTAGTGGCATACTGCCAGGAGGGGACCTGGTCCCATTCTCTGTTAACTGGAGGATGGATTTTAACACCTGTAGTAGAGAACAATTTGGAGTCTCTGTCTGCACTCAATAAAAGGAACAGAAAATATCACAGCAGACTTTGGGCAGGACACAGCTGAGACAGGGCAAATGGGAGCTGAATCAGTTGGTGTTCAACCAACTCACGGAATTATGGGGGAACCCTTCCATAGACCTATTCGCCAACTGGCAGAACAAAAAAGTGGACATATTCTGCTCAATCCACCCCAAGGGGAACCCAGCAGCATTAGATGCTTTCTCAATCCCATGGAACCACCAGCTAGCCTATGCCTTTCCTCCTATTCCTCTGATTCCGGCGGTTTTGAGGAAAGTCAGGGAAGACAAGGCAAGCATAACTCTGATAGCCCCCTTCTGGCCGAAGAGGCCATGGTTTTCCTGGCTGAGGATAATGTCCACCTCCGACCCCTGGGTTCTTCTGGAAATTCCACATCTCCTTTTCCAGGGACCGGTACTCCACCCTCAGGTAACAAATCTACACTTGACAGCCTGGATTCTGAGAGGGCGCTCTTAAGGGATAGAGGTTTTTCTCCGAATTTAATCTCCACTCTACAGAGTAGGAAATCCGTAACCACCAGACTTTATGGTAAAACCTGGAGAAAATTCCTCTCATTTGCAGGTTCGAAGGTACAAGGGGAGGCCCCCATTGCTTTCATCTTCATTTTCAAATGGGCTGGAGCGGGGTCTGGCCACAAGCACTCTAAAGGTTCAGGTTGCGGAACTAGCAGCCCTATCCAACTGCGACCTGGCCAGAAATAGGTGGATTTCTAGGTTCATCAAGCCATCACACAGGTCTAGGCCCATCCCCCTCCCAGAATACTCCTCCATGGGACTTAAATTTAGTTCTTTCCGCCCTAACCAAACATCCCTTTGAACCTTTAGCTAATGCATCTCTAATAGTCCTATCTCTTAAGACGTCACTCTTACTAGCCCTCATATCGGCACGTAGAGTTAGCGACATACAAGCCTTATCGGCAGGGCCCCCCTTTACGCAAATTCTAGAGGACAAGGTGACTCTTATGACTCACCCAGCATACTTTCCTAAGTTGGGATCACACTTCCATAGATCACAGGAGGTCACCCTCCCTTCCTTTTGCCCAAATCCTAAAAACAGGGGGGAACAAGACCTACACACCTTAGACATCAGAAGGTGCATTATCCAATACTTGGAGGCCACACGGGGGTATAGGAAGGACAGGTCTCTTTGTGTGCTTCCAAGGACACATTGGCAAGGTGGATAAGAGACGCCATCTCCCTGGCATACTCATCAAGCGGGGAGACCGCCCCGGTGGATTTAAAGGCTCACTCGACTAGGGCAGTGGCAGCCTCCTGGGCGGAAAAAGCCGACGCTTCAACTGAACAGATATGCAACCTGGTCTTCCCCTTCTGCATTCTTTAAGCAATACCGGCTGGATCTAACCTCTTGCTCGGACCTTACCTTTGGTAGAAGGGTTCTGGAAGCTGTAGTCGCTCCCTAAACGACACTTCTCTGCAATTCTCTCTGTGGTGCCATCATGGGGGAAGGAGAAAGACGTAGTTACTTACCGGTAATGGGATTTCTCAGAGCCCATGACGGCACCCGTACATTCCCTCCCTTCATGCATGGGTGTGCACATTTATTTGTTACCTATATTTAGTCACGAGGTGTCTGTTCAACTCCTTTTAAAAATGTTAAAATTTGAAATTTGTGTTACTAACCTGGGGGTCCTCTGTTCTCTGTAAACAACTGATGCGGGAGAGAGGTACCGCCCTTTTTATTTGTAGGTTTCCTGTCCTTGAAGGGCGGATCCCCTCTCTCCGTGGTGCCGTCATGGGCTCTGAGAAATCCCGTTACCGGTAAGTAACTAGGTCTTTTATCCTGGAGTTGGTACATTTCTACCCACTTGTATGTATAAATATTTGAGTTCTATGTAGTACTTGTTAGCATTACCTACAGGCATCCAATCTTTCTGATTACATTATAGATTGGCTCTTATGTTAGGTCTGTTCGGGAGATTTAGGTTTTTCAGTCATATCTTTGTTGTCCACAGGAACTAATCAGAGCACAGCTTCCGTTTATCTCGCTCTTGAAAATGCAGTGTGATTGTTTGCTAAGGGTGACAATGTTTTTCGTTTAAGGGTTATATAAACCTGCCCTATCATCTTCGTAATTTAATTTGATTCTAGAGAAAACCATTGATCACCCCTCCTATGCAAGGCTGACTTAACTCAATGAGAATATATAAATTTGTAGTATTCTATAACCTAGCTATAGTGGTTTTTGTTTTTCACCTCTAACATCCACTACAGCCACTACACATTTTGTATGTTCAACCAAAAAGATAAACTGCTCGAAACAAAATAACTAACTAATTGTATATTAAATTTCCCAGAGGAAAATGCACGACTAATAAGCCTCCTTACCTTGACATGTCAGAGCCAGTGTGTCACACTCCACAAGGAGAAACGTTACCCCTTAGACCTCAGTCCAGAGCCGCTCATCTAGCCAAATCAGTTCTCATGCTTTGCACTGACGAGGGCTAACAGCCTGAAACACTGTCTGCAAATTGAGATTCTGATTTGGCTTTTATCCTAAATCCTATTGCACGACTCGATAAAGGGTTGATTGTGACTTGTAGGATTGCTGCTTCCAATAGCTGGCGCTATAGAGTTCAAGTCCTCTTTCTCCCTGAAGAGGCAATTTGCATATTGAATATAGTAGAATTTTATTAAGGACACCACAATGACAAGACTAATTAAAAAAAAAAGTAAAACAAAGACAGACATGACCTAGACAATGATTATTAAAAAGAGGGGCAGAACAGTACGCACAGCACAATGAGGCTATGTGCCCACGTTGCATTTATGAAGCAGAAAATTTCTGCTGCATAAATGCAAGTCCTCTCCCGGAAAAACGCATGCGGAATTCCGCACGCGTTTATCGCACATTTTTCGCGCGTTTATCACGCGTTTTCCACATGCGGAATTGCCTTGCGTTTTTTATGCATTGGACAAAGGCAATTCCGCTTGCGGAAACGCAAAATTAAATGACATGCTGCGGATTTTTGAGCGCGGCATAAACGCTGCGGAAAAATCCGCAGCATGTGCATAGAACTTGCGGAATCCCATTGGGGACCATGGGGTGCGGATATACATGCGTTTTTCAAGCGTTTACGCTGCGGAAATTCCGCAGCATATACGCTTGAAAAATGCTACGTGGGCACACAGCCTGATATTATAGAATCAGTAATGCACATCTATAGTCAAATATACTAAGTGCAGTGCACAAAGGTAATACAATCTGTAGTGATAAAGTGCACTACATAAAGGGGTAATATTTAACCATGTATTACAAGAAGAGTCATGGAGAGATCACAAATAAACAATAAACATAATGGGTAAATGGAAATCCATTGTAAGCCACAAGACTCCACACACAGGGCAGAGTAGGGTTACCAAGCTAAACTCATGCTGTGAATACTTCCTGCTGTCACCTCGCACTCCAAGGCGCGTTACACACGTTGCTTCCCCACAAAGTGATCACTCCCTGCGGAAGCAACGTGTGAAACGCGCATTGGAGTGCACCTTTGCCTCTTTTTTTTGTCTAGGTCATGTCTGTTTTCGTTTTCTGATATTTTTTTAATTAGTCTTGTCATTGTGGTGTCCTTTAATAAAATTCTACTATATTCATTTAAAAGGGTTTTTTTGTTTCGAGCAGTTTTTCTTTTTGGTTATATATTCTATTGTATCTGCTTGAATGGTTCCTATGATAGCACATATTTGATGTTGTGAATTTTTGGGACTGTATTCCTTTTTATTTTTGTTTAAAAGACATTTTGGATGTTGACTGTTGTGTTTTCTGAAGGGTGTGTTCAAACAGGACAGAAGCACTGTAGATTTTCAGTATGAAAAATCTTATCCACGCACTGCGCAAAAATATCTATTTGGATATTGGTCTGTGGTGCAGATTTCCATGCACTGAATGTCAGTTTATGCTGCGCTACAGCCAGTGTTTGACTGCTGCAGTCAATGTCCCTGTGTATGGTCATTATTTCAGCAGCAGAAGGGAAGGGAGGGAGACACAGATTCTCTACTTCGTGGGTAGGCGGAGCCCCATAGGATTGTCACCTCAGATTGGAAAAAGACGACCGGCCCCTCCAGTATATAGGCTCCTCCTACTCCCATGTTCATCAGTCTTTTTATCTGAAGTCTCAGAGGATAGTCGCTGCTTCGGCAGCTCCTCAGAAGAGTTGTTCTTTTATATCCAGCGAGTCCTGGACCCCCCGTGGTCTAGAGGTCTCTGGGGGTCTCGGCGCTGCTGAGACCCCTGACCCTCCCCTGGCAGCTCTGTGTACCCCTTGAGGAGGTTCCCACTTATGCCTGCCGGCCCCGGGGGATACAGGGCGCTCCCTGGCGGAGGCGCACACCACACATCTGAGAGGGTCCCTGCGTGCTCCGCCATAGGGGGGAGCAAAGGGCCATGGCGCCACACATCCCTGAGGATCCCTGTGGCGTTCAGCCGGGTAAGTGCTCTTTGGTCTAAAGAGTATCTTTGACGGCTACGGCAAGTGTACTGCCTGTGTGTTTCTTGTCTATTTCAGACGCTGCCTTGACTGGGGAGCAGAGACGGAGGCCAGTAATTTTTATTTTTATTTTTTATTTGCGCATGCTTTTTCGTTTTTGCTTCCTGCCTTCATTGAGGCAGGAAGCTCCCTGTATTGGCGCGCGTTTTCTTGCTTTTATTGACTTGCTTCCTGCCTTCATAGAGGTAGGAAGTTTTCTGCCCTCATTTTTGTTGTTTGAATAAGGCGGGGGGCGTGGCCTAGCGGGGGCGTGGCTTAGCGTCTCCTGGCTTCCTGCCGTCATTACTTAGGCAGGAAGCGCTTGGTTGACCGTGCGCTGGCGGTCCCTGCTTCTCCCTCCCGCGTCCAGCGGCGCCTCCTGCTCTCTGCTCCCCGTCCGTCCACACACTTAGGAGGAGCGGTCGCCGCAGTACCGGTGAGTCCCCTCTGCCTCTGGCAGGGGTTCTTTGTCAGTGCTGTCTCTCCAGGCTACCTATTAGGAGTCCTCGTGAGCACTGCCGTTTTCTCTCCTAAAGCTATTTACTTCACTGACCTTTTAGGCTGTGTAGTATTATAGTTGCTGTGATGTTAACCCCTTCTGAAAAAGTGGAACTTTAGGGGAAACACATGGTGTTTAAGGGAGTTTCCCCCTATTGATTTTTTGCTCGGCATTTCTGGGGTAGCTCTTTTCTAAGGGTGAGCTTTAACCCTTCAGAGCCTGTCGCATATATATATAAAAAAAAAAAAAAAAAGTGAGTTTTGAAAACAGGCTGTGCAGCTTTCACACTTTTTTGCCATCCTTGTTGTACATCCTGGCATCTGGTGTGGGTGGCATGTCGGATCAGGGGCCTGGGAGTGCGGATCGGTCTCCTGATCCGTTTCAGGTTCAGTCGCACGCCTCTGATACACTCAGGCCTTCTACTACATCAAGTTCAACGCTCAGTGATGTTAAGGTGGAGGCGCTCACTCGCTCCATTGATAGTCTCTCTAGTCTCCTGGGACAGTGGGTGTCAGCTAGATCACACCCAATGCCACGAGGTAAAAAGCGCCGCAAGACTACGGTGGCGTTGTCTCCCTCGCAGAGCGCATCAGAGGCTTCGGATTCACCAACAGATTCGGTTGATGAAATTTCTGAGTCCGAAGAGGAGGATCAACAGGATCGCTCTGTTTCTCTTTCTGGTCGCGTAGATGGGCTTATTAAGGACATGCGGGAAGTATTAGAGCTGTCTGAAGAGCCGACAAGACCGTCTAGGTCGGGCTGTCTGTATCAGAAGACGCGCCGTGTTCGTTCTACATTACCTGCGCATGAGGAACTTAACGAAGCGGTGGAGAAGGAGCGTCAGTGTCCGGATAAACGCTTCCGAGGAACGCGTTTTTTTGATGCCCTATATCCCTGTGCCAAGGAGATGGTTACTAATTGGGTTCCCTCTCCTGAGGTGGATATATCTCTGTCTCAGCTGACCAAGTCTTCCCTGCTTCCTGTTAAAGGGAGAGCCAATCTTCAGGATCCTTTGGACAGAAGATAGGAGTCAGCGGCGAAATCCATCTATGAAGCCGTGGGTCATGGTTTCCGAGCGGCCTTGGGGGCCATGTGGGCCGGTGAGGCTTCTCTGCGGTGGTTGGATCAGCTGCGTGCGGCGTGGCAGGATGGGACTTCGCATTCAGAAGTGGAAAAGCTTTTTCAGCGAATGGAAGAAGCTATGTGTTATGGCACAGATGCAGTACTGGACACTGCTTCAATTCTGTCCAGGGCTCAGGCTTCGGCAGTCACGATTAGAAGAGCTCTGTGGCTTAAACAGTGGACCGGGGATGCAGTATCCAAACAGGGATTGCTTAGTCTGGCATGTAAGGGCGGTCAGCTCTTTGGTTCAGATCTTTCGGAACTAATTGCCAAAGCTAAAGCTAAGGATGTTACTCTGCCTGGGAAAAAGGCAGTGGCATCCACAGCCAGCAGGACAGTGTTCGGCAGAGGTCTTCGGTCCTTTCGGGCCAGGGGACGATTCAGTCAGCCTTCTTGGAGATTGGGTCGTCCCTCATCCTCCGGCAGATCCGCCCAGAAATCTTGTACTCCTTGGAAGCAACGGTCCCGTCAGGACAGACGGGAGGTTGATAAAAAGTCCGCTAAGGCTGACTGACGCCAGGGATCCCCCCGACGGCTCTCGGGTGGGAGGTCGTCTGCTACAATTTGGGTCGATCTGGGCATCCCACATAGCAGACGCCTGGGTGACACGGGTTATGTCGGCAGGCTATTTCATAGAGTTTCATTCGCTGCCTCCAGACAGGTTTCGTCTGACGGGCATTCCATCCGTGCCAAGACTGGCTGCCGCACTGTTTCAGGAGGTCGACTCTCTCCTACAGCAGGGTGTGGTGGTTCAGGTTCCTCCGGAAGACCAGGGAAAGGGTTTTTATTCCAACCTTTTTGTGGTCCCCAAAAAGGAGGACAAGTTTCGTCCGGTGCTGGATCTCAGGGATTTGAATATTTACGTCCGAACATGGAAGTTCCGCATGGAGTCTCTCCGATCGGTGATAGCGACCCTGTCGCAGTACGATTTCTTGGTGTCCATAGACATCCGCGACGCCTATTTGCATATCCCTATCAGCAGGGCTCACCAGCGTTTCTTGCGTTTCGCTATAGGTCAAACCCATTACCAGTTTGTGGCCCTGCCTTTCGGGTTGGCCTCAGCTCCCAGGGTTTTTACAAAAATTCTGGCTCCTCTCATGGCGCTTCTTCGAAGACAGGGGGTTACGATCCTCCCCTACCTGAACGACCTGTTCATAGTGTCACCCACAGCGGAGGAGGCAATAGCGGCTCGCGATCTCTCCCTTCAGTACCTGATGGACTTCGGGTGGCTGATCAATTGGAAGAAATCGTCATTGGAGCCAGCACAGTCCATTCTTTTTCTGGGGATGCAGTTCGATACTGTTCGGGCAGTTGTGTCCCTGCCTCCTGTCAAACAGACGAACCTTCGTCTTCTGGTCCAGGCTATGAGGTCGGCGCTGTCAATGTCCCTTCGGGAATGCATGCGCCTTCTGGGTCAAATGGTGGCAACTATGGAAGCAGTACCATTTGCACAATTTCATTTCCGGGATCTCCAGAGCCTTATTCTGACCCATTGGGATCGATCGCTAACTTCTCTGGATCGCTCGGTCATTATCTCCCGCAGGGTGCGAGAATCTCTTGGATGGTGGTTACGTCCGGAGACTCTATCCGTGGGGAAATCCTTCCTTCCTCCGAGATGGTCGGTGGTGACAACCGATGCCAGCCGGACAGGCTGGGGGGGAGTTTGGAACGACCTCTGGATTCAGGGAGTCTGGTCGCCAAAGGAGTCGTCTCTCCCGATCAACATTTTGGAGTTGAGAGCAATATTTCTCTGCCTCCAACATTGGACGGTCTTATTGAGCGGTCTACCGGTCCGGATCCAGTCGGACAACGCTACGGCTGTCGCGTACATCAACCACCAAGGCGGGACGAGGAGTTCCAGTCTCATGTCGGAGGTCTCTCGGATCCTGGTCTGGGCCGAGTCCAAAGTTCCAGCAATCTCTGCAATTCACATTCCAGGGGTGTTGAATATCTCGGCGGACTTCCTCAGTCGCAAGCAAGTGGACCCTGGGGAATGGAGTCTCCATCCAGAAGTGTTTTCTCTGCTGTGTTCCCGTTGGGGGACTCCTCAGGTATACTTGATGGCATCCAGGCTGAACGCCAGGGTTCCGACGTTCATGTCCAGGTACAGGGACCCGGAGGCGGTGGCGGTGGATGCTCTAGTGGCCCCGTGGGGTCAGTTCAAGCTGATCTATGCGTTTCCGCCGATATCCTTACTGCCTCTGGTGATCCGACGGATCAAACTCGAAAGGGTATCAATAATTCTGATAGCACCAGACTGGCCGCGGAGGACATGGTATTCGACGCTGGTGTCTCTTCAGCCGGCACCTCCGTTTCCGCTGCCCCTTCGCCCGGACTTGCTCACTCAGGGGCCCATTCGTCATCCGGACCTGAGGTCCCTTCGTTTGACGGCGTGGCTCTTGAGACCGAGATCTTGACCCGTCGCGGTTTTTCGCCCGAGGTCATTGCTACCTTGCGGGCTGCCCGGAGTCCAGCTACGTCCAGCATTTATCACAGAACTTGGGAGTCTTTCTATTCATGGTGTTCTGGATCCTCAAGAAACCTGAGGGTTTTTTCCATCCCCAACTTCTTGGCCTTTCTGCAATCTAGTCTGGCCAGGGGTTTGGCAGTTAGTACGGTGCGGGGACAGGTATCTGCTCTTTCCGCACTTTTTAGGAAGGCTATTGCCTCTCGTAGGGATGTGCGCTCTTTTTTTCGCGGAGTCGCACGTCAGTTTCCGCCACAGAGGGCAGTTGTGGCTCCATGGCGGCTTAATCTAGTCCTGGAAGCCCTTCAGCATAGGCCTTTTGAGCCTATGGATTCTGCTAAACTTTCACTACTTTCTTGGAAGGTGGCCTTCTTGGTGGCAGTCACCTCTTTGAGAAGGGTGTCGGAATTGGCAGCACTTTCTTGCTCACCTCCTTTTCTGGAATTTTTTCCGGATCGCGTGGTGCTTCGTACTCGTGAAGATTTTTTGCCTAAGGTAGTGTCACAATTCCACATTAATCAGGACATTGTGTTGCCTTCTCTTTGTCCAGGACCTAAGAATCCAAGGGAGCGGGCCTTGCACTCGTTGGACTTAGTGCGGGCATTGAAGTTCTATCTTACGATCACCCAAGGTTTTCGGAAGTCGGACTCTCTTTTTATAATTCCGGCAGGTCGTCGGCGTGGTCAACGTGCTTCCAAAGACACGATAGCTCGGTGGATCCGTTCAGCTATCCTGGAAGCGTACCGGCTCAAGGGCGAGCCTTGTCCGGTTAAAGTTAAAGCTCATTCCACGAGAGCCATTGGCTCATCATGGGCTTTTCGTCAGGGGGCCTCGGCAGCGCAGCTCTGCCGGGCGGCCACCTGGTGCTCCGTTCACACCTTTACTAAGTTTTATAAGGTGGACGTAAGTGCTTCAGCCGATGCGGCCCTGGGACGCAGGGTCCTGCAGGCGGCGGTAATTTAAGTTATCCCTTTACTTAGTTTTCCGTTATTTAGCGCGGTTTGCGCTCTTGCCTAAGTTTTGGGGTATGGAAGCTTCTGCCTCTATTTCCCTCCCTTAAGTAGGTACTGCTTTAGGACGTCCCACGAAATAGAGAATCTGTGTCTCCCTTCCTTCCCTTCTGCTGCTGAAAGCCGGATTTTGGTAAGAACTTACCTGTAAAATCCTTTTCAGCGAAGGAAGGAAGGGAGACACAGCACCCTCCCAGTGCAGAAGTGTTTTTTTGTGTTTCTAGATGCAGCGCGTCTCCTTCCTGATGTCGATCTTCTGGACTGGGTTTAGCGCTCTACGGCTCTCCTTCCAGTTTCGCCAGCTCTACACAGTTGTCAGGTCCAATGGGGTATGCCTAAGACTGTGTGTTTCTATTACATAACCTGTTTTCTCTCATTTCTGAAATTTCAGAAGGGGATATGTTGTTCTGCTGGTTGGTCTGCTCTTCCTTAGCTTGTGTACGGACTGATGAACATGGGAGTAGGAGGAGCCTATATACTGGAGGGGCCGTTCGTCTTTTTACAATCTGAGGTGACTATCCTATGGGGCTCCGCCTACCCACGAAGTAGAGAATCTGTGTCTCCCTTCCTTCCTTCGCTGAAAAGGATTTTACAGGTAAGTTCTTACCAAAATCCGGCTTTCTGCAGCGGGATAGTGGAAGCGGTCAGTGAGTTATTTTAAATCCACTCCAAATGGTAGATAAAAATAAACCATTTTCTTAGCTGGATCATAAGTTTACAGGTTCTGCAAATAGAGGTCACTACTGAAATAACTTGACTATCTGTAGAATCAACCTACATTCATCATCTAAGTAGGCAGGGTATAGCTATTGTATGATGTTATCCTAATTCATAAGCAGGTTCTTTTACATATGTGCACAAAAAGTAGAACTCAGAGTTGAGTACCCATATAGAAATTGACACTGTTAGCGGTACTAAACCAAAGTAGAGGGGGAAAATGCACACAAAACTACTGATGTGGAAGCACAACGGATACATCTGTGTCTGGAGACCCTAGTTGTGAGGATGAGGAAGACAGAGGGATAATTACAGGATGTCTGTACACTCCTTTCTCCACCCTACACCGGTTGTGTCTACATTACTTGGCTATTCTTTCTCTCTGCCGTGCTGCTGTTGTAAGTGTGATGTAGCTGTTGTGCATTTCATGTAGTTTTCTGTTTTGACATGTGTTTTTTTTTTTACTTTCTCCAATAGACCAACGTCAGTCCTGAGGAAATTATAGAGATGTATGAATCACAGACCTTGTTGTTTACATATCTAACTGAGAAGGTGAGCCTGTTAGGCTAACTTCTCTTTTTGGTCTCAATTCTAGTCTGCCTGCATATCTTTGTAGGTTGGATCTCCACATTTGGTCGCAAGCCAGTCACTGTTATAATGACAACATTATTGTTTAGCTACCGTGAAAACGTTCTACAATAATCAGGTATATAGCGTTGGTGTCCAAAGGAGACTAAGAAGATATAGGATGATCCAGATTTATTTTTTTTATTTATTATACGTGCATATATAGGGCCATCATAATCCACAGTGCTTTACTGTCTCTATTGGTGCTCACAATCTAAATTCCAATATGTCTTTCTATTTGTGGAAACTAGAGTACCCAAAGATAATCCATACAAACACAGGGAGAGCATAAAAACTCCTTGGTGGGATTAGAACCTAGGACCCTACAGATACAACACAATAGTGCACATCATTGAGCTGCCGTACTGCCCCATACAGCTCAAATGGTCATGAGATTTTTAATTTTTTACAATGTGTTCCTGCGCTCCAGGGACCCTTTTTTAAGTTGACCTTAGAACTTGATCTTTGTCAACTTGAAAAAGAGGCCACAGAACCTCCAAAACGCATTGTTTTTACTGAGATGTTTGATAGATAATCACAAGAATTCCAATATTAAATCAATTCACAAGTTTTTCTCTCATAAGGTAACCTTGAGATTGTGTGTCAGTCACTGTAGTGATGGGATTTTTGCCGTAGAGTCCTGGCTTTTTCTGAAAAATGTTTTCATCTGGTTCAGTCGGCTCTTTCTTAAATTTTGACAAGATATAAGAACTTATTTTAACTTTCTATGAAATTTATATTCAAAAGAATTTGTGAATAGAGGCTTGATGATGATTTCACTTGCTAATTTTGATTTCTATTTATGCAATTATATGACAAGTATAACATCTTGCCTCTAATTTATGTTTAAGATGCAGAAAAATATCAGGCGTCTAGAAGAGAAAGCTGAACGTAGCCTGCTGCTGCTACATAATGAGAAAACACAACTGCAGGAGAATGTGCAACAGCTGAAACGGGAACTGTCACTGACCAGAAGGGAGGAGCAACTCGATGATTTGCTTGAGAACCAGGTATGTTTTGTTTTTCTCCCTTGTCTTTTGAATGATTTTTTACAGACACTGTTATGCCAAACCTCTGAATTAAAGAATCAGTGGAATATCCTTATAGACTTAAGCACTCCATACACAATACATGTCTGTTGATTCTGACTCCACCAAACATAGAAGAGCTCATGTGTTCTTCATGAAAGCCACTGCCAGACTGCTCTGGCAGCAGCTTCTCATTCAGAACAAAAGTTATCAGCAATCTAAAATCGGACATTTTGGATCCTTATCTATCGAGAGAGTGGGGAAACCCCCAGACACGCTTGTGTTGGCCAGACCTGGGGCCTTTGCAGTAGTGACTTTAATTGCATCTAGTGTACCACTGCTTAAGCTCTCATGTCCGATTCTGATATCTGGCATGGAGAAACCCTACTGCACTCAGGTTGTACAGTTGCTAGCATCGTGCATGGGTCCTATTAAATAGAATAAAACCTGTTTCTGATAATTACTAATTCTACAATCTAAAGACCATTTAGCCCTTTGAATGGTCAATACTGAAACCATTGCTGTCACATGTATCATCACACAACTAATGAGGATTAGTGTGAAGTATATTCCCTGCAATGAGTGTATTTATTAATTGAGCCTGTCACAGTATATAGCACTGCCATTCATTTTCATACAGGCTAAAATGGCATCACTTTTTTGACACAGTTTGCTTTATAGAAATAGAAGTGCAGATCTTTATATTTTGTGACTAACTGCTGCAGGTGACTCGCTGAGAGCGATCAATTAGTAAACCGTGTGCTTATTTGTGCACTATGGGAGTGGAGGGTTGAAAAGTTGTTTGTATACGCTGGTACAACGCTCTGCTTTTTCAAGTTGTTTTTTGTTTGCTTTGTCCTTGCCACTATTAATGTTGGTTTTCTGACTCGCTAAAGAGGATTGTCCACTACTTTTACATTGGTGACCCAGCCTTAGGATAGGTCATCAATTTCTGATCAGCCAGGGTCCGATACCCATCACCCCCACCGATCAGCTGTCATCTGTGGCGGCCACAGGCCAGAAGAACTCACTTGCCGAACTGCTCAGTTTACTTGTAGCGGCCGGGGCTTGGTACTACACATTCGCTTCATATTCAAATCAATAGGAGGCTGATGAGTAATACCCTGTGGCAGCCACTACAAGTAGATGGAGCAGCTTGGCAAGTGAGCACTTATGGCCGCCGATAACAGCTGATCGGTGGGGATGCCGGGCGTCTGACCCCAGCCGATCATACACTGATAACCTATCCTAAGGATGGGTCATCAACCTTTTTAACCCACACATAACTGACTTTTATTGTAGCATAGCTGTGGTAAAGGATAAAATCTATAGTGAACATTCGAAACCTTTCTGCAGCCAAATGAACACATTCTTGGCATACCTTGAATTTTGCATGGTTTTTCCTCTACATGTGGATGATAATTTTTATTTCTATAGCACTAACCTTTTCCGCAGCACTTTATATCTGTACAGGCTCCCTCTAAAATGTAAAGACATTACAGAATAACATAAATCAGATACCAAAAGGAGTGAGGGCCCTGCTCGCAAGCTTACAATCTGAGGTGTTTTGAACACCTCATCCACATGTATTGTACTATTAATTTCTCTCATATTTTTAGAATCTGCACTTAACAGCCTCACTCAAGGTTTAATTTTAAAACTTGTGTATTTTGAAACCAATTCTGCTCCTAAATCCACATAAACCCTTTGTCTGATACTTTGAATGATACTTTGCATTGATTTTAATAGGGAAATGCGCATGTATTGCACCTTGTGTTTTTTTAACAATTTTCCAACATCTCTTCTTGATACATAAATAAAATACCTAAAAATCTGCACCTAGAAACTTATTTTCAAAAACACTTGTCCGCAACTACAATCTTAAAAAAACTTCTTCTTAAATAGGATCCTCTATTAACTTTTAGGACCTATTAGATTTGTTTTAAAGATGAATAAAAGTTGTGTTTTTTTTTACAACATTTTGTAGTTATTACAGTCTGTAATGGCTTTTTTTTTCTTTTTTTGCAGGCTGAATTTTTGGCTCCCTCTACTGCCACCACAACTCAATTCAAGGACGACTACACCTCATTTGCCACTGCCCTGGATTGCACAAGGCATCAGCTACCTATAAAAGATATCCATATCACTGGCACCCGGCAGAGATTTCTTGGTATTAACCGTTTATTGCAAATGGATATCTTTCTCTTTACTCTATTTTCTTTCTTTGTCCACTGATGCTTTTTTTCTGCATGTTTTTCTCCGTTTTTTAATCTGATACCTAGTAACTTTGAATATCGTTGACCTGGCTCCAGACCATTTCAATAGGTTTATGGCAAAATAATAAACAAGGCATTTGTGCCTCACAGTTGCAATTAGTCCATTTCCATGGCTAGTGCAGTTTTTTGACATTTTGGACAGGAAACAAGACTGTCTACATTAATTTGTTGCTTTTCTGCCCGAGTGGAGCTGTTAAAAGTTTTGAAATTCTAGGCATAACTTTGCGCAGTACTGTCTCCCACTCTTTGTACACTATGCAGAGAACCTCCTTTCATTCTGAAATACTGCACAACACCGCTCTCATTACCTAGTTGTAAGAAAAAAAATAGGTTCTCTTATTTAAAAACTGAAAATGTAAGTCGTAAGACACAATTATAAGTGTCTCATGACAGCTAAAACGAGGGTAAAGTACACTCTACAGATTTGTTTTCCAGGCCCAAAGAATTAAAAATAAGTGCATGAATATAGATATAGACCAAAAAAATATATGTAACTACACTTGTAACATTGAAATAAATTACCTGGGCAAACTTTTACTACTTCAACCTCTTCCTTACCCCATGATGTACAATTTCATCATGGCGTGGGTTTATGCATCGGGCTCACAAGCTGAGCCCGGTTCACACAGGCCAGGTTTCAGCTGTGACATGCAGCCTGCAATAACAGAGATCGAAGCCAGCTCTGATAGCTGATGTTTAACCTTGTAAATGTTTACAGCATCAATTAAAGGGATCCTGATATCAAAAAATTACCTTTTAGGCTAATCCCAGGCTCCTGTAGGTAAATTACTTGATAATTACTGATTGCAGCTAAACTATATGTAGTGTTTTTTGCTATAGTTATAAAATAAAAACTTGTCTCTGTTAGTTGAAAACCATTATCCAGAGTCATTGAGGCGGTACACTATACTGGCTAAGCCACCTAGTCATGGTGTGAAAAAAGAGTCCTTTCCCTTTTGACCCTGTGATTGCTCCAGCCAGGTAGCCAGTACTGGTCTCTACCGGGCTCAGAACACCTCTGCCATGCGCAGTGAGCCGAAGTGTGTCCATCTCCGCCTCACGAAGCTGACTATGCACAGAGAAGTTCTGAGCCTGGATCATGCAAGTGTATGCGCTGTCCGTCGGCGCTGACGTCACCTGGATGCAGTTAAAGGGAAAGGGCGTTGTGTTTTGTTTGTATGTTTTTTTCTCAGGCTGGGTGTACTTTCAGGTGGCCAACGAATCACCACTTTCCCCGGTAACCACATCATAGACCATAATTTTCACTATATTATACGCTACAGAAGTATTTATGCTGTAGAATAGTTTAAAAAGCTACAACATTTTTCAGTACTGTTTTATGCTTAAAAGTATTCATAAAATAGTACATTAGTAATAGGATATTGTAGTGGATTAGTTATGCACTAATGACATTTTTCACAACATTCACTTTTTATATAGTTCACACCTCCTTCACCCTTTTTGAAGCCTGTCAAAAAAAATTTTATGCTATAGATTTTTCCTCCTGTTCTTTCAAGAGCTATAACTTTTCTATTTTTACATTAGCATAGCTATATGGGGCTTTTTTTCAGCTGGACAGTATGTAATTTTGAATGACACTATTCATTTAACCATACAATGTACTGAAGAATAGGGCAAAATTCCAAGTGGGGTGAAAAATGCATTTCTGCTATTAAAGCTTCATGGCATCTATTGTGCTGTAAAAATAACGACTTGGCAAAATGATTCTACACTTCATTACAATTATAGCAAGGCCAAACTGGTAAGGTGGAATATACACTGCTCAAAAAAATAAAGGGAACACTCAAATAACACATCCTAGATCTGAATGAATGAAATATTCTCAGTGAATACTTTGTTCTGTACAAAGTTGAATGTGCAGACAACAAAATCACACAAAAATCATCAATGGAAATCAAATTTATTAACCAATGGAGGCCTGGATTTGGAGTCACCCCCAAAATTAAAGTGGAAAACCACACTATAGGCTGATCTAACTTTGATGTAATGTCCTTAAAACAAGTCAAAATGAGGCTCAGTATTGTGTTGTGGCCTCCACGTGCCTGTATGACCTCCCTACAATGCCTGGGCATGCTCCTGATGAGGTTGCAGATGGTCTCCTGTGGGATCTCCTCCCAGACCTGGACTAAAGCATCCGCCAACTCCTGGACAGTCTGTGATGCAACATGACGTTGGTGGATGGAGCGAGACATGATGTCCCAGATGTGCTCAATCGGATTCAGGTCTGGGGAACGGGCGGTCCAGTCCATAGCTTCAATGCCTTCATCTTGCAGGAACTGCTGACACACTCCAGCCACATGAGGTCTGGCATTGTCCTGCATTAGGAGGAACCCAGGGCCAACCGCACCAGCATCTGGTCTCACAAGGGGTCTGAGGATCTCATCTCAGTACCTAATGGCAGTCAGGCTACCTCTGGCGAGCACATGGAGGGCTGTGCGGCCCTCCAAAGAAATGCCACCCCACAACATTACTAACCCACTGCCAAACCGGTCATGCTGAAGGATGTTGCAGGCAGCAGATCGCTCTCCACGGTGTCCTCAGACTCTATCATGTCTGTCACATGTGCTCAGTGTGAACCTGCTTTCATCTGTGAAGAGCACAGTGGCGACTTTCCCAATCCTGGTGTTCTGTGGCAAATGCCGAGCGCACTGTGTTGGGCTGTGAGCTCAACCCCCATCTGTGGACATCGGGCCCTCATACCACCCTCATGGAGTCGGTTTCTAATCGTTTGTGCAGACACATGGACATTTGTGGCCTGCTGGAGGTCATTTTTCAGGGCTCTGGCAGTGCTCCTCCTGTTCTTCCTTGCACAAAGGTAGCGGTCCTGCTGCTGGGTTGTTGCCCTCCTACGGCCCCCTCCACGTCTCCTGGTGTACTGGCCTGTCTCCTGGTAGCTCCTCCCGCCTCTGGACACTAGGCTGACAGACACAGCAAACCTTCTTGCCACAGCTCGCATTGATGTGCCATCCTGGATGAGCTGAACTACCTGAGCAACTTCTGTGGGGTGTAGAGTCCGTCTCATGCTACGACGAGTGTGAAAGCACAACCAACATTCAAAACTGACCAAAACATCAGCCAAAAAGCATTGGTACTGAGATGTGGTCTGCAGAACCACTCCTTTATTGAGTGTGTCTTGATAATTGCCAATAATTTCCATCTATTGTCTATTCCATTTGCACAACAGCATGTGAAATTGATTGTCAATCAGTGTTGCTTCCTAAGTGGACAGTTTGATTTCACAGATGTTTGATTTACTTGGAGTTATATTCTGTTGTTTAAGTGTTCCCTTTATTTTTTTGAGCAGTGTATATGACGCGCCCCCTGGGCCAGTGTTGTTTGGGGGATACCCGGAGCCGGATCAGATGGGGGTTGTAGTCTCCGAGTGGCGGTGACCCGGTCCGTGCCCAGGGTGTCAAGCTCAGTGTGTGGCAGTCCTACAGATGTTGCTGGATGTTCTTTAGTGTCGACTACGCCACCCGTTGATTTGCGGTCAATACGGCCGCCGCTGCAGCAGGGTCCGCTGAGGCTGGTGGTGTGTGTGCAGCTTCTGGTAGTATAACCCCCCAACGGGAGGGGTATAGCCTCAGGGGGTCAGTTGTAGAGGGTGGTGGTTGTGGTGGTGCAGTGAGGATGGTATTGAGACTCAGAGTCGGGCTGTGCAGTTCAGGGTTTTTACTTACTGCTGTTGTTCTGGTCACTCCGGCCTTGAGTGACCGCCCGAGCCGTGCTGCGTCCACCAGGTCCTGGACTCGGCCAACCCCCAGGTAATTCTGGAGCGTGATCCTGAGCTCCCTTTCTGACGTTCCTTTTCTCTGGCCTTCCCCACCAGGGATCCACCTATGTCCGGCTCCCTCGGGTCTCTTGGTGGGTACACCTCCTCTGGGTTCCCTGACCCTATACTTGGTCTGCCTTCCTGGTGGATTTAGTGGGGGGTCGTGGCAGATCCTGCCCACAACCTCCGGTCTCTGGCTGAGGATTAGTGCCCTCCACCAGCTTGGGATCCGGTACCCTTGTGCCAACCCTTCACCCTGTTGCTTGTATTTGGGCTCTTGGGGTTCCCTCTTCTTCCCCTCTGGGTCCTTCTGACTCCTCTCTCTCTTCTTCCAGGACTGCTTGACCCTCTACAACAGACTGACTAGTAGCTGTCTGCCTGTCTGACCCTGATCTAAGATGGTTCCCACCTTATATACTCCCTCTATGTGTGAGCTCAGGTGACCAGCACCCAATGAGCTCCTAGCATTACCCAGACTGCTCCCCCTATCTGCCCCTACACTACTGGGATGTTCCACCCCCCTCCCACTCCAGCCAGGGACAGACACTATCGTACCTGCACATAAACTGGTGGGAGTACCGTCGATCTGTCCCCCGGAAATGGGATGTATGTAGTGTATGCAGCCTACTGAGCTCAGTTCCACACTCCATCCTTACCCGGGAGTGGAATATCACACCTCTGGCTTGAGGTGCAATACCCCTGTAGCAGCCGAATCCTCAGGGTGCTACATATATATTTTGGTTCTAGACATTACCACAATGAATTTTAGACAAAACAATTCAGATGCAGTTGAAGTTCAGACTTTCAGCTTTCATTTGATGGTATCCACATTAATTGAGAATGACATAACGAAGGGATTGCCCATACCTGTCTATGAAATAGCCTTGGAGTCAATTGTCCAATTACTTTTGGTCCCTTTAAAAACAGGGTGGCACATGTTAAGGAGCTGAAACTCCTAAACCATTCATCCAATTTTAATGTGGATACCCTCAAATGAAAGCTGAAAGTCTGAACTTCAACTGCATCTGAATTGTTTTGTTTATAATTCATTGTGGTAATGTCTAGAACCAAAATGAGAAAAATGTTGTCTCTGTCCAAATATATATGGACCTAACTGTGTGTATATATATATATATATATAATGTGTGTGTATGTGTCTAATATATTATTTTATATTTTCCCTACGTTTAACCTCTTTTAACCAGCAAATCTGTTTTCACCTTCATGACCAGGCCAAATTTTACAATTCTGACCAGTGTCTTTGAGGTAATAACTCTGGAACTCTTCAAAGGATCCCCCTGATTCTCAGATTTTTTTATTTTTTTTTTCCCTGGACCTATTCTACTTCATGATAGTGGTAAAATTTCTTTGCTATGACTGAAAAATATTTAGATTTAAGAGTCCTCAGTGGTTGATACCCTTTAGTGGCTAACTGAAAAGATAGTAACAGATTGCAAGCTTTCGAGACTACTCTAGTCTCTTCAGCAGGCTAGTATAACCCAAAATCTGAAGTCACGCATATTTATACACAATAGGGCACAGAAATAATACAATAGATGAGACATATGATGAAAATCAGAGCTATTACTATGGGAGAGATAAACATTTCTGGCTGTAAATTTTTTAGCAGTTCATATATATGGACTGTGAAAGTTTTATTGTTTGGTGCAGTGTTGTGATGACCCCAAAAGTCTGATGGGCACATTCCTTAGTTGATGTAGAATGACATAAATCCATGCGACATATTCATTCCTGCTCTGAAGGTGTCAAAGGGCACCATTAGTTTATATTCCAAGACTCTCCTTTCTCGCTGAGATTTGAAGTTAACTTTTAATACCAGTAAGTTCATGTCTTTGATGCTGTGATCAAGGGAACAAAAATGCTTGGCTACAGGTAGATCTATTTTTTATTCTTTTATTGTGTGGCAATGAGAATTCATCCTTGCCCTAAGTTTTTGCCCCGTCTCCCCTACATACAGACACCCAGCTGAACATTTGGTACATATAAATAAGTACACTACATTAGATGTGATACAGCTAAAAGTACCTGGGATCTTATAATCCTTATGTGAGTTGGGTATTTTTATCTTGTCTGTAGTCATTATAAACGGACAGGTTTTACATGTTCTCTGGTTGCAAGGAAAAGATACCTGTAGCTGGTGGAGATGACAGGGAGCTTCTGACAATGATGCTTCTTAGATTTGGAGGCTGCCTGAAACAGAAGCGGGGGGTCTGGAAATATGGATTGTAATCGGGCATCTTTTTGTAGTAAGGGTTGAAGTTTCCGTGCAGCTCTCCTTAGCGCCTCTAGATTTGGATTGTAGGTGACTACTAGAGGCACCCGGTTGCTTTCTTGTTTGGTATTGTAATGTAGGAGATGATTCCTTAATATTCTGGTGGCTCTTGTAATCTGGTTCTCAATTGCTCTGGGATGGTAGCCCTGATTCAAAAAGGTCTTTCTGAGGCCATCAAGGTGTTTATCTCTATCCATAGGGTTGAAACATATCCGATTTGTATCTGATGGCTTGGCTGTAGACAATAGAGTTTCGGATGTTAACTGTCCCATTTAAGATATCTTGGCCGGTCGATTGGCTTCCTGTACAAGGATGTCTCTATTTCATTGTTCTGTAGCTTGATGATGGTGTCCAAAAAGTTAATTTCAGTACAGGAGTAGTTGAGTATTAGGTTGATGGTGAGATGAAATTGATTAAAGTGTTCATGGAACTTCTTCAGCTGTTGCTCAGACTCCATCCAGATGATTAAAATATCGTCAATGAAACGATAGTAGGCCAGAGGCCTGATGGGATATGAGTACAAAAAGTCACTTTCAAGCTTGGCCATGAAAAGATTTGCGTACTGTGGAGCCATTTTACTTCCCATCGCTGTAACAGTCTCCTGTAGATATGTTATCAAATTCAAATTAATTGTGGGTGAGGATGAATTTTGTCAGTTTCACCACGGAATCGGCATCAATTCCTGTATTTTCTATGAAGATTTTGCAGGCCTTTAATCCATCCTGGTGTGGGATATTAGAATACAAAGATTCCACATCCATGGTGCTCGGATGGTTCCTTCTGGTAGAGGATCTATTGCTGCTAGTTTATTCAGTAGGTCCGTTGTGTCCTGAATGTAGCTGGGTGTATTCTTTACCAGGGGTTTAAGAACACCCTCTACGCATCCAGAAACTTGCTCAGTAAGGGTGCCCACACATGAAATTATTGGTCTTCCTGGATTATCAGATTTGTGGATTTTGGGAAGCATATAGAATGTCCCTATTCTTGGACTCTCTGGTATCAGGTCATCAGGTCTTATGGATTAATCAGGCAGACAAGATACCAACTTGTTTAGCTCCTTGTAATAGTCCTGTGTAGGGTCAGACTCCAGATTTTTGTAGTAGCGTGTGTCCATCAGTTGTCTGTTTGTTATGACTTGCGTTTATTTGTGAGAATTTAGCAATTTTCAAACTTTGAATTTTTATACCCTTACATCAGAGATAAAGTACAGACCAAAAGTTTGGACACACCTTCTCATTTGAAGATTTTTCTGTATTTTCATGACTATGAAAATTGTACATTCACACTGAAGGCATCAAAACTATGAATTAACACATGTGGAATTATATACTTAACAAAAAACTGTGAAGCAACTGCAAATATGTCTTATATTCTAGGTTCTTCAAAGTAGCCACCTTTTGCTTTGATGTCACACAAAATAGTTAATAAATATTATTTCCCACATGTCTACTTTAAATCAGCACAATTTTTGAAACCAATTTTTTTTTTTTTAAGGGAATTAGAAGGGTTGAAAGTTGACCAGAAATTTTTCATTTTTCCAACAAAAAAAATACAAAACTTACATTTTTTAATGACATCACATTTGAGAGGCCTTTATTACCCAAAAGTGACACCATTCTAAAAACTGCACCCCTGCAGGTGTTCAAAACCACATTCAAGAAGTGTATTAACCTTTCAGGTGCTTCGCAGGAACTCAACAAATGTGGAAGGAAAAAATTAACATTTTAACCTTTTCACAAAATTTTTACTATAGGCCCAATTTTTTTCGTTTTATCAAGGGTAACATGAGAAAATTAACCCCAAAACTTGTTGTGCTTTCTCCTGAGTATGCTGATACCCCATATGTAGGGGGGGGGGCTACTGTTTTGGGCACACGGCAGGGCTAAGAAGGGAAGGAGTGATATTTTGGAATGCAGAGTTTGATTGAATGGTCTGCGGTTATCATGTTGCGTTTGCAGAGCCCTCGGTGTACCTAGGCAGTGGAACCCCCCCCCCCCCACAAGTGACCCCATTTTGGAACTGATGTAAAATTTACATACCAGGAAACACTACAATGTAGTGGCGTACTTGAATTGTGCAGTGTACATCAGGTTGGCATACAGTTGTGTTTAAAATAATAGCAGTGTGTTCAAAAACATGAGTTAAGCACAAAATCTTTATACTAGTTTTTATTTCCATGCATTATTTCCGCCCATTTCAAGAACATGACCTCTTCAAGTATTTTAATATATGCAAACTGTTACATGATCCCTGGTATGCGGTAAAAGGTTCGGTACCATAGTAAGAGAAACCTGCCCATATCATGATGCTTGCACCACCATGCTTCACTGTCTTCAGAGTGTACTGGGCGTTGAATTCAGAGTTTGAGGGTCATCTGACAAACTGTTTGCGGCCCTTGGACCCAAAAAGAACAATTTTACTTTCATCAGTCCACAAACTGTTTCTCCATTTCTCTTTAGGCAGATTGATGTGTTATTTGGCAAATTGTATCCGCTTCAGTACATGTATTTTTTTTAACAATGGGACTTTGCAGGGACTTCTTGCTAAGAGATTAGCTTCACACAGGTGTCTAACTGTCACCGTACTCACAGGTAACTTGAGACTGTCTATCATCCTGGAGCTGATCATTGGCTGAGCCTTTCCCAGTCTGGCTATTCTTCTATCCATTCAAATGGTAGTCTTCCGTTTTCTTCCACATCTGTCTGGTTTTGCTTTCCATTTTAAAGGCTGGAGATCATTTTAGCTGAACAGCCTATCATTGTCTGCACTTCTTTATACGTTTTACCGTCTCCTATCAACTTTATATTCAAAGTATGCTGCTCTTCTGAACAATGTCTCAAATGACCCATATTTCTCAGGCTTTCAAGGAGAAATTCATGTACAACATGTGCTGGCTTCACCCTTAAATAAGGGCCACCTGATTCACACCTATTTCTTTACAGAATGATTGACCTCACTTATTGAACTCTCACTGCTATTATTTTCACCCCTTTTCAATTAATTATTCAAATACACAGATTCAAAAACATGCAGATCATGAATGCTGAGTCAGTTGGTTTACTTAGAATCTACTGCACCAACTGGTAAACTGTTTGACATGTGGTAATATAATTTACTAGCTTTTGAGCCCGTTCTATGCCCGGGTGGCGAGCATTTTTATTGGTATATGATCTCCCATCCTGGTATTTGTGCTGCCCCCATCCTGGTATTTGTGCTGCCCCCAATTCTGGTATTTGCGCTGCCACCCCTCGCCCCCAATCCTGGTATTTGCGCTGCCACCCCTCACCCCCAATCCTGGTATTTGCGCTGCCACCCCTCGCCCCCAATCCTGGTATTTGCGCTGCCACCCCTTGCCCCCAATCCTGGTATTTGCTCTGCCACCCCTCGCCCCCAATCCTTGTATTTGCGCTGCCACCCCTCGCCCCCAATCCTGGTATTTGCGCTGCCACACCTCGCCCCCAATCCTGGTATTTGCGCTGCCGCCCCTCGCCCCCAATCCTGGTATTTGCGCTGCCACCCCTCATCCCTTTCACGCTGCACACAAAAAAAGAACACTTATATTCACCTTTCTTCCCTGAGTACTCGCGTGCCCAAACCGCGCTGTCTTACGCCATTTTGCTGAAGACACACTGCAAATGTGTCTTCAGTAAAATGGTGCCGGATAGCGCTATGCGCATGCGCTGATTCCGACGCCTTCACTCCTGCCCTGGTCTCCGGCGAGAAGAGAAGCGCCACGGCAACGCTCCTCCCGGTCAGTTAAGTATGGCGCTGGAGATCCCGGTATGCGCATACCGCGATCTCCGGCACCATACACACTCCTCTTACCTATAACGGCTCCATGCGTTCTTCTGTCTGGAGCCTGACTGCGCAGGCGTGTCGTGCTTGCGCAGTCTATAAAGGCTTCAGACAGGGACGCTTGTACGATTGCTGTATATTATAGATATCAAAATTAATCTGGTTAGTCATGTTGGACTGCTATTTTGAACAGTACTGTAAGTGTTTTGTGCAAGTCAGAAATTAATTTAGTAGTCCATGGATGTGGTACAGTTTAACGCATTCTTTTATACACAGGCCAGGTTTGTCGGGGGCAGGTAATGCATTGCTAAGTGGTGTCTTTGCGTATTCCCCTTCTGTAACACACTCAACACCTCTTTTGCAACCTTCCTTTCTTCGTGGTTTGAAGGACCTCCCCATGGAAATGTTGGCCTGGTATGATAAGAGCACCTTCCGTTCTGGAGGTACTGGGGCCCGCTCCTCCACCATTGCCAAATATTAGGGCCTTGATCACTACCTCCTGGAACTTTAGGTACGATGTACCGGTCTGGCCTGCTCATCGTGATAGCATGTGAGCGTTGTACATTGCCATCTCTACGATATGCACAGCCAGCTTCTTATACCACATCTTGCCTTTTCTCATGGCACTGTGTGGCTTGGAGGACTTGATCTAAGAGATCAACTCCCCCCATGTTCTTGTACCCCAGTACACAGTTTGGTTTGGTGACCTGTGTGGAGGAACCTCGTACAGTGGGTGGGGGTGCTGCTATCACTATGTATGGTGGTCAAGAAAAGGACATCCCTCTTGTACTTGACCACCAGCATGTTGTCTCTACATTGGACTATGCTCTCAATCTTTCTGAGCAGCTGCCCAATTAACATCTTAGGGAGGCTTCGCAGATTTTTACAGACAGTACCGCAGGCTGCGGTAGCTCGCACAGAGAGGGATGCTGGTATAAAAGCTCTCTACGTAGAGGTGATAAACTTGATCCAGTAGTGGGTGCACCAAATCCCACACAGTAGATATTAGGAACACATCCACGCAGATGTCCCTTTGGCGGACGTACACCTCAGCAAACTTGTTGCTGAAGTGATGAATGACCGGCCGAACTTTGAAAAGTCTGTCAAAATTGGGTCATCTTGGGGAGGACATTGTGCATTATCGTTGCAATGCAAAAAATTTTGGATTGCCTAAAATCGTTTACAGGTCGTAGTCATGCAAAACACTGAAGTGTTGTATAAAACATCAACACTCCACTATTGCCTGGCTTCTTCACTAAACCCACATGAAAGACCAGGCCCCAAAACGTCATAATTTCTACTGCGCATACAGGGGTCCAGTTAAAAAATGATGAAGGGCAGTGTTGTGCCAAGAATTGCTGGGCGTGCAAAGTTGTCTTGGCCACCATGAGGTTTGCAATACTCTCAGAGAGAATGACTTTGAAAAAGTCCATTTCTGTGAGGCCAGTGGTGTTAAATTTGATTACCGATTGCTCCACAAAATCAGTAACCGGTGGCTCATAATCTTTTTGGGGGTGAGGTCCATACGGGGTCAGTAATGGTGGGCGCTGGTTCATTTTCTGTCCTGGTGGTGGTTCAGTATCACTTGAGAAAGAGGAGGAAAAATAAAGGAGGGTGGCATCCTCTCCCTCACTGCCAGTGTCTGAGCCAATGCATTCGCATGCCTCCTCCGCTGAATACAGTGATTGTAATGGGTGGGACATTTTTTTTCACAAAGCAGTGTTTGTGTACCAAATTTTATTCAGGTGTGTGAATGCTTGGTGTAAACTTTTTTTTTTTTCTTTTTTTTTATAATTATTTAAAGAGAGAAAAGAATCTAGAAAGAAAAAAATTTATAAAAATTTTGGTAAAGCAAATCTACTAAACGCACGTCCGTAAAAAAAATATTGCTGAGCTCCAGCAACTGACACTAACTTTGACTAAATTCAATAAAAAATACTGTAGTAAACGCTGATTACTACAGTATATTTTTACTGTCCCTAATCTATTCCTGTTAACTAATTTAATTTGTTTCTCCTGATTCTTTTCTTTTTTTTTTTTAAACACAAAACAACCAGAGGCTGATCACTGATGTGCATCCGTGATCAGTGCTTGAAGGCTGTAGGACGTGTACATGGATGTGGTGCAAAAAGGGGCCAGAAAAATAAAGTCCTTGCCAAAAGTGAGCACGGACGCTAATCAGTGATGTGCGTCTGATCAGCTGCTCGGTGGCTGTAGGACACCCCCCCCCCCCCCCCAGAGTGTTGCAAACGGGGGGCGGAGGCAAAAAGTAAACAAACAAAAAGTCATGGAAAACAGCAAGCTTGAATGCGGATCAGTGCTTTGCATCACTGATCAGCGCTTGGCGGGTGCAGAATGCACAAGAAAGGAAAAAACCTGCCAAAAATCGAACGATCAAGAACTTACCAGCACTTGGCGTCAGAAGGGGTGGATTAGGAAAGATCATGGATCAGGAACGTCTTCACCAGCAGAAGTTATAACACAGGCTTGAAAGTCTGTGGCACCATAAGGCCCAGCACAGCACAACAGTATGACCGTAGTGCACACGCCCGAAACTAGAATGAGGAGGTGCAGGACGGTCATAATGAGGTCAGATCGCCTCTGTGCAGTCTGATTGGTGTGATCAACATCATCGTCCTATCGCACCAAACAGGACTGGTTGTCTCGACCCTTTAGTTGCTAGACTCCAGCCTATGATCCGTGCTGTTATAGCACCGATCATAGGTTGCCGCATTAAAGATATTACGTATTCATACATCCAAGGTTGGTAGGTGCCTTGCAACCTGGACGTATGGATACGTCCAAGGTTAACCCCTTCACCTCACCAGCCTGTTTTTCACCTTCATGATCAGGCCAAATTTTACAATTCTGACCAGTGTCATTTTGAGGTAATAACTCTGGAATGGATCCCACTAATTCTGAGATCGTTTTTTCATGACCTATTGTACTTCATGATGGTGGTAAAATTTATTTAATGTGACTGGCGTTACTTTGTGAAAAAAATCGGAAATTTGGCGCAAATTTTGCAGTTTTCAAACTTTAAATTTAATGCCCTTAAATCAGAGAGATATGTCACACAAAATAATTAATAAATAACATTTCCCACATGTCTACTGATTTACATCAACACAATTTTGGAACGAACTCTTTTTTTTGGGTTAACCAGCAATTTTCAAATTTTTCCAACAAAATTTACAAAACCATTTTTTAGGGACCACATCACATTTTAAGTGACTTTGAGGGACCTTTATGACAGAAAATACCCAAAAGTCACACCATTCTAAAACTGCACTCCTCAAGGTGCTCAAAACCACATTAAATAAGTTTATTAACCCTTCTGTTGCTTCACAAGAGTTTTTGGAATGTCGAAGAAAACTTTTATTTTACTTTTAGACCCAATTTTTATATTTTCGCAAGGGTAGCTGGAAATAATGGACCCCAAACTTTGTTGTGCAATTTCTCCTGAGCACTCCGATACCCCGTATGTGGGGGGAAAATCACTGGGCACACGACATGGCTTGGAAGTAAAGGAGCGCTGGTTGACTTTTTGAATGTAAAATTTGCTCAAATAATTAGTCAGGTTTGGGGAGCCCCTGATGTGCCTAAACAATGGAAAACCCCCATAAGTGACCCCATTTTGGAAACTAGACCCCTCAAGGAATTTTTCTCTTTCCCCCATGACTGCACCACGGAGAGAGGGGATCTGCCCTTCAAGGACAGGGAACTTACAGATAAAAAGCGGGAGAGAGGTACTGCCCATCAGTTGGTTTCCTGTCCTTGACGGGGGGACCTACAATGGCGTACCTGTGAAGAAAGGCATATCTGAGGGGTGCCAGAAGAGCAGACTGTTGTGGGATGCCAGGCCAGACCGGCTCAGGCAGCGGGGGTTCCCTGCCTCGGCTGGTGCATTAGCCTGAAGCGCCAATGGTGAGGTCAGCGGTCCTCCAGGGTGGCGGTCAGATGCTGCCTCCATGGAGCACCAATGGTAACCCCATCTTGGACAGCCGCATCTGCTGCGGGCGGGCCTGCTTGCCTCTCCCAGGACTTCCATGGCCTGCTCCAGGAACTTCCGGGTTCCACTGCGCATGTGCGCCAGGCGCCTCCCTATGACTCGGGCCGCGATGCATTACTGGTAGGTCAGCTGGCGCGCGTGCGCCAGGCACCTCCCTATGACGCGGGCCGCGGCGTTGGGCTCATGCACGCGTGGTCTCTTATCAGGGACGCGGCGCATGGGGCGCCCTATAAGCTCTAGGCTTTTAAGCTTAGAATTTGTATTATGGCAAGAAAAAAGCAGCTAACAGTCTATTCAGTAGGACTATCAGCTGTGTATCCACCAGACTTCTGCATAACACAACTGATGGTCCCAACCCCATTTATAAGGCAAGAAATCCCACTTATTAAACCTCACAGGGTACACCTGTGAAGTGAAAACCAGGTCGGACATTTACAGTTTCAAGTCTCCTAAGGAGACTATTGAAGCAAGTAAAAAGTAGAAAAGAAATGTTTTAAAAAAAATGTAAAAAAAAATTTACTTCACCCCCCCTTTCGCCCCATTCAAAATAAAACAATAAAAAAATCAAATATACACACATTTGGTATCGCCGCGTTCAGAATCCCCCTATCGATCACTCTAAAAAAAAAATTAGTCAGATCGGTAAATGGCATAATGATAAAAAAAAACTAAACGCCAGAATTACGTTTTTTGTTGCCGCACTATTGCAATAAAATGCAATAACAAGCGATCAAAAAAATCGTACCTGAACGTCACCTGGATGCACAAAAAATAAGCCCTCCCCGGTTCCCGAAAAATGGAGACACTGAGGCTGTGTGCCCACGTAGCGTTTTTCAAGCGTTTATGCTGCGGAATTTCCGCAGCGGAAACGCTTGTAAAACGCTAGGTAATCCGCACCCCATGGTCCCCAAGGGGATTCCGCATGTTCTATGCACATGCTGCGGATTTTTCCGCAGTGTTTATGCTGCGTACAAAAATCCGCAGCATGTCATTTAATTTTGCGGAAGTGCAGCGGAACTCCCGCCATTGACTTGCATTGAGACGCACAGAAACCGCGACTGTACATTTTTACAAGCGGCTTCTATGCGTCTCTATGTGCGGATGGTACCCGGGTGTAGAGGAGAGGAGACTCTCATCCAGACCTGGGTACCATTGTACCTGTAAAAAAAGTATAAAATAACAAATAAAGTTTATACTCACCTGTCCGGCGTCTTCTCTCTGAATGCCAGCAGCGCTGAAGGACCTTCGGTGACGTCACAGTCATGTGACCGCAGGCCCTTCACCGCTGTGTCTCGCGATATGCCGGCAGCCGGGAACCAGCCAGGAAGCAGCGCTGCAGCCACGCCGGGGCCTCGGAGGTAAGTATAGCTTTATTTGTTTTAATTTTTACGGTTCACACTGTATAAATCCATGCTGTTTGCATGGATTTATACAGTGTGACCTAGTTGTCAAGCACTTTCCAAGTGATGCTATCGCCTGGAAAATGCTTGTCAATCTGCATGCGGAAACGCATGTGAACCCGCATGTGGATCCGCATGTATTCTGCAGGAAAAACGCATGCACAATCTGCATGCGTTTTTTTCTGCCAGGGAGATGCAGAAATGCTGCAGAAATTTTCTGCTTCATTTCTGCATCGTGGGCACATAGCCTGAGTCTCGGAATATGGCGCTTTTTTTTTGTTGTTTTTTAAACAAACTTTTGGATTTTTTTTTTTCACCACTCAAATAAATAAGAACAAATACATGTTTGGTGTCTACGAACTCGTAATGACCTGGGGAATAATAATGGCAGGTCAGTTTTACCATATATTGAACATGTTAAAAAAAAAAATAAGAATTGTGCAATTGCAGTTCTTTTTGCAATTTCACCGCACTTGCATTTTTTTCCCGTTTTCCAGAACATGTTATGGTAAAACCAATGGTGGCGTTCAAAAGTACAACTCGTCTCGCAAAAAACAAGCCCTCACCTGGCCATGTTGACCGAAAAATGAAAAGGCTATGGCTCTGGGAAGAAGGGGAGCAAAAAAATTAAAACACAAAAACGGAAGAGGGCTGCGGCATGAAGGGGTTAATTTTAAGTGGGGTGAAATTGTGAAAAAAAGAATACATATATATGATGTAAAGGTCATTTTGTATCTTTGACTCATTAGTGAATTTTGATTGCGCTGATTTTGTTTAGCGATCTATTGTAATTTATGATTTTAATGTACTTTTGTTTGATAGAGGATATTCAGAAACATCTAAGTTCCACCATATCTTTACTTGAAGAGGCCACCTCAAGCTCCGCTACTGACAATGTGGTTATTTTGGCCACAATCAAAAACTTAGATGACGTTGTGCACAAGACAGAAGAAGAGCTTTCAAGGTTTGTAACTTTGTGACATTTGAATTTTACAGAACAGATCATAGAAATGCCTCCTGTAAGGCTGTGTGCCCACGATGCGTTTTTGCGTTTTTGCGTTTTAAGCGTTTCCGCAGCGGCAAAAACGCTGCAGAAACGCTTAAAAAACGCATGGTAGAAGGCCTGACATGTCCCCAATGATAATCCGCATGTGCTGTGCACATGCTGCGGAAATTTCCGCTGCGGATTATCATTGCGGAAAAAACGCAGCACTACCAATTATTTTGCGGAAGCGCTGCGTTTTCGCCGTCATTGACTTGCATTGGAACGCATGGATTACGCATCACTGTATATGTAGATGCGCCTTCCATGTGTTCTAATGTGCGGATGGTACCCGGGTCTGGAGGACAGGAGACTCTCCTCCGGACCCGGGTACCATAGAAAATTGTAAAAAAAAGAATAAAATAAAAAATAAATGATACTTACCTTCTGGCGGCCCGCGTTGCGCTCCTCCTCCCATGCCGGCAGATTGCGGTGGACTGAAGGACCTGCGCTGAGGCAGAGTCATGTGACGGATCACGCGACGCTGACGTCGGCAGGTCCTTCACTCTACCGCTGCCGGCAGCTGGGACGGTGAAGCAAGACAGCACTGGCCATCGGAGGCTAAGTACATATTTATTTTTTACCATTCTTTTGGTCACGCTATATAAATCCATGCTGTTTGCATGGATTTATATAGTGTGACCAAGTTGTCACAAGCACTTTCCAAGTGATGCTAAAACCGCTTGGAAAAGCGCTTGACAACCCGCATGCAGAAATGCATGTGAAGAACGCTTCACATCCGCATGTCCCTGGCAGGAAAAACGCATGTACAATCCGCATGTACAATCTGCATGTACAACCCGCATGCAGAAATGCATGTGAAGAACGCTTCACATCCGCATGTCCCTGGCAGGAAAAACGCATGTACAATCCGCATGTATAATCTGCATGTACAATCCGCATGCGTTTTTTTCTGCCAGGGAGATGCAGAAACGCTCAGGAAAAAATCCTGAGCATTTCTGCATCGTGGGCACATAGCCTAAGGGAAATGTATTTGCATGGAGTTGAGGCTGAAGTAAGCAAACTGCTCCTACACCATATGGACAAACTGGATTTACCAGTATTGCAAGAACTCAGAATAAAAGGGTAGGAGTACAGAAGTGTCAATCCAGAAACCCCACCCTGGTCACTCTGAGCTTCAAAGTATTAGCAAATGGTCATTATAACCAAGCTTAATATTTCCTATGTACTGTAACTAGAGACACAGGATATTTGAAATACAAGGCCCTGGCCCCTAAATTAGCCCACCATCCAGTCACAAACATACATTTTTAAATAATCCTATTCGGACCATCCTGAAAATATGAGCCCAGGACCAGGCATATACAAAAAATGGGTGACCCAATAGGAACGTGTTCACATGTGGGGATCGGTGTCTGCGGATAGTGATCCATAATTCATTTCTTCTTGCTTCAAGGAAACGTTTATTTCTCCCTTTATATTTGATAACTGTTTTGCATATTTGTTTATTTTTATCTTTTCTTCTAAGCACTGTATTTTTATATTAACGCTTAAGTCTTTAATAAGTTTGATCCATGTGTGCTCTAAAGAAATCCATCCCCTTTCTGTGTGTGTTTTTGTGTGGCCTTTTTTGACTGTCTGACAGTAACATTTATATTTCGGGGGCTCATCACCCCGTGTGTTTGAGTGGTGGCAGTGTGTTCCGTATCGTGTTGAGGATGTGATTTAGGATAACTTTAAAGCCTAGAACAGAGGTTGAGTGTTAAATAGTGTGAGGGGGTAAATTAACCCTTACAGGCGCACCCCCACATCACGTGCTGAGAAGTGTGGACGTGACACCTTGGAAGGTCCTGTAAGTTGTGATGTGAGGCCTTCAGAGTTGATTTTTCAACTCCTCCCACAGATGCTCAATTGGCTTAAAAGCTGTTTGTCATGATCCTTGAACTGTTCCTGAAAGTGTGGCTGTAAGCATTATCCTGCTGTAAGAAGCCGCATTCATTAGGTAATATCATAGTTTCCATGAAGTAAACTTGGTCTGCAAGAATGTTTAGGTCATTGGTACTTGTCAAATTATTATACACATACTATAAATGCCAGGATCCAATGTTTCTCCGGAGCATCACGCTGCCTCAGCTGGCTTTCCTTTATCCCACAATGTATACTACCATGCACCGTTTGATCACCATTTTATGATTGCGATCATTAACTTGTTAAGAAATTCGTGCTGCTCTAGTTTTTCTGTGGGATAGACAAGACGGAAAAGCCTGTTCACCACTTGCAGCAATTAACCCGGTCGACAGCTGTCCATTCTTGGTCCACACTTGGTAGGTACCAACCACTGAATACTGACAACAAACCATGTTTGCCCCATAGACATTAAAGTAGGCTAAAGCAGTCGTGTATAAACCTATAAAGATACTACTTCAAAAAGTGAGATCATGTAATGGAATATCTACCATAGTGAAAGAAATAGAGAGACACACTGGGTCCCCAATCATATAAACAAGGTATCCTAGTAGTTATATTGGACCAAGGAATACACTAGGGTATTATTGGTTGGATACATGTCCCCAATCAGTCAAAAAATAATAAGTGAAGCCCAATCCTGTCCTGTCCTATCTCTAATATGTCCCAATAAATAACTAGGAGAATTTATAAGGAATAGGAATTACCTTGTGTCATGATATTAGATGGCGCAGAGTGTGCTTGGGACCCATGCAATAGCCTTGACGCGCGTTTCACCTTCCGACTTCGTCAGGAGGCGTGGCAAATGATTAAAAGTGGGTGCTATATAAATGAATGAGTCTAAACGGCCAGCAAATCGGCGCGTGAATCGTCATGTTGCTCCGCCCCGTGGCGTTGTCAGCTGGCATCCGCAGAGAATGACGGGAAGGAGGACGTGCGTCATCCCCAAACACACCCCCCCCCCCGCCATCACCCCGGGAACCGGCCCAGCCAGCGACGCCCCAAGGCGCGAGCAGCGCATGCACGAGGCGCGTCTGCGCTATATAGGGAGAAATGGAGCGGTAAATGTATTAAAATAAACTGTCTATGCGCTCACACCAAGCCAGTCAGCATACATTGTCAAGGGGGAGGGGGAAGAGAAAGAGATCCCACCTACTCCCATCTTAACTTAACCCCTCCATATCCATATTATTGTATAAGAAGTAGGAACCTTATATATCCAATGATGTTCACAAAAACCCTATGCTGTAAATAACGGTACCATTATCAATATGGGATTGCCCATCAAAATTAATTAAGGTGCTGGACAATATGATATAACAAGCAGATCATATCCTCACCAGGAGAACCACATCATCATTTAGCATGATAAACAATCACATTACCAATGCACAACATTATTACAATATATGGTCATATAACATCAATCGTCGATATAGAGGTAAGATATACGGAATAATTTGTTGTTTAATCTCACATATATATCCATAAATGTATAAGTCCCATGCTGTACATCTATGGATAACTATATTTCAAGTAATATTCCTATCCACCAAACAGTAATAAATATTGTATTAGCAGAATATTGCTGTATGTCCATATATATATATATATATATATATATATATATATATATATATATATATATATATACAGTACAGACCAAAAGTTTGGACACACCTTCTCATTTAAAGATTTTTCTGTATTTTCATGACTTTGAAAATTGTACATTCACACTGAAGGCACCAAAACTATGAATTAACACGTGGAATTATATACTTACAAAAAAGTGTGAAACAACTGAAAATATGTCTTATATTCTAGGTTCTTCAAAGTAGCCACCTTTTGCTTTGATGACTGCTTTGCACACTCTTGGCATTCTCTTGATGAGCTTCAAGAGGTAGTCACCGGAAATGGTTTTCACTTCACAGGTGTGCCCTGTCAGGTTCAATAAGTGGGATTTCTTGCCTTATAAATGGGGTTGGGACCATCAGTTGTATTGTGCAGAAGTCTGGTGGATACACAGCTGATAGTCCTACTGAATAGACTGTTAGAATTTGTATTATGGCAAGAAAAAAGCAGCTAAGTAAAGAAAAGCGAGTGGCCATCATTACTTTAAGAAATGAAGGTCAGTCAGTCCGAAAAATTGGGCAAACTTTGAATGTGTCCCCAAGTGCAGTTGCAAAAACCATCAAGCGCTGCAAAGAAACTGGCTCACATGAGGACCGCCCCAGGAAAGGAAGACCAAGAGTCACCTCTGCTTCTGAGGATAAGTTTATCTGTGTCACCAGCCTCAGAAATCGCAGGTTAACAGCAGCTTAGATTAGAGACCAGGTCAATGCCACACAGAGTTCTAGCAGCGGACACATCTCTACAACAACTGTTAAGAGGAGACTTTGTGCAGCAGGCCTTCATGGTAAAATAGCTGCTAGGAAACCACTGCTAAGGACAGGCAACAAGCAGAAGAGACTTGTTTGGGCTAAAGAACACAAGGAATGGACATTAGACCAGTGGAAATCTGTGCTTTGGTCTGATGAGTCCAAATTTGAGATCTTTGGTTCCAACCACCGTGTCTTTGTGCGACGCAGAAAAGGTGAACGGATGGACTCTACATGCCTGGTTCCCACCATGAAGCATGGAGGAGGAGGTGTGATGGTGTGGGGGTGCTTTGCTGGTGACACTGTTGGGGATTTATTCAAAATTGAAGGCATACTGAACCAGCATGGCTACCACAGCATCTTGCAGCGACATGCTATTCCATTCGGTTTGCGTTTAGTTGGACCACCATTTATTTTTCAACAGGACAATGACCCCAAACACACCTCCAGGCTGTGTAAGGGCTATTTGACCAAGAAGGAGAGTGATGGGGTGCTACGCCAGATGACCTGGCCTCCACAGTCACCAGACCTGAACCCAATCGAGATGGCTTGGGGTGAGCTGGACCTCAGAGTGAAGACAAAAGGGCCAACAAGTGCTAAGCATCTCTGGGAACTCCTTCAAGATTGTTGGAAGACCATTTCCGGTGACTACCTCTTGAAGCTCATCAAGAGAATGCCAAGAGTGTGCAAAGCAGTCATCAAAGCAAAAGGTGGCTACTTTGAAGAACCTAGAATATAAGACATATTTTCAGTTGTTTCACACTTTTTTGTGAAGTATATAATTCCACATGTGTTAACTCATAGTTTTGATGCCTTCAGTGTGAATGTACAATTTTCAAAGTCATGAAAATACAGAAAAATCTTTAAATGAGAAGGTGTGTCCAAACTTTTGGTCTGTACTGTATATGTATATATATATATATATATGTGTACACACACACATATATATATATATATATATATATATATATATATTGTACATATAAGCACAGAGGCCACATGAAGAAATTCTTTGGGATGCTTGTCAGGTGATAGCAGATCATTAAAGATTTCTTCTGTTAGAAGAATAAGAATAGGCAATTGGGCTTGTGTTCTCCGAATAGCTATGGGATGGAAGACCGCGGCAGAAAAGACTCCAAAACTAGAAAAAATCAGTAGACAAAAAATCAAACATATCTACATAAAAACACATATAGCACCTACGGTTAAAAATAGAAGACAATCAAGGAGAGTCAAAGAAAAGACTTGAAACTGATGGCCTCATTGAGGCCTTTAGGGGCTAGCGTGTCCAATGTAACCATCCATCTGGTTTCTTTTTGGAGTAATTTTTGTTTAATGTTCCCACCTCTGATCCCTATATAGATACGATCGATACCGCACACTGTAAAGCCCTTTGGGCTGCAGTTGTGGTGTTTGAAAAAATGTCTGGGGATTGTTTTTAGTAATTGGGGTTCAGTACAGTTGATTGCATTCTTAATATCTCGAATATGTTCCGGTATTCTTATTTTTAGTGCTCTAGTGGTCATATCTATGTATATAAGCCCGCAGGGGCATTTAGCATGGTAGACCACCGCTTCAGTCTCACATGTAATGTGATGGACAATTTTGAAATTCCGATCATTTTTAGAGTTAGAGAAAATGATAACTACTAGGATACCTTGTTTATATGATTGGGGACCCAGTGTGTCTTTCTTTCACTATGGTAGATATTCCATTACCCTCTCCATAGTATTGTCACAGTATCTTCTCATTTCCAAACCTTTTTACATGACCTTTTGTGCTGTATAATTTATATTATATTGAATAAAATTTGATACTTTTTCATAAAACTGACCCCACAGCTTTTTTGAATTCCTGCTTGCTCTCAATAATGAAGATTTATTATTATCCATTGAGTTATATAGATTTGGGAATTTTGTTTTGGGGTTTTCTACAGCAGCGTGTCCACTGTTCCATCCAAGCTCCTCCTTACTGCTGCCTTTCAATGATTTGTAGGAATTGGTGGGGCTCCCTGTGAGGATACATTTTAGTGGGTTTTTTTATTGACCTCATGTGTACACCGTTATTAAGAATAATTCTCTAACCAAATTTAGCATGAATGAACAAAGCCTAAATGTGAACCTTGCTGGTAATACATTTAAAAGAAAATGTAAGATGTGTGCAAAAGTTCTGTCTATCTCCTAGGTTACCAGAATGTTTGATAGGATTAAGTATTAGTTGTGCTTATTGCTCAATGTGCCAAATAATCCTCTATTTATAAAACACTGCACCCAGCTGCCCCAGATAAGTGTTCAGCAAAGGTACCATGAGAAGGTGAACATTGAGCACATAGTGAAGCAATAAACATTCATTTACTAAAATCCCCTGGAACAGTTCTGACCAGAAGATGGGTTACTTAACCCCTTCATGACCAGAGCATTTTCCGTTGTTTTCATTTTTTGCTCCCCTTCTTCCTTATTTTTCAGACAATATGGCCATGTGACGGCTTGGACTTTTAAAGTCATCACTGGTTTTACCATATTGTGTACTGGAAAACGGGAAAAGAAAAATCCAAGTGCGGTGAAATTGCTAACAAAATGCAATTCCACGGTTGTTTTTTTGGGGTTCTTTTTTTTACCACATTCACTGAATGCTAAAACTGACCTGCCATTATGATTCTCCAGGTCATTACGAGTTTGTAGGCACCAAACATGTATAGGTTCTTTTTTATTTAAGTAGTGTAAAAAAAATCCAAAGTTTGCTTTAAAAAAAAAAAGCGCCATTTTCTGTGACCCGCAGTGTCTCCATTTTTTGGGATCTGGGGCCAAGTGAGGGCTTATTTTTTGCATGTCGAGCTGACGTTTTTATTGATACTATTTTGGGGCAGATGTGATCTTTTGGTCGCCCATTACTGCATTTTATTTCAATGTTGCGACAACCAAAAATACTTAATTCTGGTGTTTTGAATTTTTTTCTCGTTACACCTTTTACCGATCAGATTAATTCTTTTTTTATATTGATCGGGCGATTCTGAATGCGGCGATACCAAATGTGTATGTGGGGTTTTTTTATTATTATTTTTTTATTTTTTATTTTTTGAATGGGGCGAAAGGGGGGTGATTTTAACTTTTATATTTTTTTCATATTTTTAAAAACTTTTTTTTTTGCTTGCTTCTATAGTCTCCATAGGAGACTAGAAGCTGTAGTTATCTGAAAGGCTCTGCTACATAGAGGTGATCAGCAGACCACCACTATGTAGCAGAAATGCTCCTGTGCTATGAGCGCCGACCACTGGGTTGCTCTCATAGCAAGCGAGACATGACAACCACAGGGGTCTGCTGCAGAACCCAGGTTGTCATGCCCACGCATCGGTGACCCACGATCAGGTGACGGGGTCTCCAATTGGCGGGGCTAATGCCGCACTTCCGGCGCAGCGATGTTAAATTCCTCTGTCGGAGATTGACAGCAGCATTTAACTGGTTAACAGCCGCAGGTTGATCGCGATTCCACCTGCGGCTGTTGCGGGCACATGTCAGCTGTAAGAATCAGCTGACATGTGCTCGGTTCAGTGCGGGCTCAGACCTCTTCTATGGGCATACAGGGTATAGAAAAGTAAATCTACACATACCTGTATGGCCCATAGTAGAGGTTTGATTGCAGAGAAAAGCACTTTAATCAATTCTGTTTTGTACAGGCTTGGCATCCAGGGGAGTCAGTGTCACTTCCCGACGCCTGCGCAATAGAAACCTGCAGCGCAGTGCACAGAGAGACGGGCTGGGATGAAGCAAAGCACGCTCTGTGAGCTCTATGTGATCGGTGCTTTGCGCATGCCCGGGAAGTCAGGGAGCACAAGGGCCCTGTGACGTGCAGGGGAGGAGGGAATATAATTAAGTATATAGGCGGGGATTTAGGGGGAATAATAAGCACATAGGTGGGGATTGCTTGGAGTCCCCCGGACGCCAAGCCTGTACAAAATAGAATTGATTAAAGTGCTTTTCTCTGCTATCAAACCTCTAATATGGGCCATACAGGTATGTATAGATTTACTTTTCTATACCCTGTATGCCCATAGTAGCGGTCTGATAACCCCAAAGTGATGACAGATTCCCTTTAATTCTTCTAGGGTGGGCAGCAAGACATAATGTTAAGGGTTTTTTTTTAATTGCAGCTAGAGCACACTTGTCAATTCCATATCTGCATATTTATCGTTACAGGACCTTGCACCAAATTATGGAATTGTCTTTTAAAGTCGATAAAGATGTAGCTCTACAAAGCCAGAAGCTTGTGGAAGACCATACTGAAGTGGAAGTTGTAAAGAACTGGTATTTTTCCCAGGGCAGTCAAGAAGTTTGATAACCTTTTTTTGTCAGAAGTTCTTCAAGGAAAGCAATTTGTTATAAAAAACTTTAAGAAATGTTTATGATGTTTACGTTTGAACATGGGATATGAGCTAACACACCATGCTGTCTTCATTCACTTTGTATGGTGGTGGCAAGTGAGCAAGGTCAAGACTGAAGGTCATTCCCTTGACAATTTTCAGACATCTTTTGCAGTGATGGTTGGAAGACTACCACTTATGAGCGCATTAGACATTAAAACACTTTGCACACTTGAATTAATATTTTGTATGTGTTTGTTCTGTTAAATGTGGAATGTTAGTTAATTCATCTTGAAATAAAACTTAACGTAGAGGTAAAACATCTGCAATACAACCAGCTGGTTATTTCCTTATCCTAATATGCATATTTTGCTTGTCTGCTCAATAAGGGGATTGTCTACCTTTAAAAAATAAACAAAAAACCTTCCCAGGAAACCCATTTTTCGAAAATTGGTTCAAATTTAGAGGAAAGCTTTTCCCGCAATGAAGCTGAGCACTCTCATTATTTGCAGGAGGTGATAAGAGCGTAAAATCTGTGAGCTAAGGCTTCATCCAATTGCTGCATAGAACACCGACTGATGCAGAAACATGCTTTGTTTTGTCAACCTTTTTCATTCAATTTTTTTTTTGTTAAAATTAATAAAACATTTTTGAAACTAATATAGTTACTAGATAACAAAGCATATTCCCTGTGCAGAGGGTCAAGATATGTTGTAATACATAAAGTATGCATAATTTGTGTAGATTGTAGAACAAACCATTAACATATTTTAAGGGAAGGGGTCAAAGGGGACAAGGGTAAAAATTAAACATGGTATCATCCATCAACTAATTCTTAATCAAGGTAAGTTGGTGTGTGTATGTATGTATGTATTATGAAAGAACAATCCTTAAGAAAAGCAATGAATATCGCCATGACAATGTTAACTTTAAAGACCTTTTTGGGGTTCAGAACAACTTGCATTTGGAAACTAAAGTGGGAGGAAAGCAGGCTCTGACTTTCAATAGACTGCAGCAAGGGGAGCTTATCCTCAAGACAAGACAGTAGCAGTTTTGTTTAACTCCAGATTCCCAGCAAAATGTGTTTCGCTGAAAAACAGAAGGGCCTGGAGGGGCTTCTCAATATTTCTGGATCATCATATTTAGTAGAATTCTGACATGAAGGTGGTCAGTTTGCTTTATTGGCTTTTAAGTCAAGTACATGCACCAAATGTCTGAACTTGTTTATCTTGTGTAGGATTTCTGTTGTGGCAACACACAATCCTTACGGTAAGACTAAAATTTCTGAAGAGGGTCTAAACACTGTTCATGTTCCCTATTAGTGCTATGCTACCTTTTCTGACGCCTGTTTAACCCCTTAATAACATCTGACGTACTAATACGCGTCTGTGCCCTGGGACTTAAGAGCCAGACCCGTATTAGTACGTCATCGCGCGCGCGCACACAGGCTGTGCGGGCGCGATCGCCGCCGGGTGTCAGCTGATTGTCACAGCTGACACCCGGTACTATGTGCAGGGAGCGGTCCTGCACCGCTCCCAGCACATTAACCCCCGCGATGCTGCGATCGAAGTCGATCGCAGCATTACGGGGGCAAGGGGAGGTGATCGGCGATACTCACCTCCTCTTCCGGCTTCCAGCGCAGTCTGCAAAGGCTTCCCGGGTGTTGCCATGACGACCCGATGTCGTCATGACAACATCCGGGTCACCAGAGAGCCGGAAGATTGCTTGGACATGCGCAGTGCATCTCCAAGCAATCTTCACACTGTGCACTTCTGACAGCCTTCATGGCATAGGGATGGTGCTCCATTCCTGTGCCATGCAGGCGATCAGAAAAAAAAAGTGAAAGTCCCAGAGTGGGACAAAGTAATAAAGTGTATAAACTGTGTGAAAGTGGGAAAAAAAAAAAAAAATGTACAAAAATATTATAAAAAAATAAAAAATACTACAATAATACACCAAAAATAAAAATATAATGTACCCATCAATAAATATTATTATAAAAAAAATAAAAAAAAAACAATAAAAGTACACATATTTGGTATCGCCGCGTCCGGAACAACCTGACCTATAAAACTGTCCCACTAGTTAACCCCTTCAGTGAACACGGTAAAAAAAAAAAAAAAAAACCGAAGCAAAAAACAATGCTTTATCACCATACCGCCAAACAAAAAGTGGAATAACACGCGATAAAAAAGACGCATAGAAATAAAAATGATACCGCTGAAAACGTTATCTCGTCCCGCAAAAAACAAGCCGCCATACAGCTCCATCAGCCGAAAAATAAAAAAGTTATATCTCTCAGAATAAAGCGATGCTAAAAAATATTTTTTTCTATAAAATAGCTTTTATTGTGTATAAGCGCCAAAACATAGAAAAATGATACAAATGTGGTACCGCTGTAAACGTACTGACCCGAAGAATAAAGCTACCTCATCAATTTTACAACACGCGGAACAGAATAAAAAAAAAAAAAAAACAATTCCTGAATTGTTGGTTTTTGTTTATTCTGCCTCCCAAAAATCGGAATAGAAAGCGATCAAAAAATGTCACGTGCCTGAAAATGGCACCAATAACAACGTCAAGTCATCCCGCAAAAAACGAGCTGTCACATGACTGTCTGCCAAAATCTGGAAAAATTATAGCTCTCAAAATATGGCGATGCAAAAACTAGATTTTACAAAAAATGCGTCTTTTAGTGTGTGACAGCTGTCAGTCATAAAAACCCCATATGATTCTGGCATTGCTGTAATCACACCGACCCCAAGAATAAAGTCGTCTAATCACTTATACCGCACAAGGAACGGCGTCAAAAATAAACTCTTGGGCTAGGGTTAGGGCTGGGTTTGGGGCTAGGGTTGTGCTGGGGCTAGAGTTGTGCTGGGGCTAGGGTTGCGCTAGGGCTAGGGCTGGGGTTGGGATTTTTTTCAAAAGTAAGAAAAAAAGATGACGATATGGCGACTAGTGTTGAGAGCAAGTGCTCGCTACTTGAGTTTGCATCGGGTGCTCTGGTATGCATTGAGTATCGTGGGTATTTGAGTGACATGCTCGAGTCTCTGCCCCATATGCTTCGTGGCCAAAAAACTTTACGGGGATTGCCTGCCATGCACGAGCGATCCCCGCATGTTTTTTTTTGGGGTGTCTAATAACCGTGAAACATGCGGAGCAGGGACTCGAGCATGTCACTCGAGCACACGCTGTACATGGTGCATACCTGAGTACCCGATGCAAACTCAAGTAGCGAGCACTTGCGCTCAAGAATAATGACAACTTATTCAATATGATGACCTAATGTAAACAAATTCTGTGCCGTACCTCTGGGTTCAAAATGTTCACTATACACCTTAATAAAATCCTTGAGGGGTATAGTTTCCAAAATGGGGACACTTGTGGGGGAGCTCCTCTGTTTAGGCACATCACGGGCTCTCCAAACGCGACATGGTGTCCGCTAACAAATTGAATGGAAAATCGGCTCAAATTGTTAGCGGACGCCATGTTGCGTTTGGAGAGCCCCTGTGTGCCCAAACATTGGAGCTCCCCCACAAGTGACCCCATTTTGGAAACTAGACTCCCCAAGGCACCTATCTAGATGCATAGTGAGCACTTGGAACCCCCAGGTGCTTCACAAATTGATTCGTAAAAATGAAAAAGTGAAAAAAAAAACACTTTTTCATTTTTATGAATCAATATGTGAAGCACCTGGGGTTCCAAGTGCTCACTATGAATCTAGATAGGTGCCCTGGGGGGTCTAGTTTCCAAAATGGGGTCACTTGTGGGGGAGCTCCAATGTTTGGGCACACAGGGACTCTCTTACGCTGCAAATTCCTGGCAATTGAATTTAATTGAAACGCAGTAAATCCACATATACCTGCGGTAAAAATGGTCATGCTGCGTTTTGCAATGCAATACAAATTTGGCGCGCTAATTAGTGCATCATGTGCACAGCACATCCGAATTCACATTGCTTTGCATGGCAGACTGTTTTACAATAGTAACCAAAACAAAAGCAGATCACCAAAAGTGAAATGCCATCTCCAAAATTAAACAAGAAGCCCAAACAAGAATCTAATGGGTATCTGAAGTAAATCAAACAAATAGATAAATATAATAAAGGAATACCCAAGACTCATTGGAGATCAATACAAGATATAATCTTTATTCATAAACATATTTTTCTAGACAAGGATAACATATAAAGAGGCATAGGGAGAAGAGGAGCTAAAACAGTAAGAGATACAGGGTATATAAACCCAAAATAGATACCCATTAGATTCTTGTTTGGGCTTCTTGTTTTACAATAGTTTTCGTGGCCGCAAAAACACTTCAAGAACGCTACATGGGCACATAGAGGTAAGGCTTAGCGCCCACGATGCAGAGATTTTCATGAGCATTTCTGCATCTCCTTGGCAGAAAAACGCATGCGGTTTTTGCATGCGTATTTGCCATACGTTTTTCCAATGCATTGTATAGGCAAATACACATGCAGAAACGCACAAGAATTGGTCATGTCCATATTTTTTCTACAAGTAAAATCCGCGCAGAAAAAATCCTGACCATGTGCACAGAACTTGCAGAATGTCATAGGAAGTCATGGGATAAGGTATGCAATGTGTTTCTGGAGCGTTTCCGCGCTGCAAATCCGTACCAAAAAATGTATCGTGGGCACACAGCCTTACAGTCTATATTCATATCGAAAATCAAGGGCAATTGATGTTGTCCCTCTGATCCCCAGCATGTTTCCACTGCCATTTTGGGATCCACACTACTGTGCTGTTTTTCAGAGAAGGCTGCACTAACAAGCGGATTGCACTTCACAAAGGAGTAGAACCAGTAATACTTGTATAGTGGTGGGTGCCCACAATCACATCCCCAGCACATTTGGTAAAATAATTATGAAGTGGACAACTCCTTTTCAGGTCAATATGAACAGGTTTTTTCTTACAGCCTCTGGGCCTAGTTTTAGATAATTGGAGGAGATTTACTAAGCAAAATGTGCCAAAATTGCTCTAAAAACTGCATTTTTGTTTTCGATACCCACACATATGGTTGGTAATTTCCAATCGGACACTTGGGATGGCTTTTGGAGCTCAAATTTGGCTGGAATCGTTTAAAGTCGTCATTTTACAAAGCCCTTGACACCGCAAAAGAACAATAGTGACTCTACTGCACAGTTTACGGAATTCATCTATAGGTATAATAAGTATTATTTACCCCTTAGATGTTTCCCCAGTTCTTTACCATTGGGATGTGTGATAATGAAAAGTTAATTTGGTACAATAAGTATGTTGCTCAATTTTTCATTTTTACAATGGATGATAATAAAAAGTACTCAATGTATTGCACAATTTCTCCCAAGTGCCTTATATATGGCATACACTACTTTTTGGGCACATGGCAAGGCTTGGGAAACATAGACTTACCTGTAGTTCTTTAGTCACCATTTGCAGAGCCTCTAAGGTTCAAAAACCATGAAATCTCCAAAAAAAACACCCCACTCATAATTCATCTGTGTAGTAGTGACTATTTTGAACCCACAGGCATTTTCCCGAAATTAGTGTGCAGTTGTTGCTGAGTGAGAATTGCAAGAATGCCATTTTAGTGCCCAGCATTTGCAGACATGTACCCCATAAATTATTAATAAGGGTGTATGCGCATGTGTATTATATAAAGACACACATGCATGTTTTTTTTAATATTGATGTTTTAGGTCAATTAGGGTTACATAAATTTTTATATTTGCCAAATGCCAGAATAATGAGAGCGAATGTTGTAAGGCATTTTCCAAGACGTCCCTCCTGACAGCACACCAAGAGGTAGTCCTTCATGTCTGACTAGGGGCAGGAACACACAAGAGGTTAAAAGGCCCCTCCCCACCCTCCATCGCCAGTGTTTTTCCTGTCCCTAGTCGGACAGGCACATGAGAGGGCGCAGCAGCACTGAAACCATAGGGAGCAGCCCAGGGGAGGGAGGGGTTGCCATACCTGTCTCCTCCCGCTGTCAAGACAGGCTGCCGGCTGAAACCCATCCCGGTCCCTCAGCCAGCCCAGTGGAGCAGAGCTCCTGGAAGTCGCCGCTTCCCTCCTCGGAGGGCTCTGGGCGCGCTGCCTCTACCGGCTGGCGCACTTCCGGTGACGCGGCTGCGGCATGCTTTCCACCCTGGAACGCACTTCCGGTTCGGAGGTTAGCAGGAAGGAGAAGCCTGGGGAAGATGGCGGCGAAGACGGCAGACAGGTAAAAACTGTCCATGTGTGTCTGTCGGTTAGGCACTACACCTATAGTGCGCTATGAAGGGTAGCCCCGTGCAGCACGCGGATTCCACGGCCATCTCCCTGGGTCACGTAAGTGAACATCTATAGGGCCCCCTTTTGGTCGCTGAGCTATGGTGATTTATCCTAGCAAGCTGCCTGTGTTCTGATACTGTACATAGGATAAAGGGACCCCAAAGGGATCAGTTTCTAAGAAGAGAGCTAGGTGATGCCCAACTTGTAATACCAGGCTTCCTGACACATATAATAAACAGCTGTGCAAGGACTGTATAGCAAAAGTTATGGCAGAGGAGCAGGCCACATTTAGAGCCGAAGTAAAAGCTGTGATTAAAGAGTTAGTGCAGTCTTCGGTGTCCACCCTTTTAGTAGCACAGGCCTCTACAGGCGAACTTCCCTGCAAAAAACCCAGGCAGGATTTCATAGTCTCTTCGGAAGAAGAGGAGGGAGCGTAGGGATCAGACCAGTCCCAGGAACTGGATTTCGATTTACCTTGTGGTCAGCGGGAGGAGAATAAAAGATACCTCTTCTCCTCGGCTGACACAGAGGAGCTATTACAGGCGGTACTCAATACTATGAACATTGAATAGCCGCAGGTAGCCCAGTCCATCCAGGATCCAATGTTTAGTGGGCTACAGGCAAGGAAAAGTAGATGTTTTCCAGTTAATAAACACATCAGGTCCATGATTCTGGAGGAATGGAAAAACGCGGAAAAGCGTTTATCAATCCCGGGCGAGTTTAGGTCCCGTCTTCCCTTCGAAACGGAAGAGTCCAGAATCTGGGAAGAGGTGCCAAAGATCGACGTACCAGTAGCCCGAGTTTCCAAGAAGAAAACAATCCCTTTTGAGGATGCGAGTCTAAATGATCCAATGGACAAAAAAGTGGACGGTCTACTTAAGAAAGCCTGGGAGGCTTCAGCTGCAATCATCAAGACCAATATTGCGGCCACATCCGTGGCCAGATCAGCACGTTTATGATTGGAAGACCTGGAAGCCAAGCTGGCACAGAGTGGTTCCAGGGATATAGCCGAGGCTTTATACATGGTTAGGATGGCACTAAATTTCATGGCAGATGCGTCAGCAGAATCCGTCCGGTTCGCGGCAAGAAATGATGCACTGTCGAATTCTGCCCATAGGGCACTCTGGCTGAGGTCTTGGACAGGCGATATGCAGTCCAAAAACAAACTTTGTGCTATCCCATTTTCCGGCCTACAGGTTTTCGGACCTGTACTGGACAGCATTCTGCAGAAGGCGGCCGATAGTAAAGCGGGGTTTCCGGAAGGACGACCTAGACGCCCCTTTTCCTTTCGAAGGAGCCGCCCCACCCATTCCCAGAATTATAGAGGAAAGGGGAAAGAGGGTAAATGGAGCTACCCTAAGGGTGGTAGAGTCCGCAGGGACTTGCCCGGGCCTAGTCAGAGACTGGCGTGTCAATGACGCCGGACCAGTGGGGGGGAGGCTGCACCATTTCCTAAGAAGTTGGCAGAGAATAACCCAAAATCAGTGGATTTTACAACTTATAGAACACAGATACAATATCGAGTTTTCTCAACCCCCCCCCCCGTCGATTTCAGATCACGGAAGCCAGCTCAACGTCGGCCCTCAGAAGGCTGGAAGTAGACATCAAGCAGCTCCTCAAGGACGGAGCAATAACATCGGTCCCTCGTTCAGAGAGATACAGGGGCCATTATTCCAGACTGTTCCCCATAAAGAAACCATCGGGAGAGTACAGGACAATTATAAACCTCAGACCCCTGAAACAGTGGGTAAAGTACAAGAGGTTCAAGATCAATTAAATCGGTGATACATCTGGTACCCAAAGACGCGGTGATGTGTACCTTGGATTTGAAGCAGGCATATTACCATATTCCCATACACCCTTCAAGACAGAGATATATCAGGTTTGCAGATAAGAGGGAAAGGTGGCGTAAGCCACTATCAGTTCCAATGTCTTCCGTTCGGCCTGTCATCGGCACCCTGTATCTTCACCAAAATAGTGTCGGAAGTATTCTCCCATCTAAGGAAAGAGGGCATAGTCATAATTCCCTACCTAGACGACTTTCTTCTAGTAGCAGATTCAGAAGCGCAGTTAATTCTTCATCAGCGTCGGGTAATGTGAGTATTGTCAGACTTGGGGTGGGTTCTAAATTTAGAAAAATCAGACCTAACTCCAAGCAACCAGAAGATATTGTTGGGAGTGCTCTTAGATTCACACCGGGGCCTGTCCAAACTCCCTCAAAAGAAAGCTCGGGACATAGTAAAAAAATTCAGCTCCTTTCGCAGAAAGAGGGAAGTAACAGTCAGGGAAGCTATGAGTGTTCTGGGGACCATGACATCGTGCATCTCTTGTGTAAGGTGGTGTCAGGCACATTCCAGAATTCTTCAGATGGAAATCCGGTCCGCTTGGGACAAACGTCAGTCAGGCCTGGACAAAAAGATGCCCTTAACTCCAGACTTAAAAGGCTCCTTAGCTTGGTGGGTATCCCCTTTAAATCTGGGAAGGGGAGTCCAGTGGATAGAATCTCCTTATATTACCATTACCACTGACGCAAGCCAGTGGGGTTGGGGGACTCATGTAGAGGACAGATACGTACAAGGGGCTTGGTCTCAGGAGATCAGACACCGGTCCTCAAATTACAGAGCGCTAAGAGCAGTTTGGGAGTCCCTACAAAGGTGTCAATCGCTACTAGCAGGCAAACACGTAAGAGTTCTCTCGGACAATTCCACCACGGTAGCCTTCCTTCAACATCAGGGAGGACCAAGACATACATGGCTCCAGGCGATAGCAGAGGATATTTTCGCTTGGGCAGAAAATACGGTTTCCTCCATCTCAGCTCTTCATCTCAGGGGCTGCCAAAATCAGGTGGCAGACTTCCTGAGCAGGGAAAGGATAGACCCATCAGAGTGGGAACTTCATCAAGCAGCCTTCCTTCAGTTAGTAAAGAGATGGGGGACCCCTTCAGTAGACCTTTTTGCCTCAAGGAAGAACACGAAAACCCAAAAGTTTTTTTCCAGATGCCCAGAGGACATTCCAGTGGGGGTCGACGCACTGTCACAGACCTGGGATATGCCGCTAGCTTACGCTTTCCCTCCCATACCCTTAATCCCAAGGATGCTACGGAAGATTCGGGAGGACAGGGCCACCGTGATCGCAGTGGTCCCTTTCTGGCCAAAAAGAAGCTGGTTCCCCCTCTTGATGCGGATGACAACAGAAGATCACTTCCCTCTCCCTCTGCGGCACGACCTTCTGTCACAGGGACCTCTAAGGCATCCTGCGGTGGAGTGGCTCCAGCTGTCGGCCTGGATCCTGAAAGGTTGATCTTGAGGTCCAGGGGCCTCTCTGATGGGGTCATCACGACCCTTCAGGCAAGTAGAAAACCGGTGACAACGGCCATTTATTCAAAGGTATGGAAGAAATTCTGTTCGGTATATGGGAACGAAATAGTAGAGACTCAGGGCCCACCAGTTTCAGAAGTCATAGAATTTCTCCAGGCCGGGTATGACAAGGGACTAAGCCCCAGCACGCTTAGAGTCCAGATTTCGACCCTAAGTTCATACTTAGATTATCCTTTGGCTAAACATCCGTGGGTGTCCAGATTCTCGAAAGTGGTGGGTAGATTAAGGCCCTTTATAAGGGAAAAGGTGGCCCCGTGGGACTTAAATTTAGTGCTAACCGCCCTATGTAAAAGCCCCGTTAAACCCCTGCAGGATATTAGTATCAGGTCACTCTCAATTAAAACTGTGTTCTTGATGGCCATAACTTCAGCCAGGCGACTGGGGGAGATTCAGGCCCTCTCGGTAGTGTTCCCTTATATGCAGATTTTGGACGATCGCCTAATCCTTAAACTAGAGCCTTCTTTTTTACCCAAGGTGGTGTTGGACTCCAATCTGAATAGGGAGATCATTTTGCCCGCCTTCTGCGATCAGCCGAGAAACCCAGGAGAACAGGGCTTCCACTCGGTGGATGTCAGGCGATCGGTTCTCCACTATCTAGACGCCACTAAAGAATGGAGGAAAGACTCTAATCTGTTTGTCCAGTTCTGGGGGAAGAATAAAGGAAACACTGCATCAAAATTTACTTTGGCCAGATGGATCAAAGCGGCCATTTCCCATGCTTATGTTTCTAGTGGGATGTTAGTGCCAGAAGGCATAAGGGCCCACTCTACCAGATCCATATCTACCTCATGGGCAAAGAGAGCAGGAGCCTCCTCAGAGCAGATATGTAATGCAGCCACCTGGTCAGGGTTGAATACATTTTGTAAGCATTATAGACTGAATTTGTTGTCCAATCAGCAGACAGCCTTTGGGAGGAAAGTCCTCCAGGCTGTAGTCCCTCCCTAGGACCATTTAGTTGGCATTCTCCTGGTGTGCTGTCAGGAGGGACGTCCTGGAAAAAGGGAATTAGTCCTACCGGTAATTAGGTTTCCAGGAGTACAGCCTGACAGCACCCTTATATTCCCTTCCCCTTTTGAGTTACCACAGCATGTGAGGATTTAACATGTATCGGTAGTTTCAATAAAATTGTGTTGCATCCATCCTGGTATGGTACTTGGGGAAAAACACTGGCGATGGAGGGTGGGGAGGGGCCTTTTAACCTCTCGTGTGTTCCTGCCCCTAGTCGGACATGAAGGACTACCTCCTGGTGTGCTGTCAGGCTGGACTCCTGGAAACCTAATTACCGGTAGGACTAATTCCCTTTTTTATTACTTACATCAAAGTCAAAAGTTTACATATACTAAGATTGCTATGCCTTTAAACAATTCTGGACTACCCATATGATGTCATGTTTATGGAAGCTTCTGCTAGGTTTGTTTTTTTTTGCATCATCTGTGTTAATTAGATACACTCCTGTGGATGTATTTTAATGCACACCTGAAACAGACTGCTGCTTTGTGTAGCATTGTGGTAAAGTCTAAAGAAATCAGCCAAAATATCAGGAAGAGAATTGTGGACTTGCACAAGTCTGGCTCATCCTGGGGTACAATTTCAAGATACCTGAAGGTGCCTCATTCATCAGTGCAAACGATTATACGCAAGTACAAACAAGATGGGAATGTCCAGCCATCATACCGCTCAGAAAGGAGATGGATTGTGTGACCCAGAGATGAATGTACTTTGGTCCGACGTGCATATCAACCCAAGGAACAAAGCAAAAGACCTTGAGAAGATGGCAGGAGCCACAGTGAAACGGGTACTGTATCAACATGGGCTGAGAGGCCACTTTGCCAGGAAGAAGCCATTACTCCAAAAGAAACATAAAGCCAGATTAATGTTTGCAAATGCACACAGGAACAAAGACCTTAATTTTTTGAGACATGTCCTGTGGTTTCAGGTTTTCCTTTATTAAACCATTGATGACTGATCTCAAAATGAGATCGATGGTTGTCCACACCGCCCACTGTTCAGCTGAAAACTGCTCTGGCAGTAGCCAGCACTAAGAGATGTACAGGTGGAACACAGCTGCTCTGTGCATTATTTAATGACCAATGCCATTGTATTTAACTGAATTGGAGATAATAAATTATAATAAAACACTAGAAAGTGCACTTGATGAAGCTCTACACATGAAACCATGGCACACACTGCAAACATGTTTTCTACTGCGGTACTCCAGGTGTGTTGCGCGTCTGTGGAGAAAATCCCTATTGGAAGAAGATTTTATCTATTATAAATTTATGCTTAAAACATAACTCAGCCCTTCACCTTTCCAAACAAGCATACTTCACCGCCTTCATCACCTCACTATCCAACAATCCTAAAAGACTATTAGACACTTTTCACTCCCTCCTCAGTTCTAAAGTGCAAGCCCTATGACCAACCTCAGCTCTGACGATCTGGCCAATTATTTCAAAGAAAATTTTGACCATATCTGACAGGAATTTTTTTTCCAATTCCCTAATATCATGCATTCTCTTCTTTCCTGCACGTCGTCAAGCTCATTGTCTCTTGAACCGGTCAAAGAAAATTAAGTTACTAGGCTTCTCACTTCTCACTCTACTACCTGCACCACAGATACTATTCTTTCACCTCCTCCAGTCCCTCTCCCTGGCTGTCACCACCCACCTAACTAAAATATTGAACCTTTCTCTTTCATTCATTGTCTTTCTTTCCTCCTTCAAGCACACCATCATACACCCATCGCTTAAAAAAAAAAAAAGCCTCAAGCAAAACTGCGTTGGTAACCTCCTGGAACACTTGGTCTAATCCGCAGTCTATCAGATACCTCCCTTCTTGACCCTTTACAATCCTGTTTCCGCTGTTTACACTCCTTACACTGAAACTGCCGTCACTGAAGCCTCTATCGATCTACCAACAGCTAATTCTAATGGCCACTGTTATAGATATAATTGTAAAATCTATAAAGTTCTTATATTAACGTTGAAGCATGGATGAAATGGAGCAAAATATAGCTCTATGACCTACATATGACACCTTATTTTTGTCTTGGACTTTGTCCCTCACCTTCTTGAAAACAGGAAATTTAAAGCTGATTATCTTATAGATCACATAGCTATATGGCACTCATATCTCCTACCTGGGACCTCCAGGGGTGAAGATATTGTGAAAGTTGGGGATAACGTAACTTTCTAAAAGACCTGGCCACATCCCATAACCAGCCCTGTTAATCACCAAAAGGGGAGGTATGTGAAAATGACTTGTTTTCACGCTATAATCATTGTCAATCCTGGAACACACCATGCTTCGTGATTCTCTGTTGCCCTAAGGACTGCTTTCCACCGCTAAGCTGAGCCATTTCCGTGACACACGTTCATTTCTTCTGTTTTATCTTATGTAATTGTATGTACTGTATTGTTTATTTTGTAACATTTTTGTATATTTTTATAAACAGTCTACTTTTTGGATTAATATATAAAATTTAATAGCTTCATTCCTCTCTTGCTCTATAAACCGCACCCTTGAAGCAATATGCTGTCTCTAAAATTTTGTCCTCCCTCTATCTAAAATTGAATCTGTCAAAAGCTGAACTCCTTGTGTTTCTTCCCTCCGCTAATCTACCAAAACCCAATATTGTCATTTCAGTATGTGGTTCTACCATAACTCCCAAGCAGAATGCTTGCTATATTGGGGTTATATTTGACTCAGATTTTTCCTTCACTCCCTGCATCTTATCCCTCACTCGCTTATGCCACCTGCACCTCAAACACATCTCTAGAATTCAAACTTTTCCTATCTTTGACTCTGCAAAAACTTACTGTTTCACTATAAACTAAATTGAAAGATATTCAAAAGAGAACAAATATAGTGTCTACCATATAAACATCAAATGCTACAGTGAAAGTAGATAGTTGAAATATAACTTTTAACCCCTTTCTGGCGTGGGGCATATTAGCACGTATCTGTGCCCTGGGCCTTTTGGGCCGGATACGTAATAATATGCCCTGACGATTGCGGCCGCCCACAAGATGTGCGGGCGCGATCGCCGCCAGGTGTCAGCTGATAGTACTGGGTGTCAGCTGTGACAAGGTACAGTGCAGGGAGCGGTGTGGCACATTAACCCCCGAAATGCTGCGATCAAAGTCGATCGCAGCATTCTGGGACCAAGGGAAGGTAGGCTCCATTACTTAACTCCCCTCTGGCGTCCCGCGCTGTCTCAGCCGGGTCCCGGTGGTTGTCATGGTGACCCAATGTTGTCATGACGACATCCGGGTCACCAGACAGCAGGAAGTTACTTTGATCATGTGCAGTACGCGATCAAAGTAACTTCTCCCTGTCCAGCGCTGATAGCATAGAGATGCAGATGCATCTCTATGCTATACAGGTGAACAGACTGCAAAAAGTGGAAGTCCCATACTGGGGCAAAGTGTAAAAGTAAGAAAGTGTCACAAAGTGAAAAAAATTCTTTTGTCTATAAAATGGTTTTTATTGTGTAAAAGCGCCAAAAAAATATAAATGTAGTATCGTTATAAACGTACTGAACAGAAGAATAACTCTGCCTTATCAATTTTACCACACGCAGAATGTCATTTAAAAAAAAAAATCCTGAATTGTTGGTTTTTGTTTATTCTGCCTCCCAAAAATCTGAATAGAAAGCGATGAAAAAATGTCACGTGCCCGAAAATGGTACCAATAAAAACGTCAACTTGTCCCACAAAAAACAAGCCGTCCTATGACTATCAGAGTACTCAGGAGAAATTGCACAACAAATTGCATGATGCAATTTCTCCTGTTACACTTATGAAAATGCAAAACTGGAGGCTGAAAAACACTTTTGTGGTAAAAATGTGAAAATTTTATTTTTACGGCTGAATGTTATAAACTTCTGTGAAGCACCTGGAGGTTCAAGGTGCTCACCACCCAGCCAGATAAATTCCCTGAGAGGGTTTAGTTTCCAAAATGGTGTCACTTGTGGGGAGTTTCCACTGTTTAGGCACCAGGGGCTTTCCAAACGCGACATGACGTCCGCTAATTATTCAGACAAATTTTACATTCAAAAAGTCAAATGGCGCTCCTTCCATTCCGAACCCTGCCATTCGCCCAAACAGTGGTTTTCCCCCACATATAGGGTATTGGCATGCTCAGGAGAAATTGCACAACAAATTATGAGGTTCATTTTTCCTGTTACCGTTGCGGAAATAAAAAAATTTGGGTCTAAAGTAACATTTTTGTGAAAAAAAAATTAAATGTTCATTTTTTTTTTCTTCCACATTCCAAAAATTCCTGTGAAGCACCTGAAGGGTTAATAAACTTCTTGAATGTGGTTTTGAGCACCTTGAGGGGTGCATTTTTTAGAATGGTGTCAGTTTGGGGTATTTTCTGGCATAAAGGCCCCTCAAAGTCACATCAAATGTGATGTGGTCCCTAAAAAAAAAAAATGGTTTTGTAAATTTTTTTGGAAGAATGAGAAATTGCTGGTCAACTCTTAACCCTTATAGCTTCCTAACAAAAAACATTTGGTTCCAAAATTGTGCTGATGTAAAGTAGACATGTGGGAAATGTTATTTATTAACTATTCTGTGTGACATATCTCTCTGATTTAAGGGTATGAAAATTCAAAGTTTGAAAATTGCAAAATAGATTTTTTTCACAAACGCAAGTCATATCGAAGAAATTTTACCACTATCATGAAGTACAATATGTCACGAAAAAACAGTCTCAGAATCAGTGGGATCCGTTGTTGCGTTCCAGAGTAATTACCTCATAAAGTGAAACTGGTCAGAATTGTAAAAATTGGCCTGGTCATTAACATGCAAACCACCTTCGGGGGTAAAAGGGTTAATAAGACATCTAAAAAAAATCTCCTTGCTACCAGAAAAGACAGCACATACACATGTTGTAAAGAGCAGAATAAAATTATCCCCAACAGGTACTCCCTCAATATCTAGTCTTTACTCGGCTATGAAATCCAATTTATTAAAGATACACCCTGACATTTTCTTTAAATATTGGAAGCAGCAATTTGAAGACGTTGAAATTCCCACTAAGATCAGATTAGGCTGGAAGATATTTAGAAAATACATTATAAACGAATCTTGGAGAGAAACTCAGTATAAAATAATACACGGGGCCATTTACACTTTTAATATACCGAAAAAAGATCCCTTGTCAAATAGACTAATTGCATGCCCTAAATGTCATCATCCATACTCTGACCTTATGCACGGCCTATGGTCCTGCCCTGATTCCACTGTATACTGGGATCAGGTCTCAGACTTGATGAATACTATATGGGGTCCAGGGTACACTCTCTCTCCATATGTAGCCATACTACATCATTGGAGCAACTCAGCGAACCCCGACAAAAAATCAAAAGGCCCCCCAAAACTGCTTTATACTCTACTCTTCCTGGCAAAAAAAAAACAGTTACTCAAACATTGGCTAGACCCTATCATTCCCCCTATAGCAAAGCTAATAATTAGTGTTGACCATTCCGATACTGAAATATCGGGTATCGGCCGATATTCGCGGTATCGGAATTCCGATACTTAATTCCGATACTTTTACAATATCGGATACCGGAATCGGAAGTTCCCATAATGCCTGCGCTCTGCAGTGTCTGTGAAGGATGACAAGTTGGATGGCAGCGCGATCCAGCCTGTCATCAGAATGCCATCCCAGCGGGGGAGAATTCTCCTGATTGTTTAAAAGCCGGCGGGCGGTATAAAGCCGCCGGCTTTTAAACAATCACACAGCCCCATACTGCTTCCCCGCAGCCTCCCACCCCGATCCTCCGCTCCCCTCGCCACCTCCCATCCCGATCGTAAGTTAGGACCGGGCGGGGAGCGCAGCTCCAAGGAGCGGGGAGTGAAGGACCCGGGCGGGGAAGCCGGCAGTGAAAAGACTTCACCGCCGGCTTTCCCGTTCTGTGCTGCGCTTTCCCGCCGGTTATTTCAAATGAACAGCTGAGGTATCAGCTGATGCCGATCAGCTGTTCATTTGAAGTCGCCGCGTTGCCCTCAGAGGGTTCATGCGAGTTCATGCTTGACTGCATGAACTCACATGAACTTTCCCACGGCCGCACAGGTCAGCCTCACCTCCCAGACGATCAGACCGTCATGATTAGTGTGTGTGCGGGGTGTGTGCGCGATGTTTGTGCGGGTGTGCGCGGTGTCTGTGCGATGTGTGCGGGTGTGTGCGGTGTCTGTGCGGGTGTGTGCGTGCAGGCAGACATAGGCCGATGTGACACTACTACTCCCATCGGCCTATGTCTGTCCCCCGTCCACTCCTGCCAGCAGGATCAGCTCGATGGGAGCAGTAGTACCCATCAGACTGATCCTGCTATTTAAATTGCCCTACTGTGTCCCCAATAAATGTTAGATACATGTCATTGGTGGCCAGTGGTTACCTACAATAAATTAGTTTATACATTACCTGTCCCCGCCGATCGCCACCTAAAATAAAGTAAAAAAAAAAAAATTACATCTATACTCACCTAGACACCTAATTCCCCGAAACCATCGATCTCCTGTAATAAAATCTAAAATAATAAACCACAACCTTATCCTTACCCCTCCGTAGCAGTCCACGAGTGTCCCACGAAGATCTCCAGTTCAGAGCAGCCACATAGAATGTGACCGCTCTGAACCGCTGCCGCCGCTAGAATGACGGGGCCGTAAGGGTTCACCGGAGATCAGGCAGCGCTGCTCCGGTTAGCTCCTTTACGGCCCTGCTGTATCGTGAGAAATTCCCACGGTACAGCAGTGCCGTAAAGGAGGTCTCCGGAGCTGCGCTGCCTGAATTCACTCCGGTGACCTCAGTCAGTGGCTCCCGCTGCCGGGAGCGGACGTGTTCCCGGCAGCGTGAGCTTACAGCAGCCATGCACAGCTGTCACCATCTCCAGATGTGACAGCTGTGCATGGGAGATCAGCGCAGGAACGTGGACAGGTAACTATTATTTTTAGTAAACTAAGAATTAAATAAAATTGTGTGTTTTATTTCAAATAAATTATTTTTTTCTGGGTGTAGTGTGTTTTTTCTTTTTAACACTTTGTAGGTTAGTAATGGGGGTGTCTTATAGACGCCCATCATTACTAACCTGGGCTTCATGGCAGCTGGCGCTGACATGAACCCCACCACTATTACCCCCTGCCACCGCACCAGGGCAGCGTGGAAGAGCGAGGCTAAGTGCCAGAGTTGGCGCATCCTATGGATGCGCCATTTCTGGGGCGGCTGACGACTGGTGTTTCTAGCCTGGGAGGGGGCCAATATTCATGGCACCCTTCCTGGGCTATTAATATCAGCCCCCAGCTGTCTGCCTAGCCTTTGCTAGCTATTAAAATAGGGGGGACCCCACGTCATTTTTTTTGGGGGGGTCCCCCATTTTAATAGCTAGTAAAGGCTAGGTATTCAGCTGGGGGCTGATATTAGTAGCCTGGGAAGCTCCGTGGGTTTTACCCCATTCCCAGGCTTCAAACATCTGCCCCAGCCGTCTGCTTAACCTCCGCTAGAGACTAAAATTATGGGGGATCCCACGCCATTTTTTTTTTAAATAAATCCATTATTTTAACACTAAATGACATTTGAGGAGTTAATAAAGATGCAGTCCCTAAATTATTATTTATTTTTTAATTAATTTTTCCCAAAACTTTTGACGTGGGCTTCGCCATATTTTTGTATGCCAGCCAGGTACAGCATCCAGCTTCTATGAACGCGCCATTTTCCGGGGCGGCTGCGGACTGCAATTTTCAGCGGGGGGCAGAAAGCTTGGGCCTCCCTGCGCTGCAGATTCCATCCCCCAGCTGCCTAGTTGTACCTGGCTGGACACAAAAATAGGGAGAAGCTCCACGTTTTTTTTTTTTTTAATTATTTCATGAAATTCATGGAATAATTAAGAAAAAAAGGGCTTCCCTATATTGTTGTGTCCAACCAGGTACAAATAGGCAGCTGGTGGTTGGGGGCAGCCCGTTCCTGCCTGCTGTACCTAGCTGGACCCAAATATAGTGCAAAGCCCCACGTCAATTTTTTTTTAATTATTTCAGGAAATTCATGAAATAATTAAAAAAAAATTATGTGGGGCTTCGCCCTATATTTGTGTCCAGTCAGGTACAGCAGGCAGGAACGGGCTGCCCCCAACCACCAGCTGCCTATTTGTACCTAGCCGGACACAACAATATAGGGAAGCCCTTTTTTTTCTTAATTATTCCATGAATTTCATGAAATAATTAAAAAAAAAAATACGTGGGGCTTCGCCCTATTTTTGTGTCCAGCCAGGTACAACAAGGCAGCTGGGGGCTGGAATCCGCAGCGCAGGGAGGCCCAAGCTTTCTGGGCCCCACCCGCTGCAAATTGCAGTCCGCAGCCGCCCCGGAAAATGGCGCGTTCATAGAAGCGCCATCTTCTGGCGCTGTACCCAACTCATCCAGGGCCCTGGTGCGGTGGCTCACTGGGTAATATAGGGGTTAAGGCCAGCTTGGCATTATCAGCTGGCCCTAAGCCCGAAATTCATGGGGTCACGCCAATATTAGACATGACCACCATGAATTTCTAGTAAAGTATTTAAAAAAAACACAAACACCCAGAAAAAAGTCCTTTAATTGAAATAAAGACACAATTCTTTATTGTTCTAAATTAAACCATACTTACAGTCACGCCCATTCCAGCTGAAGCCAACGATCTCCTGCAATAAAAGTAAAATAATAAAGCAACCTCACCCTTACCTTTCCATGGTTCCCAGGACAGCTTCAGCTCTGCTACATCGAGATGACAGGCTGGACCGCAGCAGAACGCTGCCATCCAGTCTGTCATCCCGCAGACACTGAGAAGCGCAGGCATGCTTGCGCTCCTCAGTGTCTCGATGTGACGGCATCCAGATGAGCCGAGGTCATGTCCAATGAACTCAGCTCACCTCATGCACGTCACTGACAGCGTGGGAAAATTCTCCTGCACTCAGCGCTTCAGCGTGAGAATTTTCCCACGCTGTCAGTGACGTGCATGAGGTGCGCCGAGTTCATTGGACATGACCTCACCTCATGCACGTCACTGACAGCGTGGGAAAATTCTCACGCTGAAGCGCTGAGTGCAGGAGAATTCTCCCACGCTGTCAGTGACGTACATGAGGTGAGCCGAGTTCATTGTCGGCTCATCTGGATGCCGTCACAGCCAGACACTGAGGAGTGGAAGTATGCCTGCGCTTCTCAGTGTCTGCGGGATGACAGGCTGGATGGCAGCGTTCTGCTGCGGTCCAGCCTGTCATCTCGATGTAGCAGAGCTGAAGCTGTCCTGGGAGCCATGGAAAGGTAAGGATGAGGTTGCTTTATTATTTTTCTTTTATTGCAGGAGATCGTTGGCTTCAGCTGGAATGGGCGTGATGGTAAGTATGGTTTAATTTAGAACAATAAAGAATTGTGTGTTTATTTCAATTAAAGGACTTTTTTCTGGGTGTTTGTGTTTTTTTTAAATACTTTACTAGAAATTCATGGTGGTCATGTCTAATATTGGCGTGACCCCATGAATTTCGGGCTTAGGGCCAGCTGATAATGCCAAGCTGGCCTTAACCCCTTTATTACCCAGTGAGCCACCGCACCAGGGCCCTGGATGAGTTGGGTACAGCGCCAGAAGATGGCGCTTCTATGAACGCGCCATTTTCCGGGGCGGCTGCGGACTGCAATTTGCAGTGGGTGGGGCCCAGAAAGCTTGGGCCTCCCTGCGCTGCAGATTCCAGCCCCCAGCTGCCTAGTTGTACCTGGCTGGACACAAAAATAGGGCGAAGCTCCACATTTTTTTTTTTTAAATTCATGAAATTCATGGAATAATTAAGAAAAAAAGGGCTTCCCTATATTGTGTCCGGCTAGGTACAAATAGGCAGCTGGTGGTTGGGGGCAGCCCGTTCCTGCCTGCTGTACCTGACTGGACACAAATATAGGGCGAAGCCCCACATCAATTTTTTTTAATTATTTCATGAATTTCCTGAAATGATTTAAAAAAAATTGACGTGGGGCTTCGCACTATATTTGTGTCCAGCCAGGTACAGCAGGCAGGAACGGGCTGCCCCCAACCACCAGCTGCCTATTTGTACCTGGTTGGACACAACAATATAGGGAAGCCCTTTTTTTCTTAATTATTTCATGAATTTCATGAAATAATTAAAAAAAAAAAATACGTGAAGCTTCTCCCTATTTTTGTGTCCAGCCAGGTACAACTAGGCAGCTGGGGGATGGAATCTGCAGCGCAGGGAGGCCCAAGCTTTCTGCCCCCCGCTGAAAATTGCAGTCCGCAGCCGCCCCGGAAAATGGCGCGTTCATAGAAGCTGGATGCTGTACCTGGCTGGCATACAAAAATATGGCGAAGCCCACGTCAAAAGTTTTGGGAAAAATTAATTAAAAAATAAATAATAATTTAGGGACTGCATCTTTATTAACTCCTCAAATGTCATTTAGTGTTAAAATAAAGGATTTATTTAAAAAAAAATTGACGTGGGGCTTCGCCCTATATTTGTGTCCAGTCAGGTACAGCAGGCAGGAACGGGCTGCCCCCAACCACCAGCTGCCTATTTGTACCTGGCCAGACACAACAATATAGGGAAGCCCTTTTTTAAAAAAATTATTTCATGAAATAATTAAAAAAAAATTGACGTGGGGCTTCGCACTATATTTGTGTCCAGCCAGGTACAGCAGGCAGGAATGGGCTGCCCCCAACCACCAGCTGCCTATTTGTACCTGGTTGGACACAACAATATAGGGAAGCCCTTTTTTTCTTAATTATTCCATGAATTTCATGAAATAATTTAAAAAAAAAATGCGTGGGGCTTCGCCCTATTTTTGTGCCCAGCCAGATACAACTAGGCAGCTGGGGGCTGGAATCCGCAGCGCAGGGAGACCCAAGCTTTCTGGGCCACCCCCGCTGCAAATTGCAGTCCGCAGCCGCCCCAGAAAATGGCGCGTTCATAGAAGCGCCATCTTCTGGCGCTGTACCCAACTCATCTAGGGCCCTGGTGCGGTGACTCACTGGGTAATAAAGGGGTTAAGGCCAGCTTGGCATTATCAGCTGGCCCTAAGCCCGAAATTCATGGGGTCACGCCAATATTAGACATGACCACCATGAATTTCTAGTAAAGTATTTAAAAAAACACAACACCCAGAAAAAAGTCCTTTAATTGAAATAAACACACAATTCTTTATTGTTCTAAATTAAACCATACTTACCATCACGCCCATTCCAGCTGAAGCCAACGATCTCCTGCAATAAAAGTAAAATAATAAAGCAACATCATCCTTACCTTTCCATGGCTCCCACGACAGCTTCAGCTCTGCTACATCGAGATGACAGGCTGGACCGCAGCAGAACGCTGCCATCCATCCTGTCATCCCGCAGACACTGAGAAGCGCAGGCATACTTCCACTCCTCAGTGTCTGGCTGTGACGGCATCCAGATGAGCCGAGGTCATGTCCAATGAACTCAGCTCACCTCATGTACGTCACTGACAGCGTGGGAAAATTCTCCTGCACTCAGCACTTCAGCGTGAGAATTTTCCCACGCTGTCAGTGACGTGCATGAGGTGAGCTGAGTTCATTGGACATGAACTCGGCTCATCTGGATGACGTCACAGAGAGACACTGAGGAGCGCAAGCATGCCTGCGCTTCTCAGTGTCTGCGGGATGACAGGCTGGATGGCAGCTTTCTGCTGCGGTCCAGCCTGTCATCTCGATGTAGCAGAGCTGAAGCTGTCCTGGGAACCATGGAAAGGTAAGGATGAGGTTGCTTTATTATTTTACTTTTATTGCAGGAGATCGTTGGCTTCAGCTGGAATGGGCGTGATGGTAAGTATGGTTTAATTTAGAACAATAAAGAATTGTGTCTTTATTTCAATTAAAGGACTTTATTCTGGGTGTTTGTGTTTTCTTTTAACTTTGACTATGGGGTTAGTAATGGGGGTGTCTTATAGACGCCTCTCCATTACTAACCTGGGCTTGATGTCAGCTGGCATTATAAGCTGACATCAACCCCAACCCTATTACCCCCTGCCACCGCACCAGGGCAGCGTGGAAGAGCGAGGCTAAGTGCCAGAATTGGCGCATCCTATGGATGCGCCATTTCTGGGGCGGCTGACGGCTGGTGTTTCTAGCCTGGGAGGGGGCCAATATTCATGGCTCCCTTCCTGGGCTATTAATATCAGCCCCCAGCTGTCTGCCTAGCCTGTGCTAGCTATTAAATTAGGGGGGACCCCACGTTATTTTTTTTGGGGGGTTCCCCCATTTTAATAGCTAGTAAAGGCTAGGTATTCAGCTGGGGGCTGATATTAGTAGCCTGGGAAGCTCCGTGGGTATTACCCCCTTCCCAGGCTTCAAACATTTGCCCCAGCTGTCTGCTTAACCTCCGCTAGAGCCTAAAATTAAGGGGAACCCCACACCAATTTTTTTTTTAAATAAATCCTTTATTTTAACACTAAATGACAAGTACAGTAATCAACACTGTCACTGTACTTCATATATATGTGACTGACATGTTTCTATCTATCTAATCTATGTGTGATTCTCTATTCTTTCTGTTATAAATTGTCGGGTACAGATGCTGAATTGCCGGCCGGCTTTCTTAAAGAGACGGTGCATGAAAACACTATTATTTTTTTAAATAAATCCTTTACACTAAATGACAAGTACAGTAAGCAACACTGTCACTGTACTTCTTATATATGTGGCTGACATGTTTCTATCTATCTAATCTATGTGTGATCCTCTATCTTTCTGTTATAAATTGTCGGGTACCGCTGCTGAATTGCCGGCCGGCTTTTTTAAAGAGACGGTGCACGAAAACACTAATATTTTTTTTAATAAATCCTTTACACTAAATGACAAGTACAGTAAGCAACACTGTCACTGTACTTCATATATATGTGACTGACATGTTTCTATCTATCTAATCTATGTGTGAAGCTCTATTCTTTCTGTTGTAAATTGTCGGGTACCGGTGTATGCCGCTGATGATTTGCCGGCTTTTCATGTCATTCTACATTATTCTTAGTTGTTTTACTTCATGTAGAATTAACCTACAAGGAAAGAAAGGGTTTATTTTCATTCCGATATTTGTGTCCCATTGACTTGCATTGGTTTCCGGTATCGGAATCGGCGATATCCGATACTTTTTGGGTATCGGCCCGATCCAATCCGATACGATATTTCCTGATATCGGAAGGTATCGCTCAACACTACTAATAATCCAAATGAAACATTTTATGGGAGTAGAACAATTAGATGCCCTTAGTAACAAAGAACAACAAGCTGGCAAGTTTCTATCAAAATGGAAGCAGTTTATTATAACATGGTGCTCTCCGACTGAAAAGAATAAAATTGTCCAACCATTTACTTCTACAGAATGGTATATACTAGAGGACTTAAACAGCCTAGGACTTTTACGCGTTAACTAAAACATGGGAGATAATTGACACAATGTACCAATATTTACTCAATTCCCTTGGTTGAAGATGACTGTAACTTGCTAATACTTAATTTTTGTATCTTTGTTTGTCTATTTGTTAGGCCAGCTAACCGGGACTTATTGATTATTCAGTGTACCTGATCTGTGTACAGGCTCCTTATTATTGTGCATTCTGGCTTTGTTTCATATGTCTTTTTATGTTTTTGTTTTTCTGAAAAAAAACAAATAAAAATGATGTTTGAAAAAAAAAGAGCAGAATAAATTCAATGTGGTGCCAATATTCAAAAAGGGGACAAAAACTGAACTTGGAAATTATAGGCCAGTAAGCTTAACCTCTACTGTGGGTAAAATCCTGGAGGGTTTCCTAAGAGATGCTATACTATGCTATACTGTATCTGAAGAAGAATAACCTCATGACCCAATATCAACATGGGTTTACGAGGGACCGTTCCTGTCAAACTAATCTGATCAGCTTTTATGAGGAGGCAAGTTGCGGACTGGACCAAGGAAATGCAGTGGATGTTGTGTATATGGACTTTTCAAAAGCTTTTGATACGGTTCCACACAAAAGGTTGATACATAAAATGAGAACAATGGGGATAGGGGAAAATATATGTATGTGGGTTAAGAATTGGCTCAGTGATAGGAAACAAAGGGTGATTATTAATGGAAAACACTCAGACTGGGTCTCAGTTAACAGTGGGGTACCACAGGGGTCAGTATTGGGCCCCCTTCTTTTTAACATTTATTAATGACCTTGTAGGGGCATACAGAGTAATATTTCAATATTTGCAGATGACACTAAACTCTGCAGGGTAATCAATACAGAGGAGGACAATTTTATATTACAGGAGAATCTATCTAAACTAGAAGCTTGGGCTGATAAATGGCAAATGAGCTTTAATGGGGATAAATGTAAGGTAATGCACTTGGACTGAGGAAATAAAATGTATAATTATATGCTTAATTGTAAAACACTGTCCAAAACTGTAACTGAAAAAGACCTGGGTGTATTGGTGGACGACAAGCTCACGTTTAGTGGCCAGTGTCAGGCAGCTGCTGCAAAGGCAAATAAAATAATGGGATGCATTAAAAGAGGCATAGATGCTCATGAGGAGAACATAATTTTACCTCTATACAAGTCACTAGTGCAACCACACTTAGAATACTGTGTACAGTTCTGGTCTCCAGTGTATAAGAAAGACATAGCTGAACTAGAGAGGGTGCAGAGAAGAGCGACCAAGGTTATTAGAGGACTGGGGGTCTGCAATACCAAGACAGGTTATTACACTTGGGGTTATTTACTGTGGAAAAACAAAGGCTTAGGGGTGATCTTATTACTATGTACAAGTATATGAGGGGACAGTACAAAGACCTTTCTACTGATCTTTTTACTCTGAGGCCAGAGACGGGGACAAGGGGGCATCTTCTACGTCTGGAGGAAAGAAGGTTTAATCATAATCACAGATGGGGATTCTTTACTGTAAGAGCAGTGAGACTATGGAACTCTCTGCCGCATGATGTTGTAATAAGTGATTCACTACTAAAATTTAAGAAGGGCAAGGATGCCTTTCTTGAAAAGTATAATATTACTGGTTATATACAGTTAGGTCCATATATATTTGGACAGAGACAACATTTTTCTAATTTTGGTTGTAGACATTACCACAATGAATTTTAAACAAAACAATTCAGATACAGTTGAAGTTCAGACTTTCAGCTTTCAATTAAGGTATCCACATTAAAATTGGATGAAGGGTTTAGGAGCTTCAGCTCCTTAACATGTGCCACCCTGTTTTTAACCGGTTCCCGACCGCCCACTGTAGATAAATGTCGGCGCTGCCTGGACTCTGTGCAGCGCCGACGTTTAAAAACGGTGGGTGGTCCGGCAGCGCTCAGGACCCCCAGGGTCCTGCAAGCGCTGCGATTCCGGTGCAGAGCGTTAGCTCTGACAGGGGACATCATCGGGACCTGATTGGATCAGGTCCCAATGATGTTAACCCTTTGCTATGTTCTATATGCTGCGATCTATAGTGATCGCGGCATATAGAATATAGTGAGAGGAGAGGGGGTCGTATAGTTACCTATCCGACGACCCCTGATACCTTCCAGGACCTGCCGTTGCTATGGCAGCTGGAGGTCACATGACTGCCTCCAGATCTGCCATATATGGTGTCCTGCTAGGCTCAGCCTGCAGCTGAAGCCTGGCAGGACACACTGACTGTGAAACAGTCAGCAAAGATCTCATCCAATGTAATACATGTCTATTACATTGGATGAGATCAGTGATTAGAAAAATAAAAATTAATGTCCCATACAGGGACTAAGTAAAAATGTAAAAAAAAGTAAAAAAAAATGTTTTTAAACTGTTAAAAAAAAAATCACAAAATAAATAAAAATAAATAAATAAAATATTAAACCAATAAATCCGTATATTTATGCAAAACCAAAAAAAGTACACAAATTTGCTATCGCCGCATCCGAAACAACCCGATCTATAAAACTGTCACACTAATTAACTAATTCTGTGCACACCGTAATAAAAATAAATAAAAAAACGGAGCAAAAAATATGCTTTTTCATCTTATCGCCAAACAAAAAGTGGAAAAAAATTCGATCAAAAAGCAAAATGGAAATAAAAATGGTACCGCTGAAAACGTCATCTTGTTCCGCAAAAAAAAGCTGCCATACAACTCCATCAGCCGAAAATAAAAAAGTTATAGCGCTCAGAATAAAGCAATGCAAAAAAAATATTTTTTCTATAAAATTGTTTGTGTAAAAGCGCCAAAACATAGAAAAAATATACAGTAAGTGTAGTATCGCTGTAAATGTACTGACCCGAAGAATAACGCTGCCTGATCACTTTTACCACACGCAGAACGGCATAAAAAAAAACCTCAAAAAACAATTCCTGAATTGTTGGTTTTTGTTAATTTTACCTCCCAAAAAACGGAATAGAAAGCGATCAAAAAAGTCACGTACCCAAAAATGGTACCAATAAAAATGTCAACTCGTCCCGCAAAAAAACAAGCCATCACATGACTCTGTCGGCCGAAATATGGAAAAATTATAGCTCTCAAAATATGGCGATGCAAAAACTAGATTTTGTAAAAAAAAAAGCATCTCTTAGTGTGTGACAGCTGTCAGTCATAAAAACCCGATATAAATTTGGTATCTCTGTAATCGCACCGACCCGAAGAATAAAGTAATCTAATCAGTTATATCACACGAGGAACGGCGTAAAAAATAAATAAAACCAATTCTTCACCTGCTACTTATTTGTTTATTATGTCTCCCAAAGATCCCAGTAAGGCTCTGCCCACATTTATCCTGCGCTCTGCGCTAAGCGCTTACACCAGAGTTTCCGTGTAAATCTCTGAAATACGTGATTCAGACGGAACCCATGACGGAAGATTCCCTGTAATGAGGCAGATATAGGCCACTGTGGATGCCGCCTGGCCTGTGATCCCACGGTGTCATTTGTTTTAGGCGTGCATAAAAGTGCGGTTGGCCACAGTTTTGTGCACTTCTGAAAAAAAGGACACCGCTAAACAGAGGCCAGACGGAGTCCAGAGTAACTCTGCTGCCTCATTACAGTGAATGGATCCCGCAGGGGTTTCATCTGAATTACACCACTTGGAAATTTAGATGGAAACCCCGATGTAAGTGCTCAGCCTAGAGCACCGGATAAATGTTACGGAAAATGTTCCCAATAAAAGCTTCAACTCAGTCCTCAAAAAAAGCTAGTCCCCACTCAGGTGCATCATCTGTTAAAAATATAAGGGACTTCCAAGTTACTGGTAGCAGAAAGGCTCTGGAAAAGCGAAATGGCCCTTGCCCCCCAAAAGAAATTCAGAAAATTTTGTGCTCCCAAATCCAAATGCCTATTCTACAATAATTTGTTCTCCAATTGTCAAATAGCACTCCGTCCCCCCCTGATCTCGCCGTATGGCTGAGCGGTACGATACAGCCACATATGGGGTATTGCCACTTTTAGAAGAAATTGTGTGACACATTTCGGCACCATTTTAACCCATTGCCCTGTGTGAAAATGTAAAATCTGAGGGTAAAACATTTTTTTGTGGTAAAAATATAATTATGCTTTTTTCACTGCCCAATGGTATAAATTTAAAAATTAAAAAATACTCACTACTTCCCTAGATGAATTCCTTGAGAGGTGTAGTTTACAAAATGGGGTCACTTGTGGGGGTTTCTGCTGTTTCGGCCTGTCAGCGACTCTTCAAATGTGACATGGTGTCTGCAACCTATCCCAGCCAACATAGCGCTCCTTTCTCTTCCGAACCCTGCCGTACACCAAAACAGTGGTTTTCCCCCACATATGGGGTATCAGCGTACTCAGGAGAAATTGCAAAACAAATTTCATGGTGCAATTTCTCCTGTTACCCTTATGATAATGCAAAATTAGGAAATGAAAAACATTTTTTTGTGGGAAAAATGTGAAAATTGTATTTTTACGGCTCAATATTATAAACTTCTGTGAAGCAGCTGGGGGTGCAAGGTGCTCACCACACATCTAGATAAGTTCCCTAAGGGTGGCAAAATGGTGGCACTTGTGGGGGGTTTCCACTATTTAGGCAAATCAGGGGCTCCCCAAATGCAACATGGCGTCCGCTAATTATTCAAACAAATTTTACATTCAAAAAGTCAAATGGCACTCCTTCCCTTTCAAACCCTGCCGTGAGCCCAAACAGTGGTTTGCCTCCACATATGGGGTATCAGCGTGTTCAGGAGAAATTGCGCTACAAATTTCATGGTGCAATTTATCCTATTACCCTTATGATAATGCAAAATTAAGGGATGAAAAACGTTTTTGTGGGAAAAATGTGAAAATTTTATTTTTACAGCTCACTATTATAAACTTCTGTGAAGCACCTTGGGGTTCAAGGTGCTCACCACACATCTAGATAAGTTCCCTAAGGGGTCTAGTTTCCAAAATGGTGTCACTTGTGCAGGGTTTCCACTGTTTAGGCACATCAGGAGCTCTCCAAATGTAACATGGCGTCTGCTAATTATTCAAACAAATTTCACATTCAAAAAGTCAAATGGCGCTCCTTCCCTTCCGAACCCTGCAGTGCGCCCAAACAGTGGTTTTTCCCCACATATGGGGTATCTGCGTGCCCAGGGGAAATTGCACAACAAATTTTGGGGTCCATTTTTTCCTGTTACCCCTGCGAAAATAAAAAAAATTGGGTCTAAAGTAATATTTTTGTGAAAAAAGTTAAATGTTAATTTTTTTCTTCCACATTCCAAAAGTTCCTGCGAAGCACCTGAAGGGTTAATAAAGTTCTTGAATGTGGTTTTGAGCACCTTGAGGGGTGCCATTTTTAGAATGGTGTCACTTTTGGGTATTTTCTGTCATAAAGACCTCTCAAAGTGACTTCAAATATGATGTGGTCCCTAAAAAAGTGGTTTTGTAAATTTTGTTGGAAAAATGAGAAATCGCTGGTCAACTTTTAACCCTTATAGCTCCCTAACAAAAAAATTTTTGGTTCCAAAATTGTGCTGATGTAAAGTAGACATGTGGGAAATGTTATTTATTAACTCTTTTGTGTGACATATCTCTCTGATTTAAGGGCATAAAAATTAAAATTTTGAAAATTGCAAAATTTTCAAAATTTTTGCCAAATTTCCGTTTTTTTCACAAATAAACGCAAGTAATACTGAAGAAATTTTACCACTATCATGAAGTACAATATGTCACGAAAAAACAATCTCAGAATCAGGGGAATCCGCTGAAGCGTTCCAGAGTAATTACCTCATAAAGTGACAGTGGTCAGAATTGTAAAAATTGGCCTGGTCATTAACGTGCAAACCACCTTGGGTTGTAAAGGGGTTAAGGATGCCTTGTTTCACCTGCATGGAGAGCTCCTTTGACCGCATGTTTACTTCACAACAAAACCTTCCAAATGCAAACACCAAAGCTCAAATCAACTCCAGGCCTTTTATCTGCTTAATTGAGAATGACATAACGAAGGGATAGCCCACACCTGTCCATGAAATAGCCTTGAAGTTAATTGTCCAATTACTTTTGGTCCCTTTAAAAACAGGGTGGCACATGTTAAGGAGCTGAAACTCCTAAACCCTTCATCCAATTTTAATGTGGATACCCTCAAATGAAAGCTGAAAGTCTGAACTTCAACTGCATCAGAATTGTTTTGTTTAAAATTCATTGTGGTAATGTCTAGAACCAAAATAAGAAAAATGTTGTCTCTGTCCAAATATATATGGACCTAACTGTATACTAGATTCCATGATAGGGTGTTGATCCAGGGAACTAGTCTGATTGTCGTATGGAGTCGGGAAGGAATTTTTTTCCACAATGTGGAGCTTCGTGTTTGCCACATGTTTTTTTTTGCCTTCCTCTGGATCAACATGTTAGGCTATGGGTTGAACTAGATGGACTTAGTTTTTAAGGTTGAAAGAAGACTATGTTACTATGTTACTATGTAATGTCTGTGACCGAACTGGAAGAAACCGCCTAAAGGAAATGGGATTTACATACAGAAAAGCTAAACATAAGCCATCATTAACACCTAAACAGAAAAAAACAAGGTTGCAATGGGCTAAGGAAAAACAATCATGGACTGTGGATGACTGGATGAAAGTCATATTCAGTGATGAATCGCGAATCTGCATTGGGCAAGGTGATGATGCTGGAACTTTTGTTTGGTGCCGTTCCAATGAGATTCATAAAGATGACTGCATGAAGAGAACATGCAAATTTCCACAGTCATTGATGATATGGGGCTGCATGTCAGGTAAAGGCACTGGGGAGATGGCTGAAATTACATCTTCCATAAATGCCCAAGTTTACATTGATATTTTGGACAGTTTTCTTCTCCCATCAATTGAAAGGATGTTTGGGGATGATGACATAATTTTTCAAGATGATAATGCATCCTGCCATAGAGCAAAAACTGTGAAAACATTCCTTGAAAGAAGACACATAAGGTCAATGTCATGGCCTGCAAATAGTCTGGATCTCAAGCCAATTGAAAATCTTTGGTGGAAGTTGAAGAAAATGGTCCATGACAAGACTCCAACCTGCAAAGCTGATCTGGCAACAGCAATCAGAGAAAGTTGGAGCCAGATTGATGAAGAGTACTGTTTGTCACTCATTAGGTCCATGCCACAGAGACTGCAAGCTGTTATTAAAGACAGAGGTGGTGCAACAAAATACTAGTGATGTATTGGAGTGTTCTTTTGTGTGTCTGTTTTTCATGATTCCATAATTTTTTCCTCAGAATTGAGTGATTCCATAATTTTTTCCCTCTGCTTGTTCTGTAAAAAATTACCCTTACTGAGTACCACATTTTTAATCTTGATTTCTTTTAGTGTTTCTTAAAGCCCTAAAGTTGCCATTTGAAATGACTTTAGTTTTGTGCTATGTCTGAGATCTGCTTTTTTTCAACAACATTAAACAACTGAATGAGCATCCTCCGAGCCCGGTGATTCCATAGATATACAACCCCTGGCAAAAACTAACAAGAGAGGATGGTATGTAATAATGATAGGGGGCTATAAATAATCCGTTATGTAAGGGACGGTGCTGTACATAACAAGAGAGGGCACTGTGTAATAAGAGGCGGCAATATAAATAATAAAGGAGGCTATGTAAGAGATATATGTGTGTGTGGCTATATATATATCTGTAGCTTTGTCGCCATAAAAGGCGGGGGGCCCAGACACATTTCTTGCACAGGGGCCCAAAGCAATCAGTGTCCGCCCCTATGTTGAGGTGTGCAGTAGCCTATTCCTCAAACCATGGCCACAGGTAATCATTACTTATAATTTATTTGCATGGAGTATTCTGTACATGCTTCATTTGTGATACAGGTGCTTCTCGCAAGATTAGAATATCATCAAAAAGTTAATTTATTTCAGTTCTTCAATATAAAAAGTGAAGACTAATACATTATATAGAATCATTACAAACAGAGTGATCTATTTCAAGTGTTTATTTCTGTTAATGTTGATTGTAAGCCATAACCGTCAATGAAATCACTAAAGTTATTATCTCAGTAAATTAGAATACTTTAGAACAACAGCTTGAAATTTATTTTTTAAATCCGAAATGTTGGCCTACGGAAATGTATGTTCAGTAAATGCACTCAATACTTGGTCGGGGCTCCTTTTGCATAAATTACTGCATCAATGCGGCGTGATATGGAGGCGATCAGCCTGTGGCACTGCTGAGGTGTTATGGAAGTCCAGGTTGTTTTGATAGCGGCCTTCAGCTCGTCTGCATTGTTGGGTCTGGTGTCTCATCTTCCTCGTGACAATATCCCATAGATTCTCTATGGGGTTAAGGTCAGGTGAGTTTGCTGCCAATCAAGCACAGTGATACTGTTGTTTGTACACCAGGTGTTGGTACTTTTGGCAGTGTGGACAGGTGCCAAGTCCTGCCGGAGAATGAAATTTCCATCTCCAAAAAGCTTGTCGGCAGAGGGAAGCATGAAGTGCTCTAAAATTTCCTGGTAGACGGCTGCGCTGACTTTGGTCTTGATAAAACACAGTGGACCTGCACCAGCAGATGACATGGCTCCCCAAACCATGACTGATTGTGGAAACTTCACACTATACCTCAAGCAGCTTGGATTGCGTGCCTCTCCACTCTTCCTCCAGACTCTGGGACATTGATTTCCATAAGAAATGCAAAATTTACTTTCATCTGAAAACAACACCTTGGACCACTGAGCATCAGTCCAGGTCTTTTACTCCTCGGCCCAAGTAAGATACTTCTGGCGTTGTCTATTGGTCATGAGTGGCTTGACACAAGGAATGCGCGACACTTGTAGCCCATGTCCTGGATATGTCTGTGTGTGGTGGCTCTTGAAGCAATGACTCCAGCAGCAGCCCACTCCTTGTGAATCTCCCCCAAATTTTTGAATGGCCGTTTTTTAACAATCCTTTCAAGGCTGCGGTTATCCCGGTTGCTTGTGCACCTTTTTCTACCACACTTTTTCCTTCCACTCAATTTTCCATTAATATGCTTGGATACAGGACTCTGTGAACAGCCAGCTTCTTTAGCAATGACCTTTTGTGGCTTACCCTCCTTGTGAAGTATGTAAATGACTGCCTTCTGGACATCTGTCAAGTCAACAGTCTTCCCCATGATTATGGAGCCTACTGAAACAGACAAAGGGACCTTTTTAAATGAGTAGGAAGCCTTTGCAGGTGTTTTTCGTTAATCATTCTAATTCACTGAGATAATGACTTTTGTATTTTCATTGGCTGCAAGCCGTAATCATCAACATTAAGGCTATTTGCACCACGATGCAGAAATGCTCTGGATTTTTTCCTGAGCGTTTCTGCATCTCCCTGGCAAAATGCATGCGGATTGTACATGCTAATTGTACATGTGTTTTTCCTGCCAGGAACATGGGGAAGTGAAGCGTTCTTCACATGCATTTCCGCATGCGGATTGACCAGCGCTTTCCAAGCGATTTTAGCACCACTTTCAAAGTGCTTGACAACTTGGTCACACTATATAAATCCAGGCAAATTGCATGGATTTATATAGTGTGACCAAAAGAATGTTTAAAAATAAAAAAATAAATCTATAGTTACCTTCTGATGGCCCCCGGTGTCTTGCTGCGCTCCGTCCTGGCTGCCGGCAGATCACTACACTGAAGGACCTGCCTTCACATGACTATGACGTCAGCGCAGGTCCTTCAGTCCACCGCGAGCTGCCGGCAAGGGAGGACAAGCGCAGCAGGGGCCGTCAGAAGGTAAATATAACATTTATTTTTTATTTTATTCTTTTTTTTTACAGGTTCTATGGTACCCGGGTCCGGAGTCTCCTGTCCACACCCGGGTACCATCCGCACATTGAAACGCATGGAATGCGCATCTACAGATGCAGTGATGCGGAATCCATGCGTTCCAATACAAGTCAATGGCGGCGAAAATGCAGCGCTTCCGCAAAATAATTGGTAGTGCTGTGTTTTTTTCCGCAATGATAATCTGCAGCGGAAATTTCCGCAGCATGTGCACAGCACATGCGGATTATCATTGGGGAACATGGCAGGCCTTCTATGATGTGTTTTTTAAGCTTTTCTGCAGCGTTTTTGCCGCTGCGAAAACGCTTAAAAAACGCATCATGGGCAACAGAAATAAACACTTGAAATCTGTTTGTAATGACTCTATATAGTATGAGTTTCACTTTTTGTATTGAAGAACTGAAATAAATTAACTTTTTGATGATATTCTAATTTTGTGAGAAGCACCTGTATATCCATGGTGTTGAAATGGTGTACATAGGTTTGGAGATATTATAGTTAAAATCATTTCCTGCCTCTGTATGTAAATGTTCTTTAATTTATTAGTTTCTATATTTGTGGTTGGCCAATTGATTCGTATTAATAAAAATATACAATATGGACTATGCAGGTATTTCCTATATGGCGAGTTGAGCAATTGATTCATATTATATGATATACTGTATGGACCATGCTGGTATTTCTTATATGGTTTCTATTTTCTAAGTGAACTATTTTGCCTGAACATTGGCAACACGGTGGCTCAGTGGTTAGCAATGCAGCACTGGGGTCCTGGGTTCAAATCAACAGGACAACATCTACAAGAAATTTGTATGTTCTCCCTGTGTTTGTGTGGGTTTCCTACGGGCTCTCCGGTTTCCTCCCACATTTCAAAGACATAATGATAGGTAATTTAGATTGTGAGCCCCATTGGGGACAGTGCCTATAATGTCTGTAAAGCGCTGTGGCATTAATGGCGCCTATATAAGTGAGTAAAATAAACATCTATTTTAGGGTGGACAGTTTTCTCCTGCTTCTGTGTCTGTCGTTATCTAATCTTTACTTATTGTTGTGACCTTTTATAGGTTTACTGCTTTTATGTATTGATGAATTTTTGCATTTAATAAATTTTGATACTTTCTGAGATTGTGGATCCTATTGATTCTTCTTGATCTCTGTAGGTTTCATAAATTAGTTATCAGTAGTTGAGAAACAAAAGCAATCTCACGAGCAACAGACAAATATGTTCCAAATGGGTCCTTCTTAAAACAATATAGGGATGAGGCACATGGAAATAAAGGCCAGATACTATCAGTCACGCACAGTGTGGGAAAGACTAAGTGCAACACGAAGGGATGAGGGGAAGGTAGCTAAAACGCTAGGCAAAGGGGGAGTGGAGACCCCTAGGCAGATCTAATATCACCCTACCCATACTACCATCCCTATATACGTTCCGCACCTATCGCCCAACAAGAAACCTGATCCCTGTATATCCCTAGAGCTAGGCCCTAGATGGTGAGGGGGGTGAGCACTGGTCAGTCCCCACTATAAACTAAAGACAACAAGGGAGACAAACAAAGGGGGAAAACTTAGCTTGAGCAGACACCAGAGAGATAACATCAAACATTCTCCTAGGGCACCAGAGAGGGGCTAGCCAACTGCTATAGCTCCAAGCATGCACAAGGGAAAATGAGAATATCACGGGCAACTCCCTGAAGCAGACTGAGAGTTTATAAACACCCAGACCAGGGTGTGTCAATCAGAGCCGGAGGGAGGTTGCCGCTGGGTCCAAAATAAAGAAGGATTAAGAAGGCTTCTGCAATGCCAAACGCAGTGACCTTCTGCAGCCAGATTCAGTGCAACTGTCTGTTACACCTGACACACCCGTGACAGTACCCCCCTTCTATGAGTGGCCTCCGGTTTCTCAGGATAAGAGATGTGGAATGAAGCAATCAGCCTGGGGGCATTCACCTTTGATGCTGAAACCCACATCCTTTCCTCTGGACCATAACCCTTGTATTATAGTGAATGACGTTGGAGACGAGAATCTACAAATCTCGAAATATGAAACTCCAAATTACCATCAAGCATTATTGGGGGCGGCGATAGGGGAGAGGAGTCAAGAAGTTCAACATATTTCTTGAGCTGAGACCTGTGAAAGACATTGTGGATCTTAAGGGCCTGAGGTAGCTCAAGACAAAACACTGCTGAGTTAATGACTGTGGTTATTTTATAGGGACCAATAAACCTAGGTCCCAGCTTCCAAGAAGGAACCTTCAACTGAATATTCCTGGTAGACAACCACACAGTCATTCACACTCGGGCCCGAACCTGGCAAGCGTTTCCTGTCAGCCATACGTTTGTACCTGTTTGTACCTGATCTTCAATTTACTCAGAACCCCCTGCCACACCAAGGAGAGACACGAAGCAAAACGTTCCTCCTCAGGAACTCCCAAAGCCCCTCTCCCACTAAAAGTACCAATCTGTGCATGGTAACCGTATGTACCAAAGAACGGTGACCTGCTGGTAGATTCTTGGCAATGATTATCAATAGTAAATTCTGCCAGTTGTAGGTAAGATGCCCAATCCTCCTGGTTTTCGTAGACAAAACACCTGAGGTAAGTCTCCAAATTCTGATTAATGCGCTCGGTCTGTCACTTTAACTGAGGATGGAAGGCAGAGGAAAAGGACCGCTGCACCCATAGTCAAGAACAGAACGCTTTCCAGAACTTGGAAACAAACTGGGTCCACCGATATGACACCACATTGGAGGTGACAGATGTCAGATTTATAAACACCTGAGCAAGAGTCTTGGCATGTGGAAGTGCCGTTAATGCGACGAACAATTTTACTGAACCTATCTACAACCACCAAAACCACAGTTTTGCCTGCAGATACCGGTAGATCAGTAATAAAATCCATGGACAAGTGTGTCCATGGCCTGCTAGGAATAGGTAGCGGAGGAAGAGTACCAGACGGATGGGTATGCGATACTTTAGAACGCGCACAATTACTACATGTGTTCAACCACATCCCAATGCAACCCCAGCCACCAGAAACGATGAGACAGGAGGTCCGCAGTTGCCTTACCACCTGGATGACCAACAAGCACAGAGTTGTGATGTTCCCTAATTACTTTGCGGCGCAGATTAGATGGTACAAATAACCTTCCTGATGGGCAGGAGGCAGGGGCATCCCCCTGTGCCTCCAACACCTCACCCTCCAGTTTAGGGTACAATGCTGAAATGACTACCCCCTTCTGTAAAATCAGGCAGGGTTCTCATGGTCACCACCACCAGGAAAGTTCTGGGACAAAGCATCAGCCTTGACATTCTTGACCCCTGGACGGAAAGTGACAACAAAATTGACCCTTTTAAAAAAAACAATGATCATCTAGCTTGTCCAGGGTTAAGACGTTTAGCCAATTGAAGATATGACAGGTTCCTATAGTCTGTGATAACAGTAATAGGATAGACAGCCCCCTCCAACCAATGTCGCCATTCTTCGAATGCCAATTTAATTGCCAAAAGCTCTCTATTACCCGCATTATAATTTCTCCCAGCCGAAGATAATTTCTTAGAAAAGAAAGCACATGGACGCCCCAACCCCCACCTCCGACGCATCAACTTCCACAATAAAGGATTTGGAAACATTGGGTTGACTGAGCATAGGTGCAGTGGTGAAACAGCTTTTTAGGGAGGAAAAAGCCTGCAGGGCGGCATTCGACCATTTAGAAAAATCAGACCCTTTCCTTGTCATGTCAGTGAGGGGTTTCACAATTACTGAATAATTTTGGATGAATTAGTAAAGCCTAGAAAACGTTGTAGGTTCTCAGGAGGGTCCCAATCAAGGACAGCACGAATCTTCTCCGGATCCATCCGAAAACCCGAAGATGACAACAGGTACCCCAAAAACTGCACCTCCTGGACTGCGAAAACACACTTTTCTAGTTTGGCAAATAGTTTGTTATCCCTTAATACCTGAAGCACCTGTTTAACATGCCCCCGATGTGTCTCAAAATCCGGTGAGTAAACCAAAATATCATCCAGATAGACCACCACAAACCTGCCCACCAAATGATGAAAATATCTTTAATGAAATGCTGGAACACCACAGGTGCATTGGTCAGATCAACAGGCATAACCAAACTCTCAAAATGGCCTTCAGGGGTATTGAATGCTGTTTTCCATTCGTCCCCCTCTCTGATTCTAACCAGACTGTAGGCTCCTCTTAAATCCAACTTGGAGAACACCTTAGCTCCCACAACTTGGCTGAACAAATCTGGAATCAGAAGAAGAGTGTATCGATCCCAGATGATAATTTGATTGAATTCCTGGAAATCTAAACAGGGACGTAGATCGCCATCTTTTTACTTCACAAAGAAGAACCCTGCCGCCACGGGCGAAGATGAAGGTTTGATATGTCCCTTCTCCAGACTTTCCGCAATGAAATCCTTCATGGCTTGTCTCTCAGGGACAGAAAGATTATACAGTCTGGACTTTGATAGTTTAGCTCCGAGGCTCACAGTCATATGCACGATGAGGAGGCAAATCCTGACTCCCCCTCTCAGAAAAAAAGTCTTCAAAACCAGATAAAAATGTAGGTAAGGTCTCTGTAGAGACTGTAGAAAGGAAATATTTAAACAGTTGTTCTCATGGCAGTAATCTCCCCACAAAATGATCTCCCTGGATTGCCAATCCACCAACGGATTATGCTTTACCAACAAGGGTAGACCCAAAACAATTGGGCTGGGAAGACTGTCCAGGACATAGCAAGGAGTTATCTCACAATGAACCGACCCCACCCTCAGTTTCACATTATGTACAATCTGAGTCAGAGCTTTCTGTGCAAGTCGATGGAGAAGATGGGAATGGGCTTAGCTAAAGCACAGCAAGCAAGATCATGAGTTCTCTCAAACTCAGCATCAAATATGCTGACTCCAGCTCCATTGTTTTCAAACACAGAAATTTTCTCGTTTTTGCTCTCTAGCACCACCTCTGCTGTCAGGACAAACCGGGAACTGCAGGTTGACGAAAAATGCACTCCTTACTTATCCAACTCCAGACCACCAAGGGTTAATCGAGTATCCTTTTGCTTAGGAATCGAAGGACAGGCCCCAGAAAAATGTTCCTTTTTTCCGCAGAAAGAACACACGCTCCTTTTTTCTTGCGGATTTAAAATAAATTAAACTTTTTGATGATATTCTAATTTTATTCTACTGTATATTGTAGGGATCGTACTCACTTGGGTGCGATGGGAGGCAAACAGGAGGCATGTTCCTGAAGTGTCCATAACGGTTCATTTGCTTCATAAACCGATCAAAAGCAAAATGCAAACAAACAGCCTTAGGTGCAGGCAAAAACAAAGAAAACAGTCCTTTTAGCCAAGTCTCTGGTTAGCCAGCGCTGTGGTCACACAGGTTGATAGGCATCTAGTACACGGCTCAGTCTGGAGACAACCACACACAGGAGACCTTCTCCCTCCAGATACACAGCCCATGTGACAAACAACAACCTCCATTTTATAAAAAAACAAGGAGAAATATGGGGTCTTTAAAAAAAAGTGTAAAAAGATTACATTTTTATTTTCTCATACTTTCTTCGCCTCTTGAGAAAGCCGGTCTCCTGGCGGCGAAACGCGCGTTGAGGTTCAATCCTGCACTATAAACAACCACTTTTTCCTCCCTTAAACTTGGCCGTGGCTGACTCTTCTGTGGTGGAAAGGAAGCCTTATGTATATAATATTATGCACTACTGCTAAGCTTTACATTGTACTTGATGATTGTATACCTAGGGCTTACCTGCCAAACCATTTGTACTCACACGTGTGAGTACCTCACCACATGCATATATATATTTTTTTTAGGGAGTTCATGGAACATGTTATTGCCACTCATTTCCTGTCTGTCTGATCATGCTTGTGTGGCACCCCAGGGGTCTGGTTGCCACAGTGATAGAAATATTACGTCTGGGAGCAAGTGGGAGGTTCCCTGGTCAGGAGCCCTTGAACATGCAACACCCCCTGTCCCAGACCAGATAGGGGAGGAACCTGCCCTATATAAACTGGATCTGGGGCGGGGTTAGAGCAGAGAAAGAGAGAGACAGGGAAAGCAACAGCTATGAGCTCTGTAGGAGCAGGAGCTGAAGACCAGGGACTTGAGCTAAGCGGAGTTCATCCTGGCAGAAGACGCCAAGAACCGGACACAGGAGTCCGAGGCTGTGGGGACTTATATACACCCAGCAGCAGAAACCCGACGGCAGGGGATTTCAGGTCCTCTGGCCATAGAAGCCCGGAGGCTCAGTCACGAGCAGGGGACCAGCACCGCCATCGAGGATCGAGGGCTATCAGAAGGCCCCAAGTCACCAGCCATACGGGTGAGCACCACACGGTATACTCAGGGACGTGGGCTACTTCCACTCGCTTACAGCAAAGTAGCCAGGAAGAGTGCAGTCAGACGGGGAGGCCTACAACTCCACCTGGCCAGGGGAACTCCTGTTTGGTCACAGACTGACCAGGCCCCTTATGCTAGCCAGTACTCCCGGGAGGGTCTGCCTTATTATCATCAGTAAAGACCCTAAACTGCACTGCAAAGACAGAGTCATTCCTGCTTCACCCGTGCACCATCACTCCCATCATCCACACTCCCTGCCCTGAGGCTATACTCCTCCCGTGGGGAGTTATCCCATCCTTTACTGCGCACACCACACCAGCCTCAGCGGTCGGCCTCGCAGCGGCGGTACACCCTGACCGCAATCCATGGGTGGCGTAGTCGGACATTAAACCATAAAACCCCTATAAAAGACTGCCACTGGTTTGACCACCCTGAGCCACGGGACCGGTCACCGCCACGGAGACTAAAACCCCCAGAGACCCGGCTCCGGGTAATCCACACACGTGCATACACGGCCCAGGGGGCGCATCAACTTTGGCGTAGTCGGCAGGATTTCGTGCCCGCAACCACCGGGTACTGCGTGCCTTCAAAAGACTGTCATACCTGCCGTGGTGAAGTTTTCCCGCCGTCCGGAGCCGTTTCCCGCCATCTTCGGCCATTTCCCGCCATCCTCGGCCGCTTTCCCGCCATCGAGCACCATCTTCGAGACGCCGCGCGGGAAGAAGAGGGGCGTGGACGCCGAAAGCGCGCGAGAGCTGAAGCCCTGCCCTACGTCCTGACGCTGCGCAAGGTCCTGGAAGGAGCCCAGCGGACGCCGACGTCATCAGCACGCGACGCAAGGTCCTCAACCCCGACGATCACCAGCGGAGCCGCGGCCTACGGAAGAGGATCGACGGAAGGTAGGCCACACTTAACTAGGGGGGAGGAAGATGACGGACACGGAGGGACCCTCTACCACCAGCGCGGCCACTGCCGCAGTAATGCCGTTCACAATGCCATACATCCCCGGAGCCGCCTGGCTGCCCCAATACTCAGGGGAGTCGCATACCCTAAGCAACTTTAAAGAGAGACTGTACAGCCTATTTAAAGTATACCCCCTGACGGAGGGACAGAAAGTGAGCATATTGATAGGCCAGTTAACCGCCGCAGCCCAGCGTGAAGTAAAGTCCTGGTCAGTCCGGGACAAGCAGACCGTAAAAGAGATCTTGACCCATCTGAAGGACACTTTTGATACCCGCACCTCAGCCGAGATCAAAATGAGATTTTAGGGTGCAAGCAGCGGGCCCAAGACAGTATAAGAGACTATGCTTTGAGTTTGCAAGAGGCGCTGGGAGCCATTAAACATGCAGACCCTGACAGTGTGCGGAATGCAGATGAACTGTTAACTGAGCAATTCATTGAGGGTCTGCTGTCCAACGCCCACCGAACCCAGTTACGTGCAATGGCCTTGCAGAACCCTGGTTTAGACTTTGCAAAGTTCAAAGACAGGGCCATCCGGGTGCTCCGAGAACCAGCACTGTAGCGCTGTAACCCACCGGCGCCCTGCTACTACCTATCACCAGGAGGCGGCGCCCTTGTCTACAGAGTCTGTAGGAGCTGGTGCGCAGGCTTTGGATAACAACCCGGCTACAGACCTGCACCATCAGGTCCAAGAGCTAACCAAAAGCGTAGCCGCGCTAACCAGAACTGTGCAGTCTTTACAGGTCTCTCCTCCAGGAAAGATCCAGCTGGCATCCGGACCGGAGGACGTCCCGTGGCGCCGACAGAGGAGGAGGATCCCATCGTCCAGAGGAAGGCCCAGCGACAGATACAACGAGGACGGACAACCCATCTGCCGCCGCTGCAATCAACCCGGACATATGGCTAGGTACTGTCATTTAAACGGGCACAACCTGGGGCAGAGGGCCAACCCCCAGGCGTAAGATCATCAGGCCCCTCAAACTGGCGTGATAAATATGTAGGGGGACGTCCAGTCTAGCCTGTGGTACTGGATGGCATTCCAATGAGTGCCCTACTAGACACTGGGTTACAGGTAACTACCATCCCTTATGTGCTCTTTAAGCGGTATTGGAATGACTCTGACATAACCCGCTACCCAGATGACGACCTGAGTATCATCGCCAGCAATGGTCAGCCCGTGCCGCAGGTGGGATTCAAAGAGGTGACCATTAAGATCGGTAAAGTCTAACTGGCGGCACAAGGACTGATTATTGTGGACATTGACCGTCATGAGTGTCACCCTAAAATAACCTTGGGGACTAACGTGATTGAAAATTGTCTTGCAGAGGTGATTCTCATTTTACAGCAGGTTGCCAAGAATGCCAGTTCCAGCCAGCAGCGTGTTCTCCAAAAAGAGATCCGGGCACTGATGAAACAGCAACAAGTGGAACTATCTGGTGGTGAGATTGGTAGCGTGAGAATGTGTGACCCGTTCCCTATTGCCATGCCCCCGAAAAGTGAGATGATGATCTGGTGCCGGGCAGCTATTGGTCTAAGAGGTAGAGACTACCAAGCAATGGTGGAACCCGTTTACTCAGACAGTAGGCCCACCATTTTGACAGCACGGGGGGTGGTCGATGTACGCCATGGGAGGGTACCTGTCCGCATCATAAATATCAGGGAGAGAGAAGTATACCTGCCCCGGTATGCCACGCTAGCCAAATTGTTCACCATAAACCAAAATTCTGTAAGGGCCGTGGAACCCTTGCCTCCATCTCAACCAGAGGAAGGTAACGGCTCTAAGAAACAAATGGAGGACTGGTGTCAGCAACTGCATTTGGATACTGACTCCACTCCCTCACACCAAAAACAGGGAGTCTACCGGGTGGTTCAGGAGTACGAAAGAGTCTTTAGTAAACACCCGCTAGACTTCGGGCGAGTAAAGGGGGTAGAACATCACATCCCCACAGGAGACCATCTACCCATAAAGGAAAAATACCGACCTGTACCCCTTGCACACTATCAGCATGCAAAGGGGATGTTGCGGGACATGAAGGAGGCTGGGGTAATCAGGGACAGCTGTAGCCCCTGGGCACCTCCATTAGTTCTAGTGAAAAAGAAGGACAACACAACAGAATGTGTGTAGACTACAGAAAGGTCAACCGTATCACACACAAATATGCGTACTCGTTACCTAGAATAGAAGAATCTTTAGCTGCATTAAAATCTGCTAACTTCTTCTCCACTTTGGTCTTACTAGCGGGTACTGGCAGGTTCCTGTAGCAGAAGCAGACAAGGAGAAGACCGCATTCACCACCACGATGGGTCTCAGCGAATTCAACTGTATGCCGCTCGGGCTCTGCAACGCACCAGGAACCTTCCAGCGGTTGATGGAATGCTGTCTGGGACACCGGAATTTTGAGACGGTCCTGTTATACCTGGACGATTTCATCGTCTATTCCAAAACCTATGAGGACCATCTGAAACACCTGGCAGAAGTGTTTGACGCCCTGGCAAGCTACGACCTAAAGGTGAAACCCTCCAAGTGTCACCTCCTGAAACCAAACGTGCAGTACCTGGGACACATGGTGAGTGCTGACGGAGTGGCTCCCGACCCCGATAAGATCACCGTGATTAAAGACTGGCCAAGACCCTCCAGAATAAAGGAAGTGCGGCAGTTCCTCGGGTTGGTAGGCTACTACCAAGATTCATTCCCGGTTTCACCAAAATGGCAGCCCCTATGCAGGACCTCCTGATAGGTCAATCCAGGAAGGCCAAAAACCAGAAGCCGCCCTTCAGGTGGGAAAAGCTGGAAGAGGAGTCCTTCCGCCAGCTGAAGATGGCCCTCACGGGGGATGAAATCCTGGCGTACCCTGACTACGGCCAGCCCTTTATCCTCCACACGGACGCGAGCAACATCGGGCTAGGAGCCGTACTGTCCCAGATCCAGCAGGGGAAAGAACGGGTAATCGCTTACACCAGCCGAAAACTACGGCCCACAGAGAGAAACCCTGAGAATTATAGCTCATTCAAGCTAGAGTTTCTGGCAGTGGTGTGGGCAGTGACCGAACGTTTCAAGCATTACCTTGCCTCTTCCAAGTTCACCGTGTACACGGATAACAACCCGTTGACACACCTGGACACTGCAAAACTTGGTGCCCTGGAGCAGAGATGGATGGCCCGCCTGTCCAACTATGAATTCACCATCAAATACCGGGCGGGACGCTCAAATGCCAACGCGGATGCCCTGTCCAGAATGCCAAACTTACCGGACGTAGGGGAAAATCCAGAAGAACTGGAAGAAGTCGAACTCCCTGCGTTCCACCGTCATGGGATTACCCTGTATTCCCACCGTGTGAGGGACAGGCGCTCTGCTGCGTTCAATCCCTTACCCCACTACAGCTGGGCGGAGACACAAGACAGTGATCCCGCAGTCCGTCTGGTGAAGGAAATGCTGACACAGGCTGATGCCCGTCTTGACCCAGACGCTCCGGAGGAGACCAAGCAACTGTGGAAGGAGAAAAGTAAACTGTTTCTTTACAAGGAGAATGGTCAACTCTAGAACACATGAGCTGACCTGGCAGGTAGTGGTCCCAAGACGAGACGCGGCTATGGTTCTGGAGGCATACCACGACGGAGCAGGACACTTCGGATGAAAGAAGCTGGAGTTCTTGTTGCGTGGACAGTTCTACTGGGTAGGCATGAGAGGAGCCATCGAGAGGTGGTGCAGAGACTGTGGCCCGTGCAGCCTAAGGAGAAGAGACCGTGCCAGCCAGAGGACTCCCCTGCAGCCCATCATCACCAGGCAGCCACTGGAACTGGTAGCCCTGGACCATGTGAAACTGGCTCCAAGCAAATCTGGGTACATCTACGCCCTCACCATCGTAGATCACTACTCCCAGTTCCTGGTGGTGGTCCCTGTCAAGGACTTAACGGCCCAAACAGCAGCCAGGGCCTTCCAGCTGCACTTCTGCCGTCCGCACGGGTATCCGGAGCAAGTGCTGATGGACCAAGGACCAGCCTTCGAAGCGGAGGTCTTCCAAGAGTTCTGCAATCTGTATGGCTGCAGGAAGATAAGAACAACGCCCTATCACCCTCAGACCAACGGACTATGTGAGAAAATGAACCAGGTGGTGATAGACTTGCTAAAAACGTTGCCCCTGGAAGAACGCAGTCTGTGGCCTGAAAAACTGCCTGATTTGGTGGACTTGTATAATCACATCCCCGTAGGTTCCACCAACAGTACCCCGGCTTACCTAATGAGAGCAAGACCTGGTAAGCTGCCTATTGACCTGGATATGGGAGTCCTGACACCTGAGGACACCTCGCCAGAGGCAGACTGGGATACAGAACGGCAGCAGCAGTATCGGAAAGTACAGGAGAGAGTCGAACGAAGTCTGTCTCAAGCAAGAGAAAGGCAAGAGAAGGCTTATAACCAGCATGCTCCCGCTGTTCCCCTGGTACCTGGAGAGCAGGTCTTGAAGAAAAAGAGGTGGCTCCACAAGTTGGACGACCAGTGGGAGGAGGACCCGTACACCGTACTGCCTTCAAGTCATGATAATCCAAAAGTCTGTGTAATCAGTAAGGATGGAGGAGAGACCACAGCCATTGTCTCCAGAGACCATCTGAAAAAGTGTCCCGAACAGCTGCAAAGCCCTGACGAAGATCAAGAGAACCCTCAACCCGCAGAGGAAAGGGAAGAAATGATCAGTACCGTACTCGGAGACTTCCCCCGGTCCTGGACTCAAATCAACAATGCAGTCGTGGTACCCGTCCTCACCTTTCTCCAGTCAGCCCCTCAAGGGCCTACAGAAGGACAGGGAGTGTCAGAAGAGCAGCCGGCCCAGGAGGCAGAAGAATCCATACCAGCAGCCCAGGAGAATCAACCCTCTGCTAGTAGTGAGCCTGCCATGCCCCTAGTAAGCCAAAGAGTACGCAGAAAGCTGCCAGGCCTACCCGCAACACCTCCTACACCCTGTAGTGCAGAACCAGATAGTGGGTTACGTAGGTCCACCAGGAGCACTAGAGGACAGATGCCCGCTCGCTGGAGAATCTAAAATGTAATGTGAATTTGCTTGTAAATTGCCAATGCTGAAAATTGTTTATGTTTTTGTTGCCTGTTCATTGATTATGTTTCTCTACTTACCCTGCAGGTTTATTTGGACTGACAGGTTATGGACGCTGAGTAACCGGAACTATATTGTAAATAGTTGCACCTGGTGCCTCTTGCAAAGACGGCCACGGAAGGAAAACCTGTCTGGCGTGGCCCCGTGTGGTTCAAAGTAGCTCGCTTCGCCTTGCAGCCACGCCCAGGGCCAACGTTTGGGGTTTGCTTTGGACAGGTCCCCTACCCTGTTCCAAGACTTCACCTTGGGTGATATAGACACCCGGTTACGGAAATGCCGTGACCATCAAGACAAAAATGTACTTTTTCCTGTTATTGTTGATACCCTTGTATTTGTGTTTTTCTTAAAAATGTGTTTAGTCCCGGAGTACTAAATTTCACTAGGGGGGAATGTGGCACCCCAGGGGTCTGGTTGCCACAGTGATAGAAATATTATGTCTGGGAGCAAGTGGGAGGTTCCCTGGTCAGGAGCCCTAGAACATGCAACACCTCCTGTCCCAGACCAGATAGGGAAGGAACCTGCCCTATATAAACTGGATCTGGGGTGGAGTTAGAGCAGAGAAAGAGAGAGACAGGGAAAGCAACAGCTATGAGCTCTGTAGGAGCAGGAGCTGAAGACCAGGGACTTGAGCTAAGCGGAGTTCGTCCTGGCAGAAGACGCCAAGAACCGGACACAGGAGTCCGAGGCTGTGGGGACTTATATTCACCCAGCAGCAGAAATCAGACGGCAGGGGATTTCAGGTCCTCTGGCCATAGAAGCCCAGAGGCTCAGTCACGAGCAAGGGACCAGCACCGCCATCGAGGAGCGAGGGCTATCAGAAGGCCCCAAGTCACCAGCCATACGGGTGAGCACCACACGGTATACTCAGGGACGTGGGCTACTTCCACTCGCTTACAGCAAGGTAGCCAGGAAGAGTGCAGTCAGACGGGGAGGCCTACAACTCCACCTGGCCAGGGGAACTCCTGTTTGTTCATAGACTGACCAGGCCCCTTATGCTAGCCAGTACTCCCGGGAGGGTCTGCCTTATTATCATCAGTAAAGACCCTAAACTGCACTGCAAAGACTCTGAGTCGTTCCTGCTTCACCCGTGCACCATCACTCCCATCATCCACACTCCCTGACCGCAATCCACGGGTGGCGTAGTCAGACATTAAACCATAAAACCCCTATAAAAGACTGCCACTGGTTTGACCACCCTGAGCCACGGGACCGGGTCACCGCCACGGAGACTACAACCCCCAGAGACCCGGCTCCGGGTAACCCACACACGTGCATACACGGCCCAGGGGGCGCGTCACTTGACCTATGACAAATATCCCCCTCTTTTCCCCACCTCCCTCTTTTACATATATTTTTTGTATGAGAAGATAAAAATTAATCTTTTTACACCTTTAAAGACTCCGTATTTCTCCTTGTTTTTTTGATGCTCTGTTAAGAGTTGTTGCTCATTAACAGCCTGCAGGGGAAGACTTGCTATTTTGATTATGCCACTGGCCTCTTGTTTATTATTAACCTCCATTTTATAGTCTGTTAACTACACCCAGAGGTGAGGTATGTGGGTAGGTAGACCGGCCCATCTCTCTCAGCTACCTGTAACCCGGTCCCAGGTGCACCAAACGAACCTCTTAAGCCCCCGTCTCACATAGCGAGATTGCTAGCGAGATCGCTGCTGAGTCACGGTTTTGGTGACGCAACAGCGACCTCACCAGCGATGTCGCTATGTGTGACACTTTCAAGCGATCAGGCCCCTGCTGTGAGGTCGCTGATCACTGCAAAATGTCCTGGACCATTTTTTGGTCTTTGCCCTCCCGCTGGTCAGCACACATCGCTGTGTATGACCAGCGATCAGGCTTGTAACCATGATAAACAGCGCGTTACTAGGGGCACGTAGACACATTTTCAGTTGTTTCACACTTTTTTGTTAAGTATATAATTCCACATGTGTTAATTCATAGTTTTGATGCCTTCAGTGTGAATGTACAATTTTCAAAGTCATGAAAATACAGAAAAATCTTTAAATGAGAAGTGGTGTCCAAACTTTTGGTCTGTACTGTATATACAGTTAGGTCCATATATATTTGGACAGACAACATTTTTCTAATTTTGGTTCTAGATATTACCACAATGAATTTTAAACAAAACAATTCAGATGCAGTTGAAGTTCAGACTTTCAGCTTTCATTTGAGTGTATCCACATTAAAATTGGATGAAGGGTTTCGGAGTTTCAGCTCCTTAACATGTGCCACCCTGTTTTTAAAGGGACCAAAAGTAATTGGACAGATTAAATAATTGTAAATAAAATGTTCATTTCTAGTACTTGGTTGAAAACCCTTTGTTGGCAATGACTGCCTGAAGTCTTGAATAGAGATGAGCGTTGTTCTACTCGAACTGTTCGCCAATCTCAAATTCGAGCTGTTTTGGGCGGTGTTCGAGCCGTTCGGCGAACACGAACAATTTGAGAAAAATTCGGCTGTTCGAGGTTATGTTCGATAACTGTTCGTGCACCAAAATCATAACTGGATTTTTTCTCAGTAATGATGAAAATTAATGTTAATACGCAGTTTGAGTGTACAGCGGGGTGGGGGGAGGGGCAGGGGATGGATCTCTGCAGGAACAATGAAGATCTCCATTTTTTTTTTCTCTTTCCCGCATTTACAGTGGGGAGGTGCAATCTGTCAGCCTATCAGCAGCGCACACACAGAGCGAAGTGCTTTTTTTCACACAAGCAAGGGCATTGTTAGAACCTTGCTCTTAGGTTTTTTCCTTTGCTGGTCACATGACCTTGTTGGCCTATTTAATCCTGCTCCGCCCTTCTGGCTTTGCTGGACTTCATTGTATAACTACTTTCTAGTTAGCCTGTGCTCTGTATCTAACTCTGTTAGTTTGCTTGGTCTACGGACCTCTATGTTCTTTATATTTTGTTTGTTCGTCTGTCTGCTACTATTTCTGTTAGGAGGTGTCCCATTTTCCTCCCAGTCCTTAGTACTTGTAGGGATTCCTTCCCCACATCTATAGGTCTCCGTACAGACTAGCTTAGGACTTTAGCAGGTCTGATCGCAGGATCAGGTTCCCTGTTACATCGTAGGGATTCAGCTGAGTTCTATCGTAGGGACAGATCTCCTCTCTTTCCTTAGCTCTGGTAGCAGAACATAACAGGCATGTGTCATTGGCAGTGTATGTTACATGTCCTTGCCCTATAAGACCAAGCCATTTTCCCCGTCGCCACCATTTTCTCACTGCTGCAGCTGCGTGTTAGACGGCACCGCTGTTGCTGTGTGTGCTATACCTTGTTAATTTCAAGCCAATTTTCGCACAAATCTACAGATAGCTTGGGAGTAGGGAATAGTTGTGATTGTGTAGCACCCTGAGGATTCGGCTGCTACAGGGGTATTGCACCTCAAGCCAGAGGTGTGGTATTCCACTCCCGGGTAAGGATGGAGTGTGGTACTGAGCTCAGTTAGCTGCATGCACTACATACATCCCATTTCCGGGGGACAGATCAACGGTACTCCCACCAGTTTATGTGCAGGTACGACAGCGTCTGTCCCTGGCTGGAGTGGGAGGGGGGTGGAACATCCCAGTAGTGTAGGGGCAGATAGGGGGAGTACTCTGGGTAAAGATAGGAGCTCATTGGGTGCTGGTCACCTGAGCTCACACATAGAGGGAGTATATAAGGTGGGCACCATCTTAGGACAGAGTCAGTCAGTCAGTGAGTCAGCAGTAACTCCAGGAGAGGAGAAGGAAGAGGGACCCAGAGGCGCAGGACGAGAGGGGACCCCAAGATCCCAGAATAAGGACAAAAGGGTGAAGGGTCGGCAAAAGGGTACCGGATCCCAAGCTGGCGGAGGCCAAAGCAAACCTTAGCCAGGAACCGGAGGTCATGGGCAAGATTTGCCACGACCCTCACCAAATCCACCAGAATGGCACACCGAGCATAGGGTCAGGGAAGCCAGAGAAGGTTCAACCACCAAGAGACCCGAGGGAGCCGGACATAGGTGGATCCCTGGTGAGAACGGCCAGAGAGAGAGAGAAGAAGGGAGCTCAGGACCATACTCAGGAATTGCCCGGGAGTTGACCGAGTCCCGCACCTGGTGGACGCAGCACGGCTTGGGTGGTCACTGCTGTACAGAGTGACCCGAGCAACACCAGTGAGTAAAAACCCTGAAACTGCATTTCATGCCTCTGAGTCTCCTTGCTGCACCTTCACAACCACCATCCTCCACATCTGACCCCCTGAGGCTATACCCCTCCCGTTGGGGGTTATACTACCACAGCTGCACACACACCACCAGCCTCAGCGGACCATCCTGCAGCGGCGGCCTTTTGACCGCAAATCAACGGGTGGCGTAGTCGACACTAAGAACATCTGCAAGGACTGCCGCACACTGAGTTTGACACCCTGGGCACGGACCGGGTCACAGCCACTCGGAGACTACAACCCCCATCTGATCCGGCTCCGGGTATCCCTAACAACATGGCCCAGGGGGCGCGTCAACTTTGGCGTAGTCGGCAGGATCACGTGCCCGCAACAACCGGGTACTGCGTGCCTGAAGAAAAGTTCGCATTTACCTCAAAAAGAAGTCTCCCGCCGGTTCCGGAGGGTCCCCGCCATCGGACGCCATCTCGGATCGGTTCCCGCCATTTGCCCGTCATCTGCAGTCTTTTCCCGCCATCCACAGAGTTTCCCGCCACTGGGAGACGATTCCCGCCATTTTGAGAAGATTTCCCGCCTTGGAAGAGCAGACGCCATTATGGGCGTGCCAGAGGGTGGCAAGAGGCCACCTCCCATCGTGGGCCAGGATCGGAAATGGCGCCAAAAGTGGAAACCGCCCCCACCAGCAGAGACTGTGATGATTGATATGTCCATCAGGGTGAGGGAACTGCCCCTGGAACTGGCAATCACAAAGTTGCCCCAGGACGACCCCCAATGTGGGCGGATACAGAACAAAAGGAAGAAGATGGGAGCAGCCTGGAGGAGTCCAGAGAGAACACACCCGGAGATGGAGGGAGAGTCAGGCAGCACCGACCCAGTGGTCAGGAGCCTGTTGCAAGCGACAACCCCAGAAGGCCTGGTGGAGATCCTGGCGCAGCTCCCCAGAGACCGGGAGCGTGCACAGACCGCGCTGGAGGGCCTCGCATGAAGGATGACCCGGGTGCAGCAGAAAACACTGGCGGAGTGGACCCGAGAGATGGCCCTGCAGGCTGGAGCCTGCCAGCGAAGCATGCCACCCGCAGCGAGGAGCAAGTCCACCTCTGAGGACGGCGAAGGAGGGACGACGGCCGGAGACGACGCCGCGGAGGGAGCCGAAGAGATGAAGGCAGGTAATGGGGACGACAATATCCCGTGCCCAGAAGCCGTAAACCTGCCCCAGCTCCCCGTCGCAGAGCCCGAAGCCCCACTCACCGTTCCCGTAGCCGCTGCGTCATCGCTCCAAGCTAGGCCTCAAGCGGCCGGAGCCGCGGCCACGCCCCCTGTGACGTCACGCGCCTCGATCCAGAGCACGGCCAAGCAGGAGACGCCACCGGCCTGGTCGCAAGGCCGAGTGCCCCTGGGCGCCGCAGTGCCAACAGCGCCCTCTACCTCCACTGAGCCACCGGCCTGGTCACTGGGCCAGGTAACCCCGGGCGCCGCCGTCTTCACGGTGCCCTTTACATTCAGGGTGCCCCAGGCCTGGTCGCAAGGCCTGGTGAACCCGGGCGCCGCCACCACAACAGCGCCCTCAACGTCCACAGCGCCACACCTGGGTGAAGACCTATTTGCCCAGCACACATGCCCGGATGGGCAGCCCTTTGTGTGGCCACCGGAGTATTACCATCCCCGACTCCGGAAGGAAAGACCCCTGGATGAGCCCTTGATCCCGGCTCCGGCGCCCGCCAAGATCACCCCACTCTCGTTGGAGGAAGCGCAGTTTGCGTGGGACCCCACCGGAGAAGACCTCATCGGGTTCACCGAGGAGACCCGGGCAGCCGCAGCCCAGCGTGCGGAGTGCCTCCAGCAACAATTGGAGGTTATTGCTAGAGAGCGACGAGAGAGGCGGGTCCGCGAGGAGCGGCTCCAAGTGAAGAGCGCCGAGCAGAAGAGCCGAGCCCGCAGAAACCCCCGTGCTGCCCACGGTCCCCGTGCCAGCGGGACTGTAATAAAATTCCAGTTGGAGCACGGGTGGGGTTTCATCCGGGACCACAAGACCCCCGGGGACGTCTTTGTCACCCGCAGAGACGTTGAAAGTCATCTGCCGGAGGGACACAGAGGTCGTGACCTATACCTGGGTGATGAGGTCACCTTCACCCGGCATCAGTGCGCCAAGGGCCCGTATGCCCTGCACGTGCATAGACTTACTGAGAAGGAGCTACGGGGTGAGGAGGATCAAGAGGACCCGGACGGGTCTAAAGATTACCCTCAGCCAAGAGCACACCGCCACTGATGAACTGTAAATAGAATATGTAAATAGTTACCCGTGTGGGTACAAAAACTGTTGCTACCAAAGTGTAGTCCCCGTCGGGACCAGCAAGTGAATACCCGTGTGTCCCTATCCCTTAACAGGCTGAGGACTGTGAGCAGCCATCCCTTTTCCCCACTGGCCGAGGACTGAGAGCGGCCATATCCCTTGTAAATAGTTGCGCTTCTTAAAGCGCCCCCTACCGGTTTTATAGGAAACTGTGTTTTTTCTACAAGAGACTGTTGCACTTTACCCGGTCACAAGTTGCACCGTGGCCGGAGGAACAAGAATGTTTACTATGAAAAGTTTTATGCTGATGATATATATAATGTTTTATATGTTTATGATGTTTTTGAAAAAATTGTATGTTTGGTGATGTTTTTATTCTTTTACAGCCCGAGGACGTGCTGTGATTTACCAGGGGGGAATGTAGCACCCTGAGGATTCGGCTGCTACAGGGGTATTGCACCTCAAGCCAGAGGTGTGGTATTCCACTCCCGGGTAAGGATGGAGTGTGGTACTGAGCTCAGTTAGCTGCATGCACTACATACATCCCATTTCCGGGGGACAGATCAACGGTACTCCCACCAGTTTATGTGCAGGTACGACAGCGTCTGTCCCTGGCTGGAGTGGGAGGGGGGTGGAACATCCCAGTAGTGTAGGGGCAGATAGGGGGAGTACTCTGGGTAAAGATAGGAGCTCATTGGGTGCTGGTCACCTGAGCTCACACATAGAGGGAGTATATAAGGTGGGCACCATCTTAGGACAGAGTCAGTCAGTCAGTGAGTCAGCAGTAACTCCAGGAGAGGAGAAGGAAGAGGGACCCAGAGGCGCAGGACGAGAGGGGACCCCAAGATCCCAGAATAAGGACAAAAGGGTGAAGGGTCGGCAAAAGGGTACCGGATCCCAAGCTGGCGGAGGCCAAAGCAAACCTTAGCCAGGAACCGGAGGTCGTGGGCAAGATTTGCCACGACCCTCACCAAATCCACCAGAATGGCACACCGAGCATAGGGTCAGGGAAGCCAGAGAAGGTTCAACCACCAAGAGACCCGAGGGAGCCGGACATAGGTGGATCCCTGGTGAGAACGGCCAGAGAGAGAGAGAAGAAGGGAGCTCAGGACCATACTCAGGAATTGCCCGGGAGTTGACCGAGTCCCGCACCTGGTGGACGCAGCACGGCTTGGGTGGTCACTGCTGTACAGAGTGACCCGAGCAACACCAGTGAGTAAAAACCCTGAAACTGCATTTCATGCCTCTGAGTCTCCTTGCTGCACCTTCACAACCACCATCCTCCACGTCTGACCCCCTGAGGCTATACCCCTCCCGTTGGGGGTTATACTACCACAGCTGCACACACACCACCAGCCTCAGCGGACCATCCTGCAGCGGCGGCCTTTTGACCGCAAATCAACGGGTGGCGTAGTCGACACTAAGAACATCTGCAAGGACTGCCGCACACTGAGTTTGACACCCTGGGCACGGACCGGGTCACAGCCACTCGGAGACTACAACCCCCATCTGATCCGGCTCCGGGTATCCCTAACAACATGGCCCAGGGGGCGCGTCAATTGCAGTCCTTTTAAGGACTAGGTTACAGCATTTCCTACGACTTTTATCAGGCAGGTCTGTGCTCTTAAATAGATAGATTGTGGGAGTAAAGACTAATTGTAATTGGAGTCCTTTTCAGGACTAGGTTACATCAGTTCCTATCAGTTTTTGCCAGGCAGGTCTGTGCCAGTGCTGTGCAAGTTTTTTTTCACAGCATTTGGCTGAATCTAGCAAAGCTAATCCTTTTTGGCCTATTGCAGAGTGTGTTAGTCAGTGGAGTAGCCTATCTGTGTTGCAAGATATACCACCTGTGTATAGAATACCAATTTTTTTACTGCACCTAGTGAAGTAAAATCTTTTGGGCATAGCATCATTCTATTAGTCCATCTATACTGACCTCCATCAGGTTGCAAATTGAATATAATTTTTTTCTGCATCTAGCTCTGAAAAAATATTGTCTTCAAGCTGTGTGTGGGACTTGTTGTATTAGTCCATCTATACTGACCTCCATCAGGTTGCAAACTGCATATATTTTTTTCTTCATCTACCTCTGAAAAAATATTGGGCTTCTAGCTGTGTGTGGGACTTGTTCTATTAATCCATCTATACAGACCTCCATCAGGTTGCAAACTGAATATATTTTTTTCTGCATCTACCTCTGAAAAAATATTGGGCTTCTAGCTGTGTGTGGGACTTGTATTAGTCCATCTATACTGACCTCCATCAGGTTGCAAACTGAATATATTTTTTTCTGCATCTACCTCTGAAAAAATATTGGGCTTCTAGCTGTGTGTGGGACTTGTTCTATTAATCCATCTATACAGACCTCCATCAGGTTGCAAACTGAATATATTTTTTTCTGCATCTACCTCTGAAAAAATATTGGGCTTCTAGCTGTGTGTCGGACTTGTTGTATTAGTCCATCTATACTGACCTCCATCAGGTTGCAAACTGAATATATTTTTTTCTGCATCTACCTCTGAAAAAATATTGGGCTTCTAGCTGTGTGTGGGACTTGTTCTATTAATCCATCTATACAGACCTCCATCAGGTTGCAAACTGAATATATTTTTTTCTGCATCTACCTCTGAAAAAATATTGGGCTTCTAGCTGTGTGTGGGACTTGTTGTATTAGTCCATCTATACTGACCTCCATCAGGTTGCAAACTGAATATATTTTTTTCTGCATCTACCTCTGAAAAAATATTGGGCTTGTAGCTGTGTGTGGGACTTGTTCTATTTATCCATCTATACAGACCTCCATCAGGTTGCAAACTGAATAAAAAATTTTTCTGCATCTACCTCTGAAAAAATATTTGGGCTTCTAGCTGTGCGTGGGACTTGTTCTATTAGTCCATCTATACTGACCTCCATCAGGTTGCAAATTGAATATAATTTTTTTCTGCATCTAACCCAGCCAATAGTTTTGGCCTAATTCCACAGTTTGGCCACTCAGCTCTGCTCGGTTCCCATCCATTGTTTTTTTGTGCAAACAACTCCAGAGTTGTGAATTAGTTAACCACCAAAATGAGTGGAAAAAGGCCTGCTGCTGGTGGAAAGGGGAATAGGCGTGTTGGGAAGGGGAAAAAAGGTTGTTTCCGTGGGGTAGGTGTTAAAGTAACAGTAACATCTGCAGAAGAAAGACCATCTTCCAGCCAAACTAAAATGTCTACTTCTTTTAGCGGACAATGTGATAAGATCCCTTTCTTACGGCCACGCCAATCGCTACAAATTCCAGATGAGGCACAAAAACAGCAGGTGCTTCAACGGATATCAAGTGCTCCTTTAAGTGGGCTCTCCTCCACATCAACTTCAACATCACAAATACTCCAGTCCTCAAAGGTGTCACCCCAATCGCACTTGCTTCCTCACAGCTCCCAAATCTCCAGCTGCCCGTCTGAGTATGAGGTAGAACAGATGGTTGAGTCTGCAGAGCTGTTTACTCATACTATAGCCTGGGAATCAGAGGTCGACTCCAGCGCTTCTGTGAATCCAGACGAGGAAATGATCTGCACTGATGCCCAGAATCTTTATGAGTCGGATCCAGGACCAGACGCAGAAGGTTCTGACCATAATGTAGACCCTCATTCCCAAACTGTAACTCCTGTTGGTGGAGACAATGAGGAAGACGATGATAAGACTCAAATACCTGATTGGAGCGACAACTTTAGTTTTTTGCCAGGGCAGGAACAGGTTGGCTCTGAGGACGACGGGTGTGATAACGCACAGGGTGATGATGATGAGGTTGGAGATCCCACTTACTGTCAACCCACAGTCAGCCAAGAGATGAGGTCAGCAGAGGAGGTGGAGGAAGATGCTAGTGACGACGAGGTCAGGTTGCGCCTTCCTGGACAGAGACGTAGTACTGGAAGCACGTCAACAACTGCATCCTCAAACACAACTCTGCCTCTCACCACAAGTCGTGGTGGCTCTTCAGGTCGCATGGGTGCTAAGCCTTGCATAGCCTGGGCATTTTTTCAGATCGATAAAGATGACCCAACTCGTGTTATCTGTAACATTTGTCAGCAAAAGCTAAGTAGAGGCCAAAAAATACATAGTTTGAGTACTTCATGCATGAACCGGCACATGGACATGAAGCATAAGTTGCAGTGGGAAGCTCAGTGTGCTACAATGCGGCCTAGCCGGCCGGGCCAACCACCGTCTGCCATATATTGTGCATCCACGGCCTCTTCATCCTCTGTGACTGGGGGGACAGCAGTCACACCTGTTTTGGGGCGCAGACCTGCCACCTCTTTACCCGCAACAGCCAGCGTGATTGGCAGGTCATCATTTTCTTTGGAGGTGGTAACACCAGCTGGTGTTGAGCGCTGTCCGACATCGATAGCACCACCTTTGGATCAAGGCAACCTAACATGTCCGCCTGCATCTTCCTCACAGACCGGCAGTTTGCCGGGGACACCCTTATCAACCCCGTCTAAGCACAATAGCCAGCCCTCGGTCCCTCAGATGTGGACAAGTAAAAGACCATTTCCTCCTAGCCATGAGAAAGCTAAGAGGTTGAATTTCACCATCTGCAAGCTCTTGGCTACAGAAATGCTGCCTTTCCGCCTGGTGGACACAGAGGATTTTCGAGACCTTATGTCCGTCGCAGTGCCCCAGTACCAGATGCCCAGTCGGCACTACTTCTCAAAGAAAGGTGTGCCTGCGCTCCACCAGCATGTCGCACACAACATCACCGCTTCTTTGAGAAACTCTGTGTGTGACAGGGTGCATTTCACCACAGACACTTGGACGAGTAGGCATGGACAGGGGCGTTACATGTCGCTGACTGGGCACTGGGTAACTATGGTGACAGCAGGACAAGGGGCTGCTGTCCAAGTCTTGCCGTCCCCACGAGTTGTGAGTCAATCCTCTTTATGTCAAAGTTCCTCCACTGCTTCTGCCTCCTCAACCTCCTCTCGGTCTTCCACCTGCACCCAAAGCCTGTCTGGTCATGCCACAAGCTATCTAACTGCGCAGAAGGGATCCTGCACACCTCCTTACTATGCTGGCAGTAGGGCTCAACGTCATCAGGCGGTTTTTACATTGAAATGTCTGGGAAATGTGAGTCACACAGCTGAGGAGTTGTGGTCAGCTCTGGAGAACCAATTTCATGAATGGTTGTCTCCACTGGACCTGAAACCAGGGAAGGCCGTGTGCGACAATGCTGCAAACCTGGGTGCGGCCCTTCGCCGGGGCAATGTCACACACGTGCCTTGTATGGCTCACGTGTTGAACCTGGTTGTCCAGCAATTTTTAGCCCACTATCCCAGACTAGATGGCCTTCTGCAGAGGGCACGGTCGCTGTGTGCTCACTTCCGCCGTTCGCATCCCGCAGCTCAGCGACTTACATCTCTACAGAAGTCGTTGGGCCTGCCACTTCACCGGCTAAAATGCGATGTGCCTACCCGGTGGAATTCAACTCTGCAAATGTTGCAGCGACTGTGGCAGCACCGACAAGCCCTGGTGCAATACGTTCTGACGTATAGCCTGGGCCAACGAGATCCAGAGGTGGGGCAAATCACGCTGGAGGAGTGGTCTCAGATCAGGGACCTATGCACCCTTCTGTACAGTTTTGAAATGGCGACGAAGATGTTTAGTGCTGACGATGCCATTATCAGCCTGACTATTCCGGTGATTTACATGCTGGAGCACATGTTAAACAGAATTCGGAGTCAGGTGGTGGCACAAGAGGAGGTGGAGGAAGTAGAGGAGGAGGAGTTGTATGCGGAAGGGCTAACATCTGCAAGGTCCAGACGGTCGGCAGCACCAAGGCGGCAGGCATGTGAGGGTGGGGGAGATGGTTTTACCAGGGCGCATGGTAGCAGCCAAACTAGTGAGGAAGGTGCAGGAGCCCAGGAAGAAGTGGAGGACGAACTGATGGAAGACTCATCAGATGAGGGAGACCTTGATCACATTTCTGTTGTGCGAGGTTGGGGGGAGAGGACAGAGGAAGGAAGCATGATTGTTACCTCGCCACCAACACAACAGGGACTTGGTGCTCCTGGATGCGCAACACACATGAGTGCCTTCTTGCTGCACTACCTGCAACATGACCCTCGAATTGTGAGAATTAGAAATAATCCTGACTACTGGGTTGCCACACTGTTAGATCCCCGGTACAAAAGTAAATTTGCAGAAATTATTCCTGCCATAGAAAAGGATGCACGCATGCAGGAGTATCAGCAGAGACTGTTGCAGAATCTTACATGTGCTTTTCCACAAAATACCAGTGGTGCACGTAGTGAATCTCACAGTTCCAACTTGCCAACCGTGGGACCGTCAAGTGTTCAGCACTCAAACCGTAACAGAACCACAGTATCTGCTGGTAACATCAATTTTGCGGAATCATTTCACCACTTTTTTAGCCCATCCTTTGCAAGGCCACAGGAGACAAGAAGTCTGACACATAGTCAACGCCTAGAGACGATGGTACAGGAGTATCTCCAAGTAAACATTGAAGCCATGACTGTGTCACTGGACCCTTGCTCTTTTTGGGCTTCCAATCTGGATAAATGGCCGGAGCTAGCCACTTACGCCTTGGAGATCTTGTCATGCCCCGCAGCCAGCGTTCTGTCTGAACGTGTGTTCAGCGCTGCTGGTGGTGTGCTGACAGATAAGCGCACGCGGCTCTCCACTGATAATGTAGACAGACTCACGTTCATAAAGATGAACAAATCATGGATCCGAAACGACTTTTCTACCCCTGTGTCATCCTGGGGAGAGTAAAAGCTTGATGATTGGTTAAAATCACCCTACCAACCGTTTTAAGCTTTCAAATTACTAATCATGTTTATCTGTATCTTGGCTGGAAAATAATTTGGGCTTTGTAGCAGTGTGCAGCACTGATTCTATTAGGCCATCTATAATAAGCTCCACCAGATTTAAAATTACTAATCATGGTTATCTGTATCTTGACTGGAAAATAATTTGGGCTTTGTAGCAGTGTGCAGCACTGATCCTATTAGGCCATCTATACTAAAGCTTCACCAGATTTAAAATTAATAATAATTTTTACCTGCATCTAGCCCGGAAAATAATTTTGGGGCTCCGAGATGCGCAAGACACATAAGTGCCTTCTTGCTGCACTACCTGCAGCATGACCCTCATATTGTCAGAATTCGAAGTAATCATGACTACTGGGTTGCCACACTCTTAGATCCCCCAAACTTTTCGATCAACCTTTTCATTTTAATAAAGACCAAAAAAATGGTCATTTTTGAAATTATAAGCATTAGCAGGTTGTTAGAAACTGAAATCAAACAGTTTTCAACTCAAAACTTTATTCTAGGTGATGTTACATTTTCACATAGGACCCCTTGTTCGAAAGGAGCTTCTGAACTCTCTCGTCCATTGAATTTGTCAGGTTTTGGATGGTTTCTGCTTCAATTGTTTTGCATGAGGACAGAATACCCTCCCAGAGCTGTTGGTTAGATGTGAACTGCCTCCCGCCATCATAGACACTCCTTTTAATGATGCTCCAAAGGTTCTGAATGGGGTAGAGGTCAGGGGAGCATGGGGGTCACACCATAAGTTTGTCCCCTTTTATGCCCATATCAGCCAGAGATGCAGATGTTTTATGTGCAGCATGAGATGGTGCATTATCATGCAAAAAAATGATCTTGCTGTGAAATACACGGTTCTTCTTCTTGAACCATGGCAGGAAGTGCTGTTTGAGAAAATCCACATACATTATGGAGTTCATCTTTAGCGCCTTCAGGGATCCTAAAGGGGCCGACAATCTCTCTCCCCATGATTCCAGCCCAAAACATTACTCCACCTCCTCCTTGTTGGCGCTGTAGCCGTGTTTGCGTGGGGTGTCCATCAACCAGCCATCCTCCACTCCATCCATCTGGACCATCGAGCGCTGCACGGCACTCATCCGTGAACAAAACAGTTTTGAAATCAGTCTTCATGTAATGTTTGGCCCACTGGAGCCGTTTCTGCTTGTGTGAAGTGGATAGAGGAGGTCGACAGGATGGCGTATGCACAGCTGCAAACCTCTGAAGGACCCTGCATCTTGTTGTTCGGGGGACGTTGGAGGCACCAGCAGCTTCAAAAACTTGTCTGCTGCTATGACAAGGCTTTTTTGCCGCTGCTCTTTCAACCTGACGTAATTGCCTGTAGGAAAGAGTCCTCAATTTGCCCTTATCAGCACGCACACGTGTGTACTGTGAATCAGCTACATACTTCTTGATTGCCAAGACACTTCATCCTGATCATCGCACAGTGTTGATTGTAGTCATGCCTTGACCTAAACACTCCACAATTTGTTGCTTCTCAGCAACCGACACATCCTTTTTCTTTCCCATTTTGGCAGAAAATGTAGGCTGCTTAATAATGTGAGACAGCCTTCTTAAGTAGTCTTGCCTTTCATTGGACACACCTGCCAAACTAATTAGCACAGGTGTCTGCAATTGCTTACAGTGATATAAAGAGCCCTGACACACATCACCATCAATGAGTTTAACTGACAAACAAACAAATTCTTCCCTTATCACTCCTAAACACTTTTCGCATAATAATTTGGAACACAGTGTACATGTGCTTTTCCACAAAACACCAGTGGTTCACGTAGTGAATCTTACAGTTCTAACTTGCCAACCGTGGTCTGTATGGAGTTGTTCAATAAAGGGCCCAAAATTAAGATAACATAGATGGGAGAGGTCTCTATGAATAGGAATTCCTAAGTATTTGATACCCTGTGAGGGCCAGGCAAAGGGAAAGTTGGACTGGATGGAATCCTATATGGATTTGGGGAGGGAGACATCGAGGGCCTCAGACTTCGCTGCATTGATTTTAAAATTTGACCATGTAACAAAGTGATCTATTTCAGCCATAACAGCATGGATGGATATATGTGATTGAGTGATATATACTAGGACATCATCAGCAAATAGAGAGCACTTGTACTCGGTGCCTCCCACCTCAATCCACCTAATATTGGGGTTATGGCGAATTGATGAGAGCAGGTGCTCCGTCACTAGGATGTATAAGAGAGGGGACAGAGAACATCCCTGCCTTGTCCCATTGGTGATTGTGAAAGGTGATGAAAATGTTCTGACGCGCCCCCTGGGCCTTGGGACACCCGGAGCCGGACCCTTTTTGGTGGATGCTGGTGGTTGTAGTCTCCGTGACGGCAACCCGGTTCCGTGGCTCAGGGCGGTCAAACCAGTGGCGGAACTATTTATGTGGTTTTGATGTTTAAATGTCCGACTACGCCACCCGTGGATTGCGGTCAGAGTGAACCGCCGCTCCAGGGCAGACCGCTGAGGCTGGTGTTGTGGGTGCAGCAGAGCGTAGCATAACTCCCCACGGGAGGAGTATAGCCTCAGGGCAGTGTATGCGGAGGATGGGGGTGATGGTGCAGGGCAGCAGCAGTAATGACACGGAGTCAGTGATGCAGTCCAGGGCCTTTACTCACAGTTCTTATTATCCAGACCACGTCTGCAGGTAACGGCTGCCCACGTCGTACTGTGCTCACCAGGTGAGGGGCTCAGACAACTCCCAGATAACTTTGGAGTGCTTCACAGAACCCCCTTTGTGTGTCCTTTGTCTGGCCTTTCTTACCAACCCTTCTGTCCGGCTGCCTCGGGCCTCCTCTTGGTAAACTTGGCGCCAGTTTCCCTGACCCTATGTGGTGCCTTCCTAGCGGGTGTAGCGAGGGGCTGCGCCACATAAAATGTCACAGCCTCCTATTTCTAGCTGAGGGTCGTTTCTTGCCTCCACTAGTTTCGGGGACCGGTCTCCCCCTTTGGCCTGACCCCTCCACGCAGGTGGATTCGGGCGTGCGGTGGCGACTCGCCCGTCCGCACCCCTGAGATCCCTTCGTTCCTCGTTCCTGGAGCCTTCTCCGCTCCTCTTCCTTCCTTCTCCCTCTTCCAGGCCTGGGCCTCTGTTACTAGGCCCGCCTCGGGAGCAGAGCTCATGCAGAGCCCCTGCTCCCTGCCACTTCTGCTCAGACTTCTCTGCACTGAACTAAGATGGTGCCCACCTTTTATACTCCCTTCTCAATGCACCCAGGAACTGCTTCCTCCCTGCTCCTGCACTACAGGGTTCCCCTTCCTCAGTGTTCCCTCCCCCCACTCCAGCCAGGGACAGGGACTGTCGTGCCCATCTCAGGGGCATATTGGTCGCCCTGCCCCACGGCAATGTGGTGTAATGCATGCAGGTGTCGGGTCCTGATCCACACTACATCCTTACCTGAGAGTGAGATATCACACCTCTGGGTGAGGTGCAATACCTCTGTAGCAACCGAGCCCTCAGGGTGCTACAGTTCCATTTATCTTCAGCCTAGGTGACGTATTGCGATACAGGGCCGTGATTTTGGCTATAAAAGGGTCCCCTAGACCCCTACCCCAAGCTTTTTAAGAGAATCATATATGGCGTGCCAGGAGACTCTATGGAATGCTTTCTCAGCATCCAACGAGAGTATCTAATTACAAATTTTTAACTGCATCTAGCCCAGGAAATACTTTGTGCCTAGTAGCAGGGTCTGCTAGTCAGCGGATTATCCCGGCTGTTAAGCAAGCTACACCACCTGTAGTTTGGACACTTCATTTTTTCAAAGGAAATGCTTCGGGACCACGGGATACTCAGTGAAGAGCATCAGGAGGCACCCCAAGGCATAGGGGCTCGGACTGGCAGTAGGATGCCTTGTGGTGGACAGACGAGCTCGATCCTTATAAAAGCTTTTTAACTGCAGCAGCTTTAGTGGACGCTACTGGAGCTGGAATTACGCGGCTGCTGGCATGAGACTTGCCCTCCAATAGATCCTTGTAAATGGATTTAAAGTGTATTTATTCAAATTAGAGAGACAATTTAAATTAAAAAGCTTAGAGCTGCCTCCACCACAGGGGGGCTCGCTCGACCCACCAGCGGACAGGCACCAGTATTGGGAGAGGGGGGCTGGCCGTCAGGGTTCACCGCGGCTCTGGCACAAACCCGGCGACACGGAGGTGGCACGGGCAGGAGCGGACTGAACGTGTCGGCTTCTCACTTTTTGGATTTTAGAAGGGCATGACATGCCTATATCTGTGTCTCCCCCTCCTTTTACTCCTCCACCTCTTTTCTTTTCGCATGACTATATGTACTTGTCACTTTTCCATGTGTTAGTTGTGTCTTCTGAGCAGTTTGTCAGCTTTTGGACACCTTTGAAGGTGTTTTCTATGTGTTTCTATGGGTTTTTGTTTGCCTGCCATTGGTTTTAACGGTGTTCGAAGGTGTTCGACGAACAGTTCGACGAACAGTTCGGCGAACACACGTGTGTTCGACGAACCGAACCGAACTCGAACACTACGGGGGTGGCTCAACACTAGTCTTGAACTCATGGACATCACCAGACGCTGTGTTTCCTCCTTTTTGATGCTCTGCCAGGCATTCACTGTGGTGGTTTTCAGTTGCTGTTTGTTTGTGGGCCTTTCTGTCTGAAGTTTAGTCTTTAACAAGTGAAATGCATGCTCAATTGGGTTGAGATCAGGTGACTGACTTGGCCATTCAAGAATATTCTGCTTCTTTGCTTTAATAAACTCCTGGGTTGCTTTGGCTTTATGTTTTGGGTCATTGTCCATCTGTAGTATGAAACAACAACCAAAAACAGTTTGGCTGCATTTGGCTGGATCTGAGCACACAGTATGGCTCTGAATACATCAGAATTCATTCGGCTGCTTCTGTCCTGTGTCACATCATCAATAAACACTAGTGACCCGGTGCCACTGGCAGTCATGCATGCCCAAGCCATCACACTGCCTCTGACGTGTTTTACAGATGATGTGGTATGCTTTGGATCATGAGCTGTACCACGCCTTCGCCATACTTTTCTCTTTCCATCATTCTGGTAGAGGTTGATCTTGGTTTCATCTGTCCAAAGAATGTTCTTCCAGAACTGTGCTGTCTTTTTTAGATGTTTTTTAGCAAAGTCCAGTCCAGGCTAGCCTTTTTATTCTTGATGCTTATGAGTGGCTTGCACCCTGCAGTGAACCCTCTGTATTTACTTTCATGCAGTCTTCTCTTTATGGTAGATTTGGATATTGATACGCCTACCTCCTGGAGAGTGTTATTCACTTGGTTGGCTGTTGTGAAGGGGTTTCTCTTCACCATGGAGATTATTCTGCGATCATCCACCACTGTTGTCTTCCGTGGGCGCCCAAGTCTTTTTGCATTGATGAGTTCACCAGTGCTTTCTTTCTTTCTCAGGATGTACCAAACTGTAGATTTTGCCACTCCTAATATTGTAGCAATTTCTCGGATGGGTTTTTTCTGTTTTTTTGCAGATTAAGGATGGCTTGTTTCACCTGCATGGAGAGCTCCTTTGACCACATGTTTACTTCACAGCAAAACCTTCCAAATGCAAGCACCACACCTCAAATCAACTCCAGGCCTTTTATCTGCTTAATTGAGAATGACATAACGAAGGGATTGCCCACACCTGTCCATGAAATAGCCTTGGAGTCAATTGTCCAATTACTTTTGGTCCCTTTAAAAACAGGGTGGCACATGTTAACCACTTCGCGCCAGAGCCTGTTTTTGCCTTCGTGACCGGGCCAATGTTTTCAATTCTGACCACTGTCACTTTATGAAGTAATTACTCTGGAACACTTCACCAGATTCCCCTGATTCTGAGAATGTTTTTTCGTGACATATTGTACTTCATGGTAGTGGTAAAATTTCTTTGATATCACTTGCGTTTATTTGTGAAAAAATCGGAAATTTGGCGAAAATTTTGAAAATTTTGACATTTTCAAACTTTGAATTTTCATTCCCTTAAATCAGAGAGATATGACACACAAAATAGTTAATAAATAACATTTCCCACATGTCTACTTTACATCAGCACAATTTTGGAACCAAAATTTTTTTTTGTTGGGGAGCTATAAGGGTTAAAAGTTGACCAGCGATTTCTCATTTTTACAACAAAATTTACAAAAACATATTTTTAGGGACCACATCATATTTGAAGTCACTTTGAGGGGTCTTTATGAGAGAAAATACCAAAAAGTGACACCATTCTAAAAACTGCACCCCTCAAGGTGCTCAAAACCACATTCAAAAGCTTTATTAACCCTTCAGGTGCTTCACAGAAATTTTAGGAATGTGGAAGAAAAAAATTAACATTTAACTTTTTTCACAAAAATGTTACTTTAGACCCAATTTTTTTTATTTTCGCAGGGGTAACAGGAAAAAATGGACCCCAAAATTTTTTGTGCAATTTCTCTTGAGCGTGCTGATACCCCATATGTGGGGGAAAACCACTGTTTGGGTGCACTCCAGGGTTCGGAAGGGAAGGAGCGCCATTAGACTTTTTGAATGTAAAATTTGTTTGAATAATTAGCAGACGCCATGTTGCGTTTGGAGAGCTCCTGATGTGCCTAAACAGTGGAAACCCCCCACAAGTGACACCATTTTGTAAACTAGACCCCTTAGGGAACTTATCTAGATGTGTGGTGAGCACATTGGGAGCCATAATAAACAAATCAGTAGCAAGTGAAGAATTGGTTTTATTTATTATTTACGCCATTCCTCGTGCGGTATAAGTGATGAGATTACTTTATTCTTCGGGTCGGTGCGATTACAGAGACACCAGATTTATAACGGGTTTTTATGACTGACAGCTGTCACACACTAAAAGACACTTTTTTTTTTTTGCAAAATCTAGTTTTTGCATCGCCATATTTTGAGAGCTATAATTTTTCCATATTTCGGCCGACAGAGTCATGTGACAGCTTGTTTTTTTGCGGGACGAGTTGACATTTTTATTCGTACCATTTTTGGGTACGTGACATTTTTTGATCGCTTTCTATTCCGTTTTTTTGGGAGGTAAAATTAACAAAAAACAACAATTCAGGAATTGTTTTTTGAGTTTTTTTTTTATGCCGTTCTGCGTGTGGTAAAAGTGATAAGGCAGCATTATTCTTCGGGTCAGTACGTTTACAGCGATACTACACTTACTGTATATTTTTTTATGTTTTGGCGCTTTTACACAATAAAACAATTTTATAGAAAAAATATTTTTTTTGCTTTGCTTTATTCTGAGAGGTATAACTTTTTTATTTTTCGGCTGATGGAGCTGTATAGCGGATTTTTTTTTGTGGAACAAGATGACGTTTTCAGCGGTACCATTTTTATTTCCATTTTGCTTTTTGATCGCATTTTTTTCCACTTTTTGTTTGGCGAAATGAGCAAAAAGCTTAGTTTTTTGCTCCGTTTTTTATTTATTTTTATTACGGTGTGCACAGAAGGAGTTAACTAGTGCGGCGATGCCAAATATGTGTACTTTTTTTTTTTTTTGCATAAATATACGGATTAATCGGTTTAATATTTTATTTATGTATTTTTGTTTATTTTGTGATTTTTTTTAGTAGTTTGAAAACATTTTTTTTACTTTTTTTTACATTTTTATTTAATTTTTATCTTTCTGATCACTGATCTCATGTAATGTAATAGACATGTATTACATTACATGAGATCTTTGTTGACTGTTTCACAGTCAGTGTGTCCTGCCAGGCTTCAGCTGCAGGCTGAGCCTGGCAGGACACCATATATGGCAGATCTGGAGGCGGTCATGTGACCTCCAGCTGCCATAGCAACACCAGGTCCTAGAAAGTATCAGGGGTCGTCGGAGAGGTAAGTAGACGACCCCCTCGGTTGATCCTAGAATGTATGGGCTCCTTCCAGGTCCTGACTACAGCCCATACATTCTAGCTGGCTCATTAGTGAAGACGCTAGAATGTATGGGCTGCAGTCAGGACCTGGAAGGAGCCCATACATTCTGGAAGATAGCAGAATCTATGGGCTCCTGTCAGGTATATATTATTGGAGGCAGCAGAATGTATGGGCTCCTGTCAGGTATATATTATTGGAGGCAGCAGAATGTATGGGCACCTGTCAGGTATATATTATTGAAGGCAGGAGAATGTATGGGCTCCTGTCCTGTCAGGTATATATTATTGGAGGCAGCAGAATCTATGGGCTCCTGTCAGGTATATATTATTGAAGGCTGGAGAGTGTATGGGCTCCTGTCAGGTATATATTATTGGAAGCTGGAGAGTGTATGGGCTCCTGTCAGGTATATATTATTGGAGGCAGCAGAATGTATGGGCTCCTGTCAGGTTTATATTATTGGAGGCAGCAGAAAGTATGGCCTCCTGTCAGGTATATATTATTGGAGGCAGCAGAATGTATGGGCTCCTGTAAGGTTTTTATTATTGGAGGCAGGAGAATGTATGGGCTCCTGTCAGGTATATATTATTGGAGGCAGCAGAATGTATGGGCTCCTGTCAGGTATATATTATTGCAGGCAGCAGAATGTATGGGCTCCTGTCAGGTATATATTATTGGAGGCAGGAGAATGTATGGGCTCCTGTCAGGTATATATTATTGGAGGCAGCAGAATGTATGGGCTCCTGTCAGGCATATATTAATGGAGGTGTGGCACCCCAGGGGTCTGGTTTCCACAGTAACAGCAATGTTATGTCTGAAAGCAGGTGGGAGGTCTCTTGGTCAGGGATCCTATGCATGCCACACCTCCTGCCCAGTCCTGGGAGGGGAAGAACTTCCCCTATATAAACCTAGGGCTGAGGCAGGGTGAGTGAGTAGAGAAGAAGTAGAGACAGAGAAGCAGATATAGGAAAAGAACATCAGGAGCTCTGTGGGAGCAGTGCTACAAGGAGTCAGGGGCTGGCAGCTGCAGAGCTCGCCCTGACTGAGAAGTTATCACCGGACCCGGAGTCCGAGGCTGTGGGGACTAACTCCTATCCAGCAGCAGAAACCGACCGGCAGGGGATTGCAGGTCCTCTGGCCCAGAAACCCGAAGGCACGGTCACACGCGTGGGACCAGCACCGCCGTCGTGGAGCGGAAGCTACTAGAAGGCCCTGAGTCACCGGCCATACGGGTGAGCACCACACGGTACACTCAGGGACGTGGGCTACTTATACCCGCCTCTAGCAAGGTAGCCAGAAGAGTATCGTTAGTTTGGGAGGCCTACAACTCCGCCTGGCCAGGGGAGATCCCATCTGCTCAAGGACTGACCAGGCCCCAATCGCTAGCCAGTACTCCGGGAGGGTCTATCTTTGTCACCAGTAAAGACCCTGAACTACACCGTACCGTCTCCGAGTGGTTCCTGCTACCCCCATCATCCACGTCGGCTGCCCTGAGGCCATACCCCTCCCGTTGGGGGTTATACTATCACGCTGCACAATCCTACCACCGGCCTCAGCGGTCTGCCCTGCAGCAGCAGCTCCTTAGCTGTACTCAACGGGTGGCGTAGTCGTCCAACATCTACCGCTGATACAGCGCCACTTAGTCTGACTCCCTGGGCACGGACCGGATCACCGCCACGAGACTACAACCCTCAACAGATCCGGCTCCGGGTAAGCTCCCGCGTGCGCAACGCTGCGCGACACAGGCCCAGGGGCGCGTCAACTTTTGGCGTAGTCGGCAGGATCTCGTGCCCGCAACCACCGGGTACTGCGTGCCTGAAAAAGACTGTTCAAACTTACCTGTGGTGAAGATTCCCGCCATCCGGCGCCATCTTCCGCTTCCTTCCCGCCATCGGTGGAGTTTTCCCGCCATCCGGCGCCATCTTCAGCCTTCTTCCCGCCATACGTGGAGTTTTCCCGCCATTGGACGCCATCTTGAGGACGCCGCGCGGGAAGAAGAGGGGCGTGGACTCCGAAAGCGCGCGAGAACTGAAGCCCCGCCTCACGTCCGGACGTTGCGTAAGGTCCTGGAAGGAGCCCAGCAGACGCCGACGTCACAGGAGCGCGACGGAAGGTCCTCAACCCTGACGATCCACTGCGGAGCCGCGGCCTACGGAAGAGGATCATCACAAGGTAGGCCACGGTCCACTAGGGGGGAGAAGGATGTCGGATACGGAGGAGAGCTTCACCGCTTCAACCCCCGCCAGCGCCACCGCTGTTGCGGTCATGCCTTTCACCATGCCCTATATCCCGGGGGCAGCCTGGCTACCCCAGTACTCAGGGGAGTCTGCATGACTTTAGAGAAAAGCTGGATAGCCTCTTCCAGGTGTACCCCCTCACAGAGGAGCAAAAAGTGAGCATCCTGGTGGCCCAATTAACCGGGGCAGCCCAAAGGGAGGTAAAGTCCTGGCCACCTGGGGGGAGGACTGTCGCAGGGATACTAACCCGGCTGAGGGACACCTTTGATACCCGCACCTCAGCCGAGATCAAGCTTAGATTCTACGGGTGCAAACAGCGGGCACATGAGAGTATAAGGGACTATGCCCTGAACCTACAAGAGGCCCTGAGAGCCATTAAGCAGACCGACCCTGACGGCGTGGGAGACGAGGACAGGCTGTTGACTGAACAATTTATAGAGGGTTTATATTGCAATGCCCACCGAACCCAGTTGCGGGCAATGGCCTTACAGGACCCTCATCTGGGATTTGCACAGTTCAAGGACAGAGCCATCCGAGTGCTTCGAGAACCGGCACCAGGTGGCGTTGTGACCCACAGACGCCCCACTACCACTTACCACCAGGAGGCGGCGCCCTTGTCGGCAGGGCCTGTGAGAGCTGATGCGCAGGCTTTGAACAATGACCCGGCTCCAGACCTGCACCATCAGGTCCAAGAGCTAGCTAAAAGCGTTGCTGCGCTAACCCGAACTGTGCAGTCTTTACAGGTTTCCACTCCAGGGAAGATCCAGCTGGCATCCGGACCGGAGGACATCCCGTGGCGTCGACCAAGGAGGACCCCACCGGCCAGAGGAAGACTCAGCGACCGATACAACGAGGACAGACGACCCATCTGCCGCCGCTGCAATCAACCCGGACATATGGCAAGGTACTGTCCTTTAAACTGGCACAACCTGGGGTAGAGGGCCAACCCCCAGGAAAAAGATCACCAGGCCCATCAAACTGGCGCGACAAATATGTGGGAGGACGTCCAGTCTTACCCGTGGTACTGAATGGCATTCCTATGAGTGCCCTACTGGACACCGGGTCACAGGTCACCACCATCCCGTACGTGCTCTTCAAGCAGTACTGGAATGACTCGGATATCACCCGCTACCCTGACGACGACTTGAGTATCATCGCCAGCAATGGTCAGCCCGTGCCACAGATTGGATTTAAAGAGGTGACCATTAAAATCGGTAGAGTCGAATTGGCAGCACAGGGACTGATCATTGTAGACATTGACAAACACGAGAGTCACCCAAAGATAACTCTAGGAACTAATGTAATTGAAAATTGTCTTGCAGAGGTGATTTTCCTTTTACAGCAGGTTGCCAAGAACGCCAGCTCCGGCCAGCAGCGAGTGCTCCAGAAAGAGATCCGGGCACTGATGCGACGGCAACAGCTAGAACTCTCCGGTGGTGAGATTGGTAGCGTGCGAATGTGTGACCCTTTCCCTATTGCCATGCCCCCGAAAAGTGAAATGATGATTTGGTGCCGGGCAGCTATTGGTCTGAGAGGTAGAGATTACCAGGCAATGGTAGAACCAGTTTACTCAGACAGTAGGCCCACCATTTTGACAGCACGGGGGGTGGTCAATGTACGCCATGGGAGGGTGCCCGTTCGCATAATAAATATCGGGAAGAGGGAAGTATACCTGCCCCGGTATGCCACGCTAGCCAAATTGTATACTATCAATCAAGATTCCATACAGTCCATAGAACCCTTGCCTCCATCTTCCCCGGAGGAAGGTAACGGCTCTAAGAAAACAATGGAGGACTGGTGTCAGCAACTACATTTGGGTACTGACTCCACTCCCTCACACCAGAAACAGGGAGTCTATCGGGTGGTTCAAGAGTACGAGAGAGTGTTTAGTAAACACCCGTTAGACTTCGGGCGAGTCAAGGGGGTAGAACACCACATCCCCACGGGAGACCATCCTCCCATAAAAGAGAGGTATCGACCCGTACCCCCTGCACACTACCAACACGCCAAGGGGATGCTTAGAGACATGAAGGAGGCTGGGGTGATCAGGGATAGCTGTAGCCCCTGGGCAGCTCCACTAGTCTTAGTCAAAAAGAAAGACAACACCATGAGGATGTGTGTAGATTACCGGAAAATCAACCGTATCACACACAAGGATGCGTACCCCTTACCAAGGATAGAGGAGTCTTTGGCTGCTTTAAGATCTGCTAACTTCTTCTCTACCTTGGATCTCACTAGTGGGTACTGGCAGGTTCCTGTAGCAGAGGCGGACCGGGAGAAGACCGCATTCACCACCCCGATGGGACTTAGCGAGTTTACCTGCATGCCGTTCGGACTCTGCAACGCACCAGGGACCTTCCAACAATTAATGGAGTGCTGTCTGGGCCACAGAAACTTCGAGACGGTCTTGTTGTACCTGGACGATGTCATCGTATATTCCAAGACGTATGAGGACCACCTGAAACACCTGGCGGAAGTGTTTGAAGCTCTGGCAAGCTACGGCCTAAAGGTGAAACCCTCCAAGTGTCACCTCCTGAAACCAAAGGTGCAGTACCTGGGACACGTGGTGAGCGCTGATGGAGTGGCTCCCGACCCTGATAAGATCACCGCAATTAAGGAATGGCCAAGTCCCTCCAGTGTAAAGGAAGTGCGGCAGTTCCTCGGGTTGGTAGGCTATTACCGCAGATTCATCCCCGGTTTCACCAAAAAGGCAGCTCCTATGCAGGACCTCCTGATAGGCCAGTCCCGGAAGGCCAAGAACCAGAAGCCACCCTTCAGATGGGAGAAGTTAGAAGAAGAGTCCTTCCGCCAGCTGAAGATGGCCCTCACGGGGGATGAAATCCTGGCGTACCCTGATTACAGCCAGCCCTTTATCCTCTACACCGACGCAAGTAACATCGGGCTAGGAGCCGTGCTGTCCCAGATCCAGCAGGGGAAAGAACGAGTAATCGCTTACGCCAGCCGAAAACTGCGACCCACCGAGAGAAACCCTGAGAATTACAGCTCATTTAAGCTAGAGTTCCTGGCAGTGGTGTGGGCAGTCACCGAACGCTTTAAGCATTACCTCGCTTCTTCCCGGTTCTCCGTGTACACGGATAACAACCCGTTGACACACCTGGACACGGCAAGACTCGGTGCCCTAGAGCAGAGATGGATGGCCCGTCTGTCCAACTACGAGTTCACAATCAAATACCGGGCGGGACGCTCCAATACCAACGCGGACGCCCTGTCCAGGATGCCAAACCTACCGGACGTAGGAGAAGATCCAGAGGGACTGGAAGAAGTTGAACTCCCCGCGTTCCACCGTCATGGGACTATCCAGTATTCCCATCGGGTAAGGAGTAAGCAAGCCGCTACGTTTAACCCCTTGCCTCACTACAACTGGGAGGAAACGCAAGACAGTGACCCTGCCGTCCGACTGGTGAAGGAGATGCTGACTCGGCCAGAGGCTCGCCTTGACCCAGACGCTCCGGAGGAAGCCAAGCAACTGTGGGCTGAGAAGAGTCGACTGTTCCTTTACAAGGGGAAGTTGTGCCGCAGAATGGTTAACTCCCGGACGCATGAACTAATCTGGCAAGTAGTGGTGCCACGGAGAGACGCAGCCATGGTGATGGAGGCATACCACGATGGGGCTGGACACTTCGGATGGAAGAAGCTGGAGTTCCTGCTGCGCGGGCGGTTCCACTGGGTAGGCATGAGGGGAACCATCGAGAGGTGGTGCAGAGACTGTGGCCCGTGCAACCTAAGAAGGAAGGACCGTGCCAGCCAGAAGACTCCCCTGCAGTCCATCGTCACCCGGCAGCCATTGGAACTGGTAGCCTTGGATCATGTAAAACTGACCCCAAGCAGAAGTGGCTACGTTTACGCACTAACCATCGTGGATCACTACTCCCGGTTCTTGGTTGTCGTCCCCGTCAAGGACTTAACAGCTCGAACAGCAGCTAGAGCCTTCCAGCAGCACTTCTGCCGTCCACACGGGTACCCGGACCAAGTGCTGACGGACCAGGGACCTGCCTTTGAAGCGGAGGTCTTCCAGGAATTCTGCAATCTGTATGGCTGCCGGAAGATAAGGACGACACCCTATCATCCGCAAACTAATGGACTTTGTGAGAAAATGAACCAGGTGGTAATGGATCTTCTGAAAACGTTGCCCCTGGAAGAACGCAGTCTGTGGCCTGAGAAGCTGCCCGATCTGGTGGACCTATACAACCACATCCCGGTAGGTTCCACCAACTGTACCCCGGCTTACCTGATGAGGGCAAGGCCTGGTAAGCTACCTGTTGACCTGGAGATGGGAGTCCTGACACCCGGGGACACTTCACCAGAAGCAGACTGGGACACAGAGAGGCAGCAGCAGTACCGGAAAGTACAGGAGAGCGTGGAGCGAAGTCTCTGTCAAGCTAGGGAAAGACAAGAGAAAACTTACAACCAGTATGCTCCCGCTGTTCCCCTGGTACCCGGAGAGCAGGTCTTGAAGAGGAAAAGGCGGCTCCACAAGTTGGACGACCAGTGGGAGAAGGACCCGTACATCGTACTGCCCTCAAGCCACGACAACCCAAAGGTCTGTACCATCAGTAAAGAGGGAGGGGAAACCACAACCATTGTATCCCGGGATCACCTGAAGAAGTGTCCCGAACAGCTACGGAACACTGAAGAGGAGCAAGAAGACCCTCGACCCGTAGAGGAAAGGGAAGACATGGTTAGTACTGTGCTCGGAGACTTCCCTCGGTCTTGGACTCAAGTCAATGGCGCAGTTGTGGTACCCGTACTCACCTTCCTCCAACCAGCATCCCAAGCACCTACGGAGCAACAGGTAGAGCTGGAAGAACAGCCGGTCCAGGAGGCAGAAGACTCCACACAAGCAGAACAGGAGGATCAACCCTCTGCTTATAGTGAGCCTGCCATACCCCTAGTGAGCCAAAGAGCCGGTAGACAGCTGCCCAGTTTACCCTTGACAGCTCCTACACCCTGTAGTTCAGGGCTAGACAGTCAGCTCTGTAGGTCCACTAGGGCCACTAGAGGCCAGTTACCCGCACGTTGGAGGATTTGAAATGTATAAATTGTTTTATTTGTGGTTACCTGTTTTTCTTGTTGCTTGTGTATAATTATGTGTTTCTAGTTATTTATAGGAGTCCTTGGTGGATTTACCGGGAATCCTTTGTACATGGTTGGAGCGTAACCTAGGAATGGACTAAAGACTGTTAAGGACTCGGGGCAGGACAGACCCCTACCTGGTTACGTCTCCCTGTTTTGGTGAAATGGACACCTTGCTTTTCTTCAAAAACTGCACCCGGTTGCGGACACGCCATGACCATCTTTATGTGTTTTTCTTATTGTATTATTATTGTTTATACCTTGTTATGTTTTTCTAAAAATATGTTTAGTCCCGGAGTACTAAATTTCACTAGGGGGGAATGTGGCACCCCAGGGGTCTGGTTTCCACAGTAACAGCAATGTTATGTCTGAGAACAGGTGGGAGGTCTCTTGGTCAGGGATCCTATGCATGCCACACCTCCTGCCCAGTCCTGGGAGGGGAAGAACTTCCCCTATATAAACCTAGGGCTGAGGCAGGGTGAGTGAGTAGAGAAGAAGTAGAGACAGAGAAGCAGATATAGGAAAAGAACATCAGGAGCTCTGTGGGAGCAGTGCTACAAGGAGTCAGGGGCTGGCAGCTGCAGAGCTCGCCCTGACTGAGAAGTTATCACCGGACCCGGAGTCCGAGGCTGTGGGGACTAACTCCTATCCAGCAGCAGAAACCGACCGGCAGGGGATTGCAGGTCCTCTGGCCCAGAAACCCGAAGGCACGGTCACACGCGTGGGACCAGCACCGCCGTCGTGGAGCGGAAGCTACTAGAAGGCCCCGAGTCACCGGCCATACGGGTGAGCACCACACGGTACACTCAGGGACGTGGGCTACTTATACCCGCCTCTAGCAAGGTAGCCGGAAGAGTATCGTTAGTTTGGGAGGCCTACAACTCCGCCTGGCCAGGGGAGATCCCATCTGCTCAAGGACTGACCAGGCCCCAATCGCTAGCCAGTACTCCGGGAGGGTCTATCTTTGTCACCAGTAAAGACCCTGAACTACACCGTACCGTCTCCGAGTGGTTCCTGCTACCCCCATCATCCACGTCGGCTGCCCTGAGGCCATACCCCTCCCGTTGGGGGTTATACTATCACGCTGCACAATCCTACCACCGGCCTCAGCGGTCTGCCCTGCAGCAGCAGCTCCTTAGCTGTACTCAACGGGTGGCGTAGTCGTCCAACATCTACCGCTGATACAGCGCCACTTAGTCTGACTCCCTGGGCACGGACCGGATCACCGCCACGAGACTACAACCCTCAACAGATCCGGCTCCGGGTAAGCTCCCGCGTGCGCAACGCTGCGCGACACAGGCCCAGGGGCGCGTCAGAGGCATGAGAATGTATGGGCTCCAGTCAGGTCCTGACTATAGCCCATACATTCTAGCTGGCTCACTAGTGAAGACGCTAGAATGTATGGGCTCCTTCAAGGTCCTGACTGCAGCCCATACATTCTAACTGGCTCACTAGTGAAGACGCTAGAATGTATGGGCTCCTTCCAGGTCCTGCAGTCAGGACCTGGAAGGAGCCCATACATTCTGGCGTCTTCACTAGTGAGCCAGCTAGAATGTATGGGCTCTAGTCAGGACCGGCAGGACCTGGAAGGAGCCCATACATTCTAGTGTCTTCACTAGTGAGCCAGCTCGAATGAATGGGCTGTAGTCAGGACCTGGAAGGAGCCCATACATTCTGGAAGATAGCAGAATGTATGGGCTCCTGTCAGGTATATATTATTGGAGGCAGGAGAATCTATGGCTTCTGTCAGGTATATATTATTGGAGGCAGGAGAATATATGGGCTCCTGTCAGGTATATATTATTGGAGGCAGGAGAATGTATGGGCTCCTTTCAGGTATATATTATTGGAGGCTGGAGAGTGTATGGGCTCCTGTCAGGTATATATTATTGGAGGCTGGAGAGTGTATGGGCTCCTATCAGGTATATATTATTGGAAGCTGGAGAGTGTATGGGCTCCTGTCAGGTATATATTATTGGAGGCAGCAGAATGTATGGGCTCCTGT